>NW_020954570.1:17170454-17306214 GCF_900497805.2 Vombatus ursinus | reverse complement strand
CTTCCTTCCTTCCTTCCTTCCTTCCTTCCTTCCTTCCTTCCTTCCTTATTTTTCTAGACTGGAAATGCAGTGGCAACCCCTGAGTCCAATCTCAATCTGGTTAGCAGAGAAGCATTAATCTGATCACTTTTTACAACTGACTTATACTGGTTCATTATTCCTTAGGCAGCTTGGTAATCCTCTGCTGCAGGGAGTGAGGGGCTCACCATATCTGTGCACACTTAGTGTGAATACCCAATTAGCTTTAACCCTATTGTAGCTCAGAGCTCCCAAACTCAAGTATTCTACAAGCTTCAGAATCCTCAGCATCAGGGACTGCAGGCAGCCATCATCATGCTTGGTCTGTTCCACATTTTCTCTCCACAAATATACCTAGTCAAAACCCTTACACATTTTGTATAGAAGAAAATGGAACCAAATACTAAAATGTAGTATAATTTGAAATGTCTATCTTATGTACAACGGTCATAGTGACATCAATTAAAGCAAACACTGTCCAACCTAAGGTAGCCTTTAAGTATAGGTCAAACCATTAAAATTTTCCTCAAAAAATGCAACATTTTTGAAGCAATTTTAATTTATATCTGAGATCAGGTCTAGGATCACACTGAAATTAATTACTTCCAGAATGTGCACTTTTTTTTCTATCCCTGATAGAATAAATTCATTCTTCAACAGAAGTCATTCAATTGGTCCTATAAATTAAGATGACATCTATTAAAAAAAAAAAGTAGATGTCAGTCTCCATTTGATAAATTTTAACCGAGTTAGAAGAGCACCTTAGTGGTACAGTGGATCGAGCACTGAGCTTGGAATCAGGAAGACATCCTCATAAGATCAAATCAGGTCTCAGACACTTTAGCTGTGTGACCTGGGGCAAATCATTTAACCCTGTTAATTTCTTCATCTATAAAATGAGCTGGAGAAAGAAATGCAAATCACTCCAGTACCTTTGCCAGGAAAACCTCAAATGGGGTCACAAAGAGTCAGACACAACTGAAATGACTGAACAACAACAAACAAAACTAGTTTACAAGTAGTTCTGAAAAAGGAAGAAGAAATACTATCTTGAATACCAGTGATAAAATCTACTATACACCAAAGCATAAAACCAGGTTATTTTTTTTTAACCTACTCTTTATGAAAATAATTGTAAAGGGCAAAGAAAGAAATATAAAATTGTACCTCTCTTATTTTAGCACTAGTTGTTTTGTGGTTGAGAATATAGATGTATAGAACATTTAAGAATCCTCCTCAACTCCAAATTTTACAAAAGCAATGCAACTTGTAAATCAAAGATTTTTGATATATCAGCCATGATAGAGTTTGTAAAAGTTAATGCACAAGTTTTGCAAGCATTAATTTATTTAATTATAACAGATTAAATTCCTATGTTATATTACATTATATCATGACCACATGTCAAGAAAAATTCAGTATTGGATTTTAGATCCTCAACTGGGCATGATTATAAAATATTATTTCTATATTTAACCACGAAATCCCCAAGTTATAGCTTAGAAATGTATACACACATATATATTTATATGTATGTATAACGTTATATGTATATTTATATAGCATTTCTAGTGATGGCAAAAATCAACATCATGAAGAAAAAGCGTGGCTCAATAGAAATTCTTAAATTATCTCCACCCTTAGTTCCTTTTTTCACCCTTCTCTTTATCACTATGATATTTCAAAAATAGTGTACCCTGCTGAAGAAGAATGTGCTCCTTCTCAAGAGTATGTTTTGGAAACTGTCAGTGAGGTTACACTCCAATGAATTTTGATTAAATGGGATCCTCTCTCGCTAATGTAGATGTTTAGTCAAATGTGGATATAAGAAATACAAAACACAATATTTGAAATAAAACTGTCTCTAGCCAAGTCATTCTGTCACTTTGAAGAATGTCTCAATTTTACTTTGCTGTTGAGTATATCAATATACCATGTTACTGTCATTCTCTCAGTGTGACTAGAATATTATAAATAGAAGTGGACAATCCAGTTCTGATAATTTACTTTGCTAAAAGTGACATGAAAACTTTACATCTCATGCACAATAAGGCAAGTTTCTTAATTCAAATAAAAAAATAGAGGTAACTGGACAAGATTAGGAAGAAAAAATTCAAATAAAAAAGTAACTGTAAACCTAATCCTTCTTATTCACTATTTTTTTGGAGGGAGGCTGAAAAATAATAATTCAAATTGGAAAAAAAAACTATTCTTGTTCACATGAACCTCATTGTTGAGGTATAAAATGCTAATCATAAATGAAAATCAAATTCCATATTAAAAAAAAAGCTGTTCATCACTCATGATGCACACTGAATAAATTTAGGTTGTCTACTTGATTCTAGACATCTGAAAGAAAACTGAAAAAAATCAATTCATCATTCTGACATTCTAACTATAGGACAAGAAAGAGTTCTGGATTAGAAATCAGGAGACCTAGGATCTAGTCTTTGTTGTGTTACAAACTAGTAGTATAATTTGGGGCAAGTCCCAGTTTTTTCATCTGTAAAATGAAGCAGTTGCATTGTACAAAATGTAAGGTCTCTTCCAGCTCAAAAGTTCTCTGTTTCTATCGAAAGTCCCAGGTGTTTTTTTTTCCCCCACATTGTTTTAGGTTACACGAAAGTAGTCTCAGTGTTCAATTCCTCCTTCCTATTTGAATTTATTCATCAAGCATCGCCACTTTTCTTCAAACATTAGCAGAGTGGGTACTTCATATTCACTGGAGGTAAGAATAGCTGAAAAGTTTATGACTGTTCCCTAAAGTATGAAAGTACTTACTGCTTCTCTGGGGAATGTACCAATAAAATAGGGACAGAACACAACTCAGAGCTACTAATTTCGACAAGAGGCAAACCAGCTTAGCTTAGAGTCGGGTCTTATGAGTAGCTATTTTCTCTCCTAAAGTGATTGAGAACAGCTCTCTAATTGCTTCTTGCTATCCCCAAAGGGACAAAGACAGTTGGACACCAAACAATAATTTCCTATTTCTTTTTTTTTTTTTTTGGTGAGGCAATTGGGTTTAAGTGACTTGCCCAGGGTCACACAGCTAGTGAGTACCATGTCTGAGACTGGATTTGAACTCAGGTCCTCCTGACTCCAGGGCTCTAGCCACTGTGCCACCCACCTGCCCAAATAAGATTCTTTTTGGGGGCCTAGGCAATGGGGTTAAGTGTCTTGCAAGGGCCATATAGCTAGTAAATATCAAGTGTCTGAGTCTAGATTTGAACTCAGGTCCTCTTGACTCTAGGGCCGGTGCTCTATCCACTGCACCACCCAGCTGCCCCCAAGAATCTCCTACTTCTTAGGGAACACAAATATTCTGGGAGAAAAGAAGACTTGGAGTTTGGAGAGGATCCTTGATGTAGACCTCTAAAAAAAAGGAAAAGTTTCAATGATTGGAGATGTGTAGAAGGTTCATTACATAAATGGAGGGATTGTTTCAAATTCACAAAAGGGCCATAAAAAGATCAAGAGATGGCTTATTGGTCCAGTTTGTCTGGAGCATAGATTATGTGTGCGTGCTTGTGTGTGCGCACATGCATTCGTGTGAAGTAAGGTTGGAAAGGTATGCAGAAGTCAATTTATAGAGGGTCTTGAATGCCATGGATTTTTATTCTTTAGGTCAAGAATTCTTAATTTTTCACTCCTTTTCAAAATTTATGTTCAAAATTCATAGGTTTACAAAAGAAAATCAATATTAAAATTATGGTGTAATTTTTTCTCATCTGAGGTCAAAGACCCCCTGAAATGGACCCATGGCCTCCTAATGTTCCCCAAATGGAAACACCCGTGCTTTAGGTGTTGGGAACCTGCAGAAGATTTTAAAGCAGAGTGACCCAGGCAGTAAAATGTAAGCTTGTCTTCTTTCTGTATCCCCAGTACCTAAGACAGTAGGTACTTAATAAGTCCTTGTTGAATTGAGTTTTTGAATCAAAATGAAGATTGTTTCAACTGCAGTGTGAGAAATGGATTGGGAGGAGAGGGTTTGAAAGGTGACAATTCTAGTAAGAAGGGACAAAATAGAAGTTGTATGAAGAGGCTTATGAATACAGAGGGAATTCACTGACCAGCTTAGATGGAAAAAAAATGTACAGAATATGGAAGCAAGTGGGCCAACAAAGGATGAATATTGGGACAAAACAATCCTGTAAATGCCAGTCATGTTAAAACTCAGAATGAGCTGAGGGTGATGAAGAAACCTAAGAAAAACAAAAATGGCTTTTGTTTTATGTTATTTATAGCTATATTTGGACACAGCATAGGCATAGTAAATGGAAAATAAGCTATCCATCTAGTCAGAATGACTTGGATTCAAATACTACTCTTGACACATTGTGTCTGTGTGACCCCGGACAATCACTTAACCTTTGACTCTACCAGGGATCCAATACTATACATTTCAGAGAAGGTCCTTAAATGCATTTGTAAAGGCAATTCCCTCATGGCTGGGTTTGGGGCTGGGGTGGGGAGGGCCGTGGAATGTCCCTACACCAGTGAAATCACAGGTCTAGACAAAAAAAAAAGTGAGAGAAAATGGCGGATCCAAAAAAGGGGACCGTTGCTTGAGTGTATGAAATGCTAGTAACTGACAGTGGAGAATTGACAGAGTTCTTCAATTATTCTTTTACTTTTGTTGTCTCTATCAAGGAGATTGACCTCTGTACAACAAATGGCCAAACAAAAATAAGTTACAGAGAGCCAATACCCTAGATAAGTAAGATTTTACTACCTAGATGCCCTTGATGAATACAAGGCACCTGGGGTAGGTGAGCTACCCTGGAAAACATGTGATTACTGACCTATTTGTATGTTTGAAAAATCATATAAGATGGGATAAGTATCACAAGAACTAGGATAGTAAAATGTCTTATTTTTTTTTAAAAGGAGAACAAAATCTGCAAACTACATATGGCACCCCTTCTATGCTATTCCCTCAACCTTCAATTGCACTCTCAAAATGGGTCTCTGCGGATTTACTGCTATCTCAATTTCTAGGGTTGACTCTATGGGTCTGCATTCAACATGACAGTTCATGAGCTCTCACTAGCATGCTTTGTCATTACTATAAACCAGTAAACTCAATTAGCTTTTAGCAAAGGCATTCAATCATTTGATATAAGAAGAATAGTATTTAAAAACATTACTCTTGTAAACCTGGGGTACCCACTGTCAAAAATATTGTATCTATGAAAGAATGGGCTCACACTTAGAGTTTAGAGTTAGTGAGGGCATACAGGTTGAATGCATATCTCTTGGTACTTTAGGACCTAAAAATCCTTTCTCTTTTCATAAAATATCAACTGTCCTCCATTTGGGTACAGTATCTCTGCTAAGCAGGTTGCTCTGCTGGGTTTTAAATGTCTCTTTGTCTCTACAACTTTTCTCTCAGTTGCCTGGGCTAGTTCATTGAATCTGCTTCCTTTCATGGATGACTAACATAGTATCTGTGTTTGTCTGGGGTATGTGTCTCTGCTCCCTGCTGTAATTATTAGTTTATGAGCTCCCTTTCAAAGCTTCATGGTGTAGGGGAGAGGAAAGAGAAATTCTCTCCTTCACCCATAGAATGTCCCCTACAGGTAGCTCCAGACATCCCAATTCTTAAACTCAGAAATTTATGGAATGCTTATTTATTTAAAGCCCTCAGAGGTGAGGTTAATTTGTTTGCTTAGCCAATTCCAGTTCTCTTCTAAAATGAATCAGAGGGGTGTTTACACATCACAAAATAGATCAAGGAATAAATCTATACAGTCAATTTAACAACTTATTAACACCTTGTGACTATATTGAGGGTATGCTGTGACTATCTTAACTGAGATTAGGGGGAGGTAATAGATTCCTTAGATATTAGTCAGTGATTTGACTTTGATTCCTGGGAAAATTCAGGAGAAATAATTAAAGAGATAGTAACTGATCATGAAAACAGGGACGTGATTACAAGGTGCAGAATAACTTCATCAAGAACAGGATGTGGCAAACTAACCTTATTTTTCTTTTTGACAAAGTTATTAAACTGGTAGATGAGGAGAATGATATATAGTTTACTGAGATTCTAGCTCAGCATTTGATAAAGTATCTCATTCTATTCTTGGAGAGAAGATGGAGAGATATGAACTGGAAAAAATACAATTAAATGGATTCAGAACTGGTTGGATGGTTGGATTAAAGTTGTACCCTTTAATGGTTCAATGTCAACATGGCAGGAGCTCTCTCTCCAGCAGAGTATGACAGGAATCTATGACTTGGATAAAGGCATAGATGATATTGTCACAAAATTTGTGGATGGCAACATAGTGTAGAGGATTAAAAAAAACTGGTCTTGGAATCAGAAACATTTGGGTTCAAGTTCATTCTCTGAACTGGTTTAGCAAAACTAAACTAATGCTAAAGTAAACATGAAGCCTTCCTTGATCCCTACCACATTAGGATTCCTTCTCTTAAATATCTCAGGCCACCCAATTTAACTACAGCTATGCATTTAATAAGTTTCTTTATTTTCTTTTTTTATTTTTATTTTTAGGCAAGTGGGGTTAAGTGACTTGCCCAGGGTTACACAGCTAGTAAGTGTCAAGTGTTTGGTCTAAGGCCAGACTTGAACTCACATCCTCTTGACTACAGGGCCAGTACTCTATCCACTGCGCCACCTAGCTGCTACCATTTAATAATTTTCTAACCTGTTTTACAGTTCTTTGTGCCCATACCTCAAGTAGGGTATATATATGTACATATGTATGTGTATGTACAGATGTACACATATGTATATATACACACATACACACACACAACACCTAGTAATATGTAATATTTGCAACTTGATTGTTAAGTTAAATTGAATCAAATTGGATTTGGAAGTGAGAGGAGTTGCTACTTAGAGACCCAATAAATAGGTTAACTTGGCAGAAGTGCAGACCATGTGAGAAATAAATCGATGCTCTGACACTTTGTAAGGAAAAGTGCAATTTGGGAGGCACCACTAATTTTCAATATAAAAGTTAAAGTGAGTCAAACTCTTATTTTTAGGATCTTTTCTCTATAAATTGAGTCTTATAAAGTAAATTTTTAAAATATAATTTAATGCCAATTACACTGTTTAGGATTGTTTTCCTTCACTTTGATTGTACCTTCTATTTGGGGAAAGCAAGGAGATTGAGAACAGATGAGAATCCAGGCTTCATTCATGACCATATATACAGACTGTTTTTTCCTTAAGTGATGATCCTAGAAAAATATTCCTCTGACACAATGCATTATTTAATATACTTTGTAGACTAAATCCATTAAATAAATAAGTCCATTATTTAATATACTTCGTAGAATACCTGATTCCTCAAAGGATCACATGACCTTCACAAATAATTTGAACATCACATTAGAAATTTTTTTTTTCAAATCTCTTTGCTGCATCTGTTACCACTTCATTCCATGATGGCATTGTATTGTTTAATTGTCTTTCATACATGATTTTGGTAAATGAAGAGTAAAACTGGTGCTCCTAGAATCAGATGATTTCATTATGTATACTTGCTTTGTTGCTAAGTAACCACCAACCCCCACCCTGCAACACACACACACACACACACACACACACACACACACACACTTCCCCATTTGTCATCCTTCTATTTCTGATAAGCATTTCATAAATTTATTGCCACTTTTGAATTTAAACATACTGCAGAATTGATTTCTTTGAATAGCAAGGTTATATATTTTAAGGGAGTACATAAAGTATAAATGACAGTAAAAGTAAGGTCTTTTTCTTTTATATCTTGGCCTTTTCATCAGAAAGCTTCTTTCTATTCCTCTGTGGACTCTTTGCAGATCACATTTCTGTGTAATTATTTTAAATAGCTTCTTTTCAAATGGATGCCATAAATAAGAATCCTAAATAAGTTTTTTCATATCATGACTTTAAGCAAAAATAAGCAGTCAATTCTTGATTAGCTATGCTAAAAGGGGGAAATGATAACATGGAGAAGTATATATTTAATTCAAAGCTAATTCCCAAATTCTGTTATGTTCAAAAACATTTTTCAGTAAGTGAAATAGTTCAATCTTCATTTTGCCCCTTAAATCTTTACCTGACAACATGGAACATAACTGACTGATTTAATTCTGCCATTTTTCTTCCCCCTTTCCACTACTGATAATGGCACTGATGAGAAGCTAAATACTGAAACTCTTACTTACAAGAAGAAGCAATGAGGAAACTGAATCATAAAATGGACAATAAGATTTTTTTAAAAAAGAAAATGGTGATGTTAGTTTATGTTTCTGCTTCTAAAGTAAAAAAAGTGTTTGAAATTATATCTACCTTTTTTACTAAACAGTAATAATTTTATTTTATATAGGAAAACTCATCTCCTAGAGTTTGACATTTCTTTCATTCACATATCAATTTTATTTTGCAAGTCACATAAAAATGCATCCAAAGATAGTAATAAGCTTAATTTTGCCTCCCATACAATAGAATGCATTTTTTCACTTCTGCAAAATTGGATCCAATATTTGATATTTGGCTGGTTTATATTAAAATTGCATTTTCTTGTATATGGATTTTGTTTTTCAGTAGTTGACATTGTTTTCCACAGGAAAACAAGATACCATCAATATGTATTTGCAGAACCTTCAATTTATACTAGAAAGCTGTAAAAAGCTAGTGGAAAGGTTTATTAATTTACCATGCTCATTTTCAATACATATCCTTCTAAGGAGCTCAGACCTTTGTGCTTAGGTTGAACTAGTTCTTCAACCTTCTTTCTGAAGCATGTAGCAAATGGAAAAGGGAAGAAGACAGAAAAGAGAACTTTTATGGATGAATAGTTTAAACATATAGTAAGCAAATTACGGAAGAGCCTCAAGTTCAATTTCTGAAAACCAAGTCTAATCTCTGAACTTGATTCCTTCTGTTCCTTTCTATACTATATGCTATTGATTCATTGGGCAACTTAAAAAAAAAGATAAAACAATTTTAATTGTGTACCAAAAGTGGAAAAAGAGAGAGAGAAAGAGGAAAAAAACTATCCCAGCAAATCTACATATTTCAGTAGGTGGGACCTTATTTTGTTTAAAATCCCTCTTTCAAAATTCCAATTTTTACAATGTGCATTAATGAATTGTGTCTGTGCCTGAACTGCATGGACCCACATTCCTTGGGGTTAAGTTCCTTGCACATTGGAGAAAATTCGTAGTATTGTACTTTCATGAAACATGTGCATGAATTCAGCAGCAAGAAGGCAGAACCATGAGCATAAATTCTTAGGCAGTATGCACATTTCAAAAGCACTTTATTAAAAAAGAAAAATTGGAGGGTGTCGTGAGGCAAGTGGGCATGGAGAAAGGAGAGGGAAAATGGTAGTTACATCTAGAAAATGCTAATTCTAGGACAACTGACAAAAGATATTGCATTGTTTAGAAAGGTCAGCACATCCTACATTATTGCCTCCATGCTGAAATAATTCAACAATTATCTCTATAATGATCTCTATTTGTAATACCCAGGATTCAGCACTCTTAGGAGAGATACTCTGTCCTTTCTCTGAGCAAACTGAAATGTCCTTCTCCTTCCATGTTGGTAAAAAAAAAGGTTTGATAAGTGGTTCACTAGACCTTGCTAGAGCTATGGTTATTAACATTTGGGAATGGGTATTGAGAAAATGTAATAATAGATTGAGTTTCTTATTATCTTGCTGTTCTCTTTTAATTAAATGATTGTACTTTAAATTCATGTATAAACTGGGTTGTGTTGATATAAAGGAAAACATTGTGGGAGTTCAAACCTTTGAATTTGAATGTATGACTATCCCATTAGTCCCACGAACCTGTATGTGGTCAAAAGGACCATATTGAGCAGTACCCAGGCCATATATTTTTACATCTTGTTTATTCTTGCTCACTTTCCATTTCTATCCTAAAGACATTTTCATTTAAATGTGTTTTTTTCTGAGCTGATCTTTTGAAAAATATGTTAAGATGATATTACTAAATTGCATCTCTTCTAATAAAAATGTTTCACTTCTTTAATCTGAGACTTTTTTATTATATGGATTTTGATACACATACAATTTTCTTTTAATTAAGTTTTTCTTATTTCTTTTCCATTATCAGAGATCATGACACTTTATCATTCTAATGATGAACTTTCTAATATATTTAACAAATGCTTTAGAGTCATATATATTTTCATTGAAGATTTACAATAGAGTTTGATTTAGGAAGCATTAAGTGCATGCAATGATGAAGAAACAGTTATAACTTTTTTAAAAAATCCAAAATTATATTAAAAATATTTTGTATTTATATAACATTTGTTTCTGAATATGCCCTTCCTCCTACTATACCTAATGGATCTTCTTTTGTGATCAAGATTAAATAACAAATAATAAAAACTAGTCAGCAAAACCAACCAACAGATTAACCACATCTGACAGAATATATAACAGTATATACTTGGTCTTTATAAGTACACAATATTCAATTTTATCTTATTGTTTTCTTTGTGATTATTATTATGATTGTGGATATTGTTTTCTTCATTATGCTTATTTCACTCACAATTTCCAGTATTGCTCTGATTTACTATTTGTGCTTCTTACAGTGCAATAGCATTTTATGACACTGAAGTATCACAATTGATTAATACTCAAATTATTTTAAATTTTTGTACCTCTGATTTGAGGTAGAATCCTCTTTGATATAGATCAAAAATCTGCTTTTCTATTTGTTAACTAATACTCCATAATTTTAATGATTGTTGGTTTAAATATAATTTGAGGTTTAGAAGTAACATATATTCATGTATATGTACATGCATCCATAAGTATGTACATATACATACACATATATGTTCACATATATGTATATATGCACACACATGTATATATGTACATATATAATTAATCTACTTTTTCATCATTCCTTGAAATATTTTGTTTTGAATTACTTTATTGTTCTAAATAGTTTTATTACTCTTTTGGCTAGCACTATAGAGTATTTAATAAAGCACTAACTCTATAAGTTATTTTTATTTATATTTGCATGAGACACTCAAGAAAAAATTGACATCCCTCCAATTTTTAGTCATCCTTTATTTCCATTGTGTGCCTATCCCTTTACAATCTTTCCAACAATTTCCATTTTCCCTTGTTCTCATCTTTGACATTCTGATGGGAATGAGATCAAATCTTAAAGATGTCTTCATTTTCATTTCAATCAGGCAGCTAAAAAATCATGTATCAAGTATTTACTATGCTCCTGACACTATTTTAGACACAAAAGATACAAATAAAATGGAAAAAATAGGCCTTGTCCTTAAGGAGCTCACACTCTACTTGAGGGGATGCCATGTAAATAACTAGGTGCATCCATGTTGTATAAAGGGTAGATGGTAAGTAATCTCAGATGGGAAAGCATGGCAGTGGTAGCACTAGGAAAAGCTCCAACAGAAGAAACCAGGAAAACTAAGATGCAGAGCTGAGGAGGCAAAGCACTCCAGACATAGAAGACAGCAAGTGCAAAGGCACTTGGGAGATAAAATGGCTTATATAAGAAATAACAACAAGGCCAATGTAGATGGACAGTGGGGAGAGAAGTAAGGTGTACAAAGAATGGAAAAGTGGGAAGTCAAGAGATGAAGTATTTTGTTTGAGCAGTAACCAGGAGTCTGTGTCACTGGATGGCCGAGTATAAGGGGTGTAAAAGTGTAAGAAGACTGAAAAGATGGGGAAACTCAAGATTCTTCACTATCTTCATTGCTCTTTATTGGACATATAGTTTATCAGTATCCTTATATTGTGCTGCCCAGAACTGAGCTCAGTCTCCAGATGTGGTCTGATGAGGACAGACTAAAATGGTACAGATGGTTGGGAGAGAGAACTTAGGGAGAATGGAGTTAATACTTCTGGACATTGAATTTAGGCTTTCAGAATTCCAGTCCAACGCTCTTTCTACTACTCTTTGCAGAGTATTCAACCAAGATGTTTCCTCTAAATCTTTTCTTCTTCAGAAAAAAAAAATCTTAGTTCCTTCAATCCTAATTCATACAAATACATTTATCTTTCATGATACCAGTCACCCTCTTCTGTATGCTCTCCAATTTATCAGTAATAAATTTATTTATCATTTATCAATTATCCAGCACTTAGCACAGTGCCTGGTACATGCTATGTACTTAAAAAATGCTAGTTGATGACTTAATTTATTGATGTGTCTTTAAAAGTGTGGCCCTCAGAAATTTTTCCAGATGCAATTTTCTAGATGTAACCTAGCTAGCACAAAGGATAATACCATTTCTCCCTTGATTCAAGCACTAAATTTCAATTAATGCAGCCTAGGATTGAATTAGTTTTCAAATTAAATTAATCTGATAACTCCTGATTTTTTTATCTGATCAAGTACAGATCATTTAATCCTCAAAGATTTTTAGCTTGAAAAAAATACCTTTTTTTTTGCTTAAAAATGATAGGTTATTGTGTAACATTCCTTCTATGATGGGTAGTCCCTCCGGACCTAGCATGAAGCTTCTAGAAATGAGCAGTGAAAGTTTATAGTGAAGGCATTTCTCTTCAGACTGCAGCAAGAGAAGGAACATTGTTGGTTGTAAGGTTCTGAGTACTGTTTACCATAATTCTTGACATAACAGTGTAAAGCACAGAGGCTATGAGTATGAGAGAAGGCTCCAAAAGACTCCAGGTCTATTGAGAGCTGGGATCATTTTGTTTTTGTCTTTGTCTCTGCATCCCTAGTGCCTAGCACAGTGCCTGATTCATATCAGTCCCTTAATATATGCTTGTTATTGAATTAGTAGATAAAAAACACAAGTCAGTACCAGCAGTTTGTGAAACAAGTAGAGAAGTTTGAGGACATCAGGAGAATAAGAAAGTTACAGGTTAAACAGTTCAAGAAAACAGGTTATCCCAAGCATCCTTCATATTTTTAAGTCCAGGAAGGTGAGGCAGGCTCTAGCCTTCTATTTTCCCCTAAATTAGTTGGACCACAAGGTAGATGATGTTTGGGAGTTGGGTGGTCTTGAAAGATTTCAGGGGGCAGAGGTTCTCCTAGTCAAGAGGGCTTTATTGTTGCAAAAGCAGTGGGATAGTTCTTAGAAACAATAGCAGTTTGAGAAAAGACAGGGCTTACTTTTATGTATAAGTTTTGAGCACTCAGCTAGGGGTGGAGGTATGCTCCTGCATGGGCAGTTAACCACAGGGAAGGATGTCAGGAAGGGGAAGTAGGTGTGTAAGGGGAAGCAGGAAAGGGGAAGGAGGTGTGTTGGGCACTTTACAAAACAGGTCAGGGATGTGGTCACAAAACAAGGAAGGTAACTTGCAACATTTGGGCACAAACCATAGGGGTTAGTCACGTACACAGAAAATAACACAGTTTTCTTGTCAGCAGATAGAGCCCCCTGTTACTGGGCAAATTTAGATTTAGGCAAGGCTCTAATTGTTGCTGGGCAGAAATCAGCCTCATCACCACTACACACAATTAGTAGGATCTTAGAAAAAATAACTATCTCTAAACAACAGCACATATGTTTGCTAAAATCAATATATTTCATTAAAATATTAAAAACATGGTACCAAACTCTAACATTACAAATTATGAGTGGATTCAGATTTGTTCAGTATGTTCAATCAGGAAGGGTTTTGAACATAAGATAATTTGAGATATCCTATCAAAGATTTCTATGAATCTCTTTTCTCTAGGAGTTTCAAGATGGGTTTCCAAGACTCTAGATGAGTATCACACTGATAAAATTTTAATTGTATTATTTACTTCCTTGCTAGAAGGACACATTTTAGGTGTTAGCACATGATTATGTGTTACCCCATCTGGGCTGCTCCTCCAATTTGCACTCACACTTGCAGGTTGGATCCCCCAGAGAATAGCTATCTTATTTTAGGTTCTAGGATATCCTATGTGTTTTCCAGCCTAAACTATTGCTTTTGACTTTCCACCATGAACTTCTGCTTAACAGCCAATGAGCACACACTATTAGTTTGAAGAAGTGGTATATACTAAGATGGCATGGTATGAACAATATCTACAAGATAGCTCCCTCCAAAAGCTTGAAGGTGTGGGTTGCCTTGGCCATATGCATTCTTAACTCACCTCATTACCACTGTACTCTCTTAAGTTTATGTCTATTCTTCCAATGGATTCTTTGTGTATCATAATTTAAGAGTATAGTGGTATAGAGGCAATCTGGGGAATACATATGGCCAAGGCAACTCACACCTCAAGTACTCTTGAGTCCCCAAATCTTTTCCACATTGGTGGAATGGTTATATGTTAAGAGAGGAGAATATACTATATGTGGTGGCATACACTTGTAGTCTTTGCTACTTGGGAGGCTGAGGCTTATAAATCTTTTGAGTTTGAGAGTTCTGAGCTGCAATGGGTTAAATTGATTGGATGTCTGCACCAAGTTCTATATTAATATGCTAAGTCCCTAGATGGTCACCTGGTTGCCTAAGGAAAAACAACTGATTCAGATTGAAAAATAGGTGAAAGGTCCATGCCTATCAGAATGGGATTGGACCTGTGTGTAGCTCTTGTTCTTCTAGCCAGGGCAAGAAAGGGAGACCCAGTTTAAATAGATATAAGTTTATTATATGTTATATTAGAATATAATATTACATATAGATATAAATATAAATATAAAGATATATTGTATATAATATTATATATAGATAATATATACATATATAATTTAAAGTCATTGAAAATAACCACAGAAAAGTCCATATGCTTAACTGATATATTCATGACATCAGACTTAGTGGAGGATGTGAACAAAAGGATGGGCAGACATGAATGGGTTATAATCTTTCTCTAGAGATAAAGATTACATTCACTTTGAACCTGAGGCATTCCTCTAGCATATAGCAAATACTTACCTTCCTTTTAAAGATTTATTTTGCTTCTTGAGCCAGGTGATAAAACTGTTAATTGACAGAATTTCTAAACCTTGTTTGCTATTGTTTTTATATAGCATTCATTATGTGGTTTGACAAAGAACTCTGTTGACTGAGTTGACTGAGAACTGACTGAAGATGCCCAGGTCTCCATTCCCAGGCCAATGAACTGCCTGGGACGGACCAGACTTTGTCAATTCCAGTCTCTGATTATTCTGTTGATCTCCCAAACTCTCCCCTCCAGAGATTCCCAAGCTTTCATTATGGATTTTTGTTTGTTATATAAATTTACCTTGTGAAATCGTAAGATGCCTAAACCTTTCCATCTGCAGCCTAGTCATTCTCTCTGCCTTAGTACCCTATATAAACTCTGTTCTGAGCTCCCTCCTTGGGTACCTCAGCACTTGCTAGAGCTACAACTCACTTGTTCCAATTAAAGACCCCCATTTTGTTGTATTGACTGTTTTCATTAAAATTCAGGTTGACAGGGCCAATTGGGAAAGGGGAGAGAGTTTTGAAACTGCTACATATCTGCTAAAGTGAAATACTGTGAAGAGAGACAGAGAGACAGAAGACAAAGAGAAGAAAAAGGAGGAGGAGGAAGGGAAGGAGAAAAGAAAAGAGGGTGGGGATTTATTTCTAGTAAGTATTATATTAAATATTACATATAAATATTTAGTACTTTTTTTTACTTCATCATAGCATACCTCAGTATCCCTCCCTTCTCTCTCCTAGGGAGCCATCCAATATAACAAATGTTATCTCTGAAAATAAAAAAAGAAGATAAAAATAATCAGCATGACCAATGACTGTATAGAAGTAGTCCAAAAATGTGCACAGTGTTGACCTCTATAAAGTACTTGTTGACCTCTATGAAGACGTAGGCTCAAGTATCTTCTCATATCTCTTTTTTAAAGCCATGCTTGTACATTTTAATTTTGTAACTCTAATTTCACAACATTCAACTTTTGATTTTTGTGTATTTGGTTATTCTTTGCATTTACATTAATGTATCATTTTGAATATTGTTTTCTTGGCTCTGCTTACTTCATTCGATATCAATTCACTCTGTATCAGTTAATTGAGATCTTTCATGCTTCTCTGTATTTCATTCATCATTTCTCATAGTAAAGTAATATATTACATTATTTACCACAATTTGTTTAGCCATTCCCTAATTGATGACCATTTACTTTGTTTCCAATTCTTTGCTGTGACAAAAAGGGTTACTATAAATATTTTGGGGTGTGTGTGTGTGTGTGTGTGTATGTGTCTGAATTCTTGTCAATGTCTTCTTTTGACTTTAATCCTAGTAATAGAAGCTTTGAGTCAAAGGATATGGACATTTTAATCACTTTATTTGCAAAATTCTCAGTTGTTTTCAAAAATTATTCCATAGCTCCACCAACAATGCACTATCTTTCCGGAGTCCCTCCAACATTCTTATTTATTTTTAACAATTTCCTAGAGCAGAGATAATAGTATGATAAAGCAAAAGGAGAATTGGTTCTGCAGTTAGAGAACCTAGCTTCAAATCCTACCTCTGAAATTTAATAGCTCAGTGACCTTGGACAAGTCACTAAATCTCCCTGTACCTCTGTTTCCTCATTTGTAAAGTGAGGGGTTGTACTAGAATATTTTTAATGTATCATCTGGCTCTTTATTTATGATCCTGCTATCCCCTATGCAGCAACCTGTCAATAACACTATAGGATCCTTAGTTGAATGAGGCATGATAATTGCTTTTTTACTACTTGAATGATTTGAAAAAAAAAAAAAGAAAAGAAAAAGAAATGTTCCAAAAGAAAAAGGACAGACATAGCCAGGCAAAAAAAAAATTGTACAGCAAGGAGGAATGATTTCTCTGATAGCCTAGCCCACATAAAAGTGGCATAAATATGTTGGTGGTGGTGGGGAATAAAATGATTGACAGCTCTCCCTGTCTGTTTACCAGTGCACTAACCAATATTACATAGAAATAATTTAAGGAAAGATTAGCTCAAGGGTTCTTGACCAAGGACACCCATTTAATCTTCTCACTATTACAATAGTAACTAACTTTTTGTAATAAGGAGGCTTAATGACTATAATATCCCATAGTCCTATTATGTATATTTGCTGGTATGCCCTATTATGAATAGCAAGGGAATTGGCAACAGATACACTGAAAATTTAATTTCCTTTCCATAGCTTCTATCCTTAGTAATTATATGAATTACTCTATATGCAATAATAATTTGCTATGGATGAAAGCTCTTAGGATCTAGTGATCTGGTTGAAGTTTAAAAGTAAGTATTGGCAAAGACAAAAACAAAACAAACCAAAAAAACCTCAAAAAGCTGCTTTGTGCTTGAAGTTTCTTTTTTTTCCATTTCTTATTCTTATTCCAATATATTCAGACTATCTACTTTAAATTGATGTTGCTTTTTGAGTTCTCTTACACCACTGTTTTTGATTTTTTTTCCCTACTAAATTTAGTGTCTTACTTATTATCTGTTCTTTTTGTGATGGCATCCCTTTATTACACAATTATAAAATTAAGATTAATTTTCTCTGGATGGTAAAAGAATTGCCCTAATCCTTTAGCTGGAAATGAATTCTCTCTCTCTCTCTCTCTCTCTCCCTCTCTCTCTCATTCTCTGTCTCCCTCTCTCAATACTTTATATGAACCTTCTCTTTTGTACTTGTTAATTTTCAGTTATTTATATATGTTTTTTTTTCTTTTCTACAATATGTGAACATTTCTTTTCTGATTTCATTCTGGTATTCTGAGAACCCAGATTGGGTCCCTTCATATAAGAGGAGCTTAATAAATGTTTGTTAAATTGAGTTGAATCATCGTCTAATTTTGACTAATTAAGCCTTTATGCTTGAAAGTATATATAGCTAGTTGGCTTGTTTTCACTGATTTGTTATACTAAAAAAAAAAAAAAAGGAAGAATCAGTGGGGCAGAAAGAAAAGGAAATAGCAATAACTCTAAAGAGGATATCATCCTTTTACCCTAGGAGTTGCCTGTAATTGGCCCAGTTTTTCTAAACTGGCCTTTGTCCTGTAGATCTGACTGCGTTAATAGGAGGCAGAACAAGAGAGCCAGGTTAGATATCTGAGTGGCAGAACAGAAGACCTCTGGGCAGTCTGGTTACCTGGGTGATTTCCTCTGTATGTCTGTTTGTGTTCTTCTGTGTTTAGTGTTTACCTAGGAAGAGTTTTGTACAATGAACTGTAAGGGAAGCTGCTCAAGGTCTTAAAAGGCAGCATGTATCAATAATCCTCTACTTTTTCAAGGAGCCCTTTTTAATATCCCAAAATGTTGCAAATCTCTACATGATAATCTATATTATGATACAGAATGACAAAAATTTACAGTGAAATCTATGAAAAAATTGTATTTTATTTGTCACAATTTTACATATTTATAGTAGAAAAATAGTATTATGGGTGACATCTGCATTCAAACAACAGAAGATATGGTTGTTTATTTTGCTGAATCGTTTCGTCTTCACCTGTCTCATATATACCCTCTATCCCTCTCCTCACTTTTCACTTTTTCTCCAAGAATTGCAAACAAATCAACCCTACAAGTGCCTCTGGAAAGAGTTTCTCCGTTGGTTTCCCTATTGACTTCCAATGTTGTTGACTTCCAAGACCATAATCCCTACATGCCACTCCCCTGTTTGTATTGTCTCCCCCACTAGAAATTAAGCTACTTAAGGGCAAGAACTCACATTTGCATCTGCATTACCAGTACTGTGCATGGAGTGTTCAAGAAGAACTAGCACCTCCAGTGTCAGGGCTTGCTGAGCACTTTTCAGGGTTGCTCCTCCACCTTTGGTGTCTACCTGGCACTCACGTGTGGTTCCAAAAAGCTGTTGCATGCGTAGAGGACATACCCTGATAAACTGTCTAAGTAGGCAAGCTTAACCAGGTTGAGAATATCCGATGGGCCTCAAACCCATTGGTGAGTCAAGTGGGTGTCTACCCCAAATATGCAAAGACTTCCCCTGTGGAATGGGCAGATGAGAACAATTTGTTCCAATGGCCAGTGAAGATAGCTAAAGCTCTTAGAGCTTGGTCAGACATCTAAGATGCCAAGGTCATCTACTGCATCCTGGGCTATCACCAGTTGAATTGACTTTTATCTTGCTATTGGACTTCGATGACTCTGGAAGAGAGAGTGAAACTGACAACTTTGTGTAGTTCTGCCTCACTTAAATCCAGTTCACACATGAGTCAAGATATCACTCCACGATGACATTGGTCCTCTTTGAAAATGAAGGACAAACAACAACAACCAGTGCTAATGATAGTGTTTGGTCGATGACATGTGATTAATAAATTATTTTCATTTATTCACTCATAATGAGGTAGTTGGTGCTATTTTATTGCTTTTAGAGATTAGAAGTCTAGTTGGAAGTGATGCAAACTGTAACCTTAGATATAGTTTTTCAAACTTGACATTAATTCTATTATCCTTCCAAAAGAATCCAGTCATAACTTGAATCATTTATATATGCCAAAAGGTGAAGATACTGTGTCACAATCATTAGCAATAACTGAATCCATGACTACCTATTCTAAGTCTTTTACACAGTGTGCTTATGGATCACACTGGATCATGGTTATCGTCTTAGTATATAATGGAAACTATTCTTTCCTTCCCCTCCTTTAGAGGGCTTGTGGAGGTCACACAGACTGAATAAGCAGCTGCAAAGATCTTCAGAGTAGTGATTGCCCAATCAGTGGCATTAGTAGCTATGTGCTGAACATACAGAGATTTCATTAGGTTGGCATACACTGCAATGTTGGTACTACTTCAGTCTATTATCCTTTTCCTACCTGTGATCTTGGGTCATTGGGAGAGGACACTGACATCTGCTAGCTGCTGCTATTATTCTCATAGACCTTTGAAACAGAGCTATCAATGATGATCTTTATCTTGGGCAAATGGGCTAGAGAGAGGGCACCAAAGATTGGGCAGTTCTTCTGAGAAGACTCTCCAGTTGGGAACCTGCCAAGAATATGGGGCAGAGTTTCCTGTTTAAAAGTAGCCCATCAAGGGCAGCTAGATGGTACAGTGGATAGAGCTCCGACTTTGGAGTTAAGAGGACCTGAGTTCAAATGTGACCTCAGACACTTGACACTTACCAGCTGTGTGACTCTGGGAAAGTCACTTAAACCCATTGCCTAGCCAAAAAAAAGAAAAGTAGCCCATCAATAATAGAACATGACTATATCATATAGGAAATACAATGAGAAATACTCATTGTTCATACATATCTACATGTTCTGCTAACTGAAAATCATTTCAGGCTGGGAGGACAATGAACGGAGAGAAATAAATTTTAAGTACTCCAATTAGGACTTAAGATTTCTAAGTGAACATTTGGTGACTTTAATTGATATTACTATAAAATATATCAGAATGGAAGAAAGAAAAAAGGGGATGGGCCAATGTTTCCAATGTAAGGGCCTGAGTCACCCGGTAAAGTGGTAGAGACTGAACATAACTAAGTGGACAAGAAATGATAGCGACAAGAAGGGAAGGCCCAGAGGAATGATCATTCTATCCTTAGTTATGCTTGAAGGACTGACTACCTGGGGACAAGGAATAGGCAGTGCAAATGGAAAAAAATGCCTCATTAATTCTGGGACGTCCAAAATTATATCACTTTCTCTTAACAAGTGTTCATATTTCCCATTGGGGCTGAAGTCCCAATGGAGGAAAGTCTTAGAATGAATCATTATTACAAACCCTGCCTTCTAAAGCATTCTACAAATTATTATTATTATTGTAATTTGACACATGCCATTTCATTCATCGATTCATCTGTAAAATTATGAGTACCTCTGTAAACTTAAGGACCTGAATTAGATGGCTTGTGAGGTCTCTTTGAGTTTTAAATCTATGATCCTACATTTAGGCTATTATGCCATTCTTACTTCCTTTAGAGCATGGAGATCCCTTTCAAATTTCATATTAGCCATTTTTTTTTTTTAGTAAACAAAAATCTAGACAAGGAACAAACTACTACTTCTCTGACCCTAGAATTTGTCACTATAAGGACCCAACACACAAGTATATTACCAAATGAACTACTTCATTTCTCTTTCCATTCAAACCATATTCTTTCCATCCAATTCTTCTATTATCCCTGATCCTCTTCTCCTTCTTTTATGCTATTCTCTGTGTCTAGGTTATGGTTTAAAATACCCATAATAATGGGGCAGCTAGGTAGTGAAGTGCATAGAGCACTGGGCTATATAAATGTCAAGTATTTACTATAATTTTTCTCAATGTTCCCTCTATCCTAACCCCAACCCACCCAAATACATACATCTTACCACCAATATTGTAACTGAGGAAATTTAATGTAACACAACTTTTCAGTTCTTAAAAAAAATCCTCCACTTCTTTGAATTGTTGGCATATCTTTGTGGTTTTTATTTTGTTTTTGTGTGTGTGTGTGTGTGTGTGTGTGTGTGTGTGTGTGTGTGTTTCACCTTTATTTCTATGTCCTTCTCCTTATTCCACCTGCATCATTTTGTTTTGAGTTAAAGCAATCATGTTTTCCAGTTGATCACTAGGTACATAAGAGAGCACATAAAATGTACCTGCAGATAGTACTCAGAATTTTCCCCCAGAGTTTTTTCCCTAGTGACCATACAAAGCAAATAAAAGGTAAAGGAAAGAAAAGCCAGATAGTATCAAACTCAAAAATAATCTGCTTTACTCATTTTAGATGAAACTTACTTTCTTTTAAATCCTGAGTAGATAACAACAACAACTAACATTTATACAGCATTTACACTGTGCCATGCACTGTGCTAAGTGCTTTATAATTATTCTCATTTGATCCTCAAAACAATCCTGGGAGATAGGTGCTATTATTATTCCTATTTTACAGATGAATAAACTGAGGCAAACAGAAGTTAAATATCTTACCTAAGATTACATAGCTAGTAAGTGTCTGAGGCTGAATTTACATTCAGATCTTCCTGACTCTAGGCCCAGAACTCTATCTACATGTGAAGCTATGTTTCTTTTTATTTCTCAAGTGTGTTGTATCCTTAGAATTCCTAAAAATTAAACTGTTCTATCACTCTTTAGAGAGAAAGATACTGGAACTTAAAGGGGCCTTAAGATGCATCTAGTCTGAGCCCTTACTTTTGTAGATGAGGCAACTAAGGCCTAAAGAAAAAGCGCCTTGCCCAAAATCATCTAACTTGTTGGGAGTAGAGCTGAGATTAGCCCTCTGGCCTTCTGATTAATCCAGGGCTTTCTCCATTCTACCATGTTGTCTCCAAAACAATCAAACTTCTTTTAAAATAAGTATGAAATTGCCTCTAATGATACTCCAGTGTTGAATTCTATTTTGATTGAGAGAAGAATTTTGTCTGAGTAGGACCCACACCCCAGAATCTCATCTCCATACCCCTTAGAAAAAGTCTACAATGTTTCAATGCACAGTTTAAGAGCCATCTGTGTAGACAAGCCTTTTCTCTGGTTGAGATAAACTACTAGCACTTCTGATCTGCATTTTCGTGGTTGGGTTTTGTGGATTTTTTTGTGTGTATATGTGTTTTTGAAACACTTTCTAAATATCCCATCAATCATCACAATATCTCTCTTGGTAGATAGCAAGCATTATGACTCCAAATGGTTATGATTTTTGTCATTGTAATAACAGCATTTTATTACTTCACTTAAGGTGATTTTATTACACAAAGTTGAGGATTTTAAGCACATAGTCTTTTGCAAATGTAGTATTCTCCAAATTATATGGGAGGTCCCTCAGAAAAGAATACCCTTCATTGAAGCCATTCTGTATGTCCACAACTACTAAGACCATAGTTCACAATCCACTACCCATGTACTTACCTTTATTACTTGACAAGATCAGTTAACCAATGAAGCTATTAAATGAAATTGTGCAGTAAGAAAAGTAGAACAAAACATTTATCTCTTATATTTGTGGCATATTTTCCTATAAATACATATACCATTAGCAGGAAGATTGGATAGAGCAATGGACTTTGAGTCAGTCAGTCATTAAACATTTTTTAAATTACTTATTATGTGCTAAGAACTGTGCTAAGAGTTGAAGTCAGGAAGAGTGGAATTCAAATTCAGATTCAGATACTTAGTGGCTTAGCAACCCTGGGTAAGTCATTTATAAACTCCTTTGCCTCAATTTCCTCATCTGCAAAATGGGAATAATAATAATGGTATCAACCTCCCTGGGTTGTTGCATGGATAAAATGGGAAACTATTTGTAAAGCACTTTTCAAACCCAAAAGCACTATAGAAATACCAGTTGTGATGATGATGATGAATGATGATGATGATGATGATGATGATGATGATGATTACTCATAGAGAGGTCAACCCAATATCAATTCCCTGTGAAGCAAGGTGGAATAAGGAGGGAGCATTAGGACAAAGAGTAGAAAAACTCATCTGACATTCTATTGCATACTTTACAGATTTATTTTAATAGTTTATGCAAAAAAAAGGCCTGAATACCAATCAATACAAAACAAAATTTTGCTTAAAGGAACATTATATACTAAGAAATTCATGGTATCATGGTTTAAATTATCTGTTTCACACCATGCAGATACACATCTTTACATGTGTTACTATCACATGACAATAAAACATTTAACAACTAAAACATTTAAAAAATCCACTGAGATTACAAACGCTCAAGCAAAACTTTGTAGTGTTCTTTACGTGCTCTTGCCAAATGACGGACCACTTCTTATACAAAACTCTTCTTGAATGCCTATGTTCTATTTCCTTTCATTTGACCTAAAGCAGCTATAAGACCTGGGAAAGGTACAGGAAGGTTTCTGATTTCTCTCCCATGAATTGCCTCTTTTCTAACATTAGAAAGGGAACTGCTAGGAGTAGGAGAAAAGGTTCCATTTTTTTGGTAGTGATCTGTGGGTGATATGGAAAACTATTTTGATAAACATCCCTTAGGCAATGTTAGTTGTGGACCATGATTATAGGTTATTTTTTTAATGATTCTGTAGCTCTACCATTACTTGGCAGCCCCAAAATGTTATTTCTTCTTATTTCTAAGAGCATCAGGCACACATCTGGGATCCTCAAATTCAATAAAAGCAAAGCTAGCAGGGTTTCCAGCAACCTATCCACTTCAATTGTTATTATTCAGTTGTTTCAATCATGTCTGACTCTTTGTGACCCCTTTTGGGGTTTTCTTGGCTAAGATACCAGGGTGGTTTGTCATTTTCCTCTCCTGCTCATTTTATAGATGAGGAACTGAAACAAACAGGGTTAAGTGACTTGCGCAGGATCACACAGCTAGCAAGTGTCTGAGGCCAGATTTAAAGTCTGGAACATGAGTTTTCTTGATTCCAGGCCCGCCACTGTGACACTTAGTTGCCCTATGATGTATGTACTGCAAAGTGGTCCATAATATCCAAAAACTTGTTCCAATTATGTCTTGTCCTCATTCCCAAAGTTACCTATAAAAGCCTTATTATCCAACTAACAAAAATCAGGATGAGTCTCAAATACAATGCTGTCCTTAATAGGTAGAGATCAGATTTCTCCTGCTGTCCTAGATTTTCCCAGCTTCTCTTGGCTCTATCCCAGTGTTCAGCTATTGTACTCTCCCTCTGCCATACACAAAATGGTGATTTTTTTTTCTCTCCCACAAAGCTTGTCCTTGTTTCTTATTCTTAAATAAAACACAGTATGCTGTTTCTTCTCTATGTTTTTCTGTCCCTGTCTCCTTAGAGTGCAAATATGATGAAACCCGCTTAGGAAACTGCATGTATTCATGGACTACCAACTCAAACAAATTTGCTGGCATTGATTTTATTTCCTAGAGGAGTAAGATATTCGATCCCCCAACTGCTTGGTTCAACTTGGTGAACAGCTTAGAAAGTAGATGAGGTGGTGAAATTACCTCTTACAGCAGAAAAGTAGTATAAAATGCAATTAACAAAAGTCATAGAAAATGGAATCTTTAAGATAAAAACATAGATATATTTAACTTGACAAAAATAACGATGAAATTCGTAACTTAAGTAATGTCAAGTCACAAATTCACCCTAAGAAATGGTACTCTGTGAACTATATACATTTCTACGTATAATTTGTGTGCTGAAATATGCTTTCCTCCCCACTGCGGATTCATAGTTTTTTTTTTTTTATTTTCACAAATTCCATGTCTTTTATCCACCTGAGGCCATTGAGAGATAATGAAAGCATAGCTACTTATATTTTACCATTTGGCGAAGCAGTGGTGATTTCAGAAGGATATTAAATAGAGAAAGTTATCTGATTCCCAAGTTGGTGCTTTACCCATTAAGGCAGTTCCTTACTGCAGTATTTCTTACCCTTCGAAGAAGTTTTTACAGCAAACATTCAGTCTTAGGCAAGAGCACCGCTTCTCTTCAGTTATATAATTAAGATAGAATGGTCATTCAAGTGATTTGCTGTAGCTCCCAAAATGCATCAAAGCCTCCTACCTTCACACTGCCAGGCAGTTATTACCCCCCACTCCCAATGTTAAACGGCATGCACCAACTTTTTAATTAACTATGTTGCTGTATTACTGGCTTGGGTTTGCACTTTTAGTCCAGGTGAAGGAAAAGAAAAACACAACAATCTGAGCAAATGACTGCTCGTAGAGAAGGTACTTGTTCTCAGATTGGACAGATAATACATCTCTGAGGGAAGGTTTACAGTTCCTCCATGAACCTCCTCACTGTCTCTGAAACTTTGAACCCTTTGTTGAATTCATCCTTGGGTTCCAAGAACTTAGAACCTTTATCATGATGTGTTATTGTAAATTTGGTTCTCAGATATATTGATATTTGTCACGTAAATAAACACTCAAATGATTTTTTATTAATCTTGAAAAATCCAGTATGTGACATCATTTAACGTGGACTATTATTTCATATAAGAAAATGGGGAGAAAAGCCCCTTGAGAAGTGCTTGAGAAGCTCCTACTCCTCACTCCCCACTCTGTTTTACTTAGATTTGCATTTATAATCCAGACATAGCTATTTTTGGCACACACATATGTGTGAATATGGCATATGTGCACACATGCATTATATGTGTAAATCTATATTACATAAACATGTTTATATGTATATATATATATTATATATGTTGCAGCAATAGATAAATAGAAGAGTAGACTTGTAATCAGGAAAACTGAGGTTCAAATCCTACCTCAGGAACATACTAGTAGTGTGACTTTAGGAAAATCATCAATGGAATTACAAACCTGGATATACACCTTTTGAAAAAGATACATTTGGGTTGGGGCATTGTGAAAATAGCTTATGATACACTTAACAAGATGACAATTTTATTTTAATCTTGGTTTCAATAAAACTTGAGATTCATTGCTAAAAACCTTTGTCTTTTCTTCTTTTTTTTTTCCGGGGTTTGGAAATTTTGTGTATGGAACACATAAATCAAGGAGCATTGCTATCTTATTGCCCTGACATTTGTATGTGAATATCAGTCACATTTAATCTTTTCTTCAACTATCAACAAAATCCCTTCTGACATTATACTCTAATTTTGCAAGATACAGAATCAGCCATCCTAAATAACAGAGGTGGCTCAATTTAATGCCTCATTTTTCTCATTTTCTAGAGGCTGAAAATAGATTTTGAAAAATTCGTATCTCTGCATACGAATCTTTGTGAGAGAAAATTGTATTGACTTTAACATTTAATTTGCAAGAATGCTTTGGTAGATTTGAAATTGTTCCTCAAAATAACTTTCTTTTTGGTGTCCAACAATAAATATCTTTAAAGTAGATGGTAGGGGCAGCAAGGTTGTGCAGTGGATAGAGCACTGGCCCTGGAGTCAGGAGGACCTGAGTTCAAATCTGGCGTTAGACCAAACACTTGACACTTACTAGCTGTGTGACCCTGGGCAAGTCACTTATCCCCGTTGCCTAGCAAAAACAAACAAACAAACAATAAAGGAGATGGTGATATTAAGATTAAGATATATGAAAACTATAATGAAATATACTCACATTCATTGGGAGTGGGGGAGGCGAGAGTCAGTATCTCCATTATAGTGGACAAGGCCACCATCATTGTAACATGCCAAGCAAGGTATCTTTATTTTGACCTTTATTCAGTGACCAAACCACCCTGTCTCTTCCTCCACAGTAATTCAATTTTCTCCTATTTCTGATATCATTGCCCCAGTTCAAACTTTCACCTTCTCTTGCCTGGATTTACTCTGAACTATTCTTTAGCAGATTTCTCACTTTTAGCACAGACACCTTTAACCTGGGATTCTAACCAGGACTTGCCTGCTACTGCACTATGAAAGGATATGTTACTCTAATTGGTGGAAAGAATTCTGTTACAACACTGAGGACCAGTATGAAGGGTGGAGTTGGTTCCAACATTCTTTATGAGAGAGATGTGTAAAAAGACTTTGGAAGTGAAAGATGTGTAGTGGAAGCTGTCTCATTTTCACCTTGCCTCTCTAGACAATTCAGAGAGAGCATCTCTTCCCTAGTGAGGCTGAGGCTTCCATCTCAGTTCAAATCCTGCCTCAGACACATACTAATAGTGTGACTTTAGGAAAGTCATCAACGGAATTACAAACACACACAATAAAACAATAAAACATACATACAAAATGATACAAAGCTTCTCTAGGCAATTGCCTTTTGAAAAAAGAGGTTTTATCTCAATCCCAGAAAAGAGCTGATTCACTCTTCTGTATTTTCTGGTACATTCTCGGATTTTTGTTTGCTGTTTGTTTGGATAAATGTGTTTACTTACTATTTGTGATGGTCTTTTGTGTAACCAGACTTTTCAGGAAGGAGCTAAGCTGGAATTTGTAAGCTTGACTACTCTCTTTAAGAGCAATGAGGGAAGCAGCCTTTGTTTTGAACACCCCAAAAATTATATACATAGATCACTGATATTTAAAGGTATAGATAGATATAGTAAGATGATCCTCTTAGAGCTAGGAGAGAGAGAGAGAGAGAGAGAGAGAGAGAGAGACAGAGACAGAGACAGAGAGACAGAAAGAGACAGAGAGACAGAGAGAGAGAAAGAGAAAGAGAGAGAGAGAGAGTCCAACCTTGGTTCTTTTCCTGTTCCCCTCAAAGTAGAAATCATAGCCTCCTTTAAAGAGGTTTGGGTAAGATTCCAGAGATAACCATCAGCCACTAGAGAGCTGAATCTGTATTTTTAAATGACTTGGATTTGTCCACCGGCAAGCCTATGTTATTGCATCTGAACAATGTTAACAAGATGGCCCTGTCTAAATACTTTTTCTCTTCAATATGGTAATAGAGCTTTACTGCTAATCAGCTTCTGAGGTAAAATCATGACCAAGATGGTTAAATACCAGAGATACCTATGTTCTATGGGAAATATTTTCTTATTAGAATAGAATGAAGGAAATGGAATGGGATAGGACATGGAGAAAAAAGTCTACTCATATGGTGTTTTTGGCAGACTGTATTTTTCAGGAAGTCCCCCATAATATACTTATGGCCTTAATCAGTCAAAACTTATTTAGTCTTCATTCTCTGGTTCAAGCAGATTAATGACTCAACATCCTCAGGACAAATACTTATTGAATGAATGAAAAAATTAGTGGCTGAATAAAATATAAGAAGCATAAGACCTAAGTATTAACTTTAGACCTGCAATTTCCTTCTCAGGAAATTTTCGGGATTTATTAAAACGAGAGGGCACTACCCTTCACATTCCAGTAACTCTGACTTCCTCTGGATTATCTTCCAAACTCTGTTGCTTACCCACTACCACCCAATTCCTCATTCTCATCCCCCTAAACCCTCCCACCCCAGAGTTTCATTCTAATTCCTTTCAGCCCTTCCACTGCACCCTCTGGAATGCCTGTTCTATAGACAACAAACTTCCTTCATTTTATATCTTTTCCTTTCCCATTTCTTCAGTCTACTTACTCTTAATGAAATCTGCCTCAGCCTCCGTGACCACCCTTTCCAGTAGTGGCTGCACCTTCACTCACTTTCCTCAGCTCATGTGTCAAGACAGGAGAGTTAGAATACTATTTGTTCCCCATCATCGCTTCCAGCTTCCCTACCTTCCTCTATCACTTTGTAAACTCTCCATGCTATTCATATCTACCACCCAATCGAAATCCTGGTAGCTGTTGCCTACATATCCCCAGGTCACTTCTCATTTTTCCTCAATGAGTTGATACCCAGTTTAGAATTTTTCTCTCCTCCTCAATCCCTGTTTTCATACTAGGGGACTTCAAAAATACATATTGATTCTCCCTCAAATACTTTAACTGCTCAGTTCTTCAACAATATCACTTTACATGAGCTCCACTGAAACTGCTCTCTCCAAAGTTATTTTCTCTTAGTTTCTTATTTATTTCTTAGTTTATTATTCTCTTAGTTTCCCGATTTATGGTCTTTTTTTGATCCTCATTCCCCTTGACCTTTCTGTAGCCTTTGGCACTGTTGATCACTCTCTCCTCTTTGACGTTCCTTTCTCTCTAGGTTTTTGAGACACCTTACTCTCCACTGGTTTTTTTCCTACCTATCTGACTACTCCTTCTCTGTCCTGTCTCCTTTGCTCAGTCCGCCTTCAGATCATGCCCTCTAACCATAGGTATTTCTCAGAGTTCTGTCCTAGGTCTTCTTCTCTTCTCCCTCTGTACTCCCTTACTTGCTAATTTCATCATCTCCCATGGATTTAATTGCCATCTTTATGCTAATGATTTTCAAAGCCACTTATCCTGCCCAAAACTCTCTACTGACCTCTAACCTCACATCTCCAATTGTTTTTCAGATATCTTTAACTGGATGTGCAGTAGTTATCTTAAATTCAATATGTCCAAACCAGAATTCATTACTCTCCCCCACCCCAAATCCACTCTATCTCCTCCTATTACTGTGGAGGGCAACAGCATCCTCCCAAACCCTCAGGTTTGCAACCTAGGAGTTATTCTGGATTTCTCACTATTTCTCACCCATCCCACCCTCCATAGCCAAGATTTTTCCAAGACCTGTTGATTTCACCTTTGCAACATCTCTTACATATCCCCTTCTCTCCTCTAATACTGTCACCACCCGATGCAGTCACTCATCACCTCATACTTCTACTATTGCAGTAGTCTGCTGGTGGATCTGCCTGCCTCAAGTCTCTCCCCACTCCAATCTATCCTCTATTCAGTGATTTTTCTGAAATGCAGATCTGGTCATATCACATATATACCCCTCCACTTCCCCCAACTCAATAAACTCTAGTGTCTTCCTATTGACTCCAGGAGCAAATACAAAATGCTTTGTTTGACATTCAAAGCCCTTCATACCTTAGTGCCCTCCTACCTTTCCAGTCTTCTTACATTTTACTCCCTGACTCTTCCCTCACTTCCCGCACTCTTCCACCCAGTGACCCCAACCTACTAGCTGTTCACGAACAAGACACTTAATCTTTTTAGTCTCTGAGCCTTCTCTCTGGTGGGCCTCCATGTCTGGAGCACATTCCTTCCTCCACTTTGACTACTGACCTCTCTGGTTTCCTTTAAATTCCAACTAAAATCCCACTTTCTACAGGAAACCTTTCCCAACACCTCTTAATTTTAGTGCCTTCTCTCTGTTAAATAGTTCCTATTTATCTGTATATAACTTACTCCACCTATATTGATTTCCTTGTCTCTCCCATTAGACTGTTAACTCCTTGAGAACAGGGATTGTCTTTCACTTCTTTTTGTATCCCCAGTGCTTAGTACAGTGCTGGTACATAGCAGGTATTTAACAAATGCTTATGAATTGATTGATAGAGCAATAAAAATTATCTTTTTGCTAAACTTAAAACTAGCAATTCAGTACTTTAATTACATTACCCCAGTTCATAGAGTAACATTATTTTTTCTTGATGATAAATAAGATAGATTTTAACTAAGAATATTACATCAATTCTCTATTCTCTTCATAATTGCCATTTGGATAAGGAAATCATGCTGTATCTTTTGCTATTCTGTTTTAGAAAATGAGACAAAATTTTTATGCTTTGTATATTTCTTGCAAGATAATAGTCTTATCTAATACAATGTATTGTTTTGAACTTTTTGCTACTTTGCTCTGTAATTGGCTAGTTATACTTCTTCTCTGATTTTAGCCTCCAGACTCTCTTTGAACAGGAGCTAACAGGGCCACCTATGCTGAGAATGTGACTAAACATCTATTGTTCACTCTCTTGGTGGGAGGACAAAGGGTGAACATTTTTCAGCAGTTGACTGTCCTTCCTCCTTTTGTTCCCCTGCTCTGCCTTTACCTGTTTTACCTAAGGCAAGAGAGAACATTGGAGAAAAATAACAAAATTATAATACTTTAGAGTTAGGAACTTAGACAAAAAAAACATCAAGTCGAACTCCTTCATTACACAAGAGAAAGCAAGACCATGAAGTTTAAGTGGTTTGCCCCCAAATACATGATAGTTGGCAGGACAAGAATTCAGAGACTAGAGCAAGAGTTATGCTCCATGGACCCTTTATGTTGAATGAAGAGCTCTTTATGCTTATTTTCACTATGCTCTCCATACATGTCCCAAAATCTTTCTCAGTCTGCTATTCTGCAAATAAACATTATTATCAAACTCTCTCTGATCCTAAATATTATAGATTTTCAGAAAGAATCATATCTGAAAACAAAACTAAACAAAATGAAACAGCCCACCCAGTGTCTCAGTTAATATTCCCTTATTTGTTCATTGACTCATTCAGTCATTCTGACAGTAAGACAGGTACCTGTGGAAGTTATCTTAGCCAAAGCTATTGCCAGGAATTCTGGTACAAATGGAAAATTTAGTTGAGTGAAGTAACAGAATAAGACTTTGTTGTAGTGGCCCAGTGATGGACTGGTTCTCTGTTTTCTGAAAACCAGCTTTCAGAAGTTAATAGATTTATCACCAGGCTAGTTGAAGGACACTCAGAAAGACTACCTAGCAAGTTGTTGATAATTGTCATCAGAATCAGTGAAGGGAGTACCCTGATTACAGATCTTTGAAGTATTTAAGTAAATATCCCTTCCAATAAGCCCATCATCATTTGCTATTATACATTGATGCAGATATATTTCCATGTCCTAGTGCCTTATTGATAAAATTTTCAGCAAATTGAAATAATGAAAAGGCAGGAAACACAGATCACAGGAATTTCTGATCAATTCTAAACCTGAACACAACCAACCTTCTTCCCTAAGTGGAATTTTTTTTTTAATGATTTTTTACAAGTGACCTAGTAGAGAGTAATACACAGTTTTACTCTAAACACTTTGCACAATGAATCATTAGCAGTAATCACTTCTCCATCAAATTCAATTTTTCTCTCGGCAATAATGGAAGATTTTTTTACTTCATATTAATTTCAAACATTGTAAGAAGGACCTATTTGAAAAAAGGTACCTACACATCTGTACAATAGTTTATCATTCATTCATTTTTGAATCAAATACTTACCAAACATTTACTACCTGGATGGCCTTGTCTCTTCTTGTAATGTATTAGAGTAGACAGCCAACAAAATTAAATACGATAACAACAATCAAATAAAAAGGAGAAAACAGCCTATGATAGGTACTTCATGAGTACATGAGTTCAGAGTTAGAATCACAAAATGTGGCAATGAGTCCTGGGTCTGAGTGTAATGCTATAACTAGCTGTATAATACTGAATAAGCCAGATCAACATCAACATCAACAACTAGTCCTTAGTTTCTTTCTCTCTCAAATGAATGAATGGGGAATTGAACAATAACCTAGCTTGATCAATTGGAGGGTTGTGATTGTATTTTCTTATGAGGGATATGGAAGCATCCCTTAGCACCTCCAGGAAGATGGATTTCACTGCTATGGGATGAAATGGTTGGCTACAATTGCTGTGGAACAGATTGTGTGAAAAAAGCTTATTCACAGTTTTCAGACCTTTGTATCTACATTTGTGGAAGCCCAGACATAGGCTATATTTAGAGGATTCACCAAAATAAATTCAGAGTGGGACAGTGAGCTAAAAAGAGTGATTTTCTTTGGTTAGTCCCCAAGATAAAACTGGATAACTATGAACTCAGAGTGTTGTACTTGGGCCATGACTAAATCACCTCTAAGATCTGTCTATAAATAGCAAGGACATTTTCTATCATTTGTGAACTTGGTTAGCCTTTTTTGTAGGTGAGAAAGAGAGAGAGAGAGAGAGAGAGAGAGAGAGACAGAGACAAGGACAGACAGAGACAGACAGAGACAGAGACAGAGAGACAAAGAGAGAGACAGAGAGAGAGATACATTTTGCTTGGAAAGCACTTTTCTCTCAGCCACCCTCTGAAGGTAACATTACCTTCATTTTACAAACAAATAACAGCTTTCTCTGAGGTGAAGAAGGCTGTCATGGCTGGTCCTCATTGTCTCTGTTGCCAAGGCTTCTCTCCAACACTAAAAACCCATTTAACCCCCCTCATCTTCCTTCCCATTCTAATGTCCTATTGCTTAGAGGCATCTTGATATGATGAAGGTCACCAAACCAGGTGCCACAATGAGGTTTCAGAAAGCTGGTATGGGAGAAGGACTTGAAGGCCAAGGTACCTTGGCATTGGCAGCGGGTTGGTTCACAGAAAATGTGATTTGTTGAGCAGCAAGTGCTCTGCATCACCATTCTTCTTACCATATGAGACTTCCTGGGAAGCCTTCCCTAATTATTCCAGTTTTCATCTATGTCCTCCTTTACAGAACTGCTATTGTAATCAATGCAATTTGCCTTAGTCCTCCATGGCCTAATATATGTTAGTGATGTTTCTCCAGGATGCCAATTCCTTGAGAGAAGGGACCATGTTTTATATTTCTGGGATAGTGACAACAGTAAGTATTGGTAACAATATTGACTCATTTTGTGTTTTTGTCTTTATAGCCCCTGCACTTAAGCATAGTCTCACACACAGGCAAACCCTTAACAAAGGCTTCATTGATTGATTGATTGATTGATTTAGATTTAAGTTGCTCTAGTTACTTCATCTTGGCTTAAAGGGAAATTAATTATGGTTGGAGAGGGAGGATACTGTATGTTGTTATGACAAAGAGACTTCTCTGAAAAGTAAGGTTTTAATGCATTTATACATATTTACAACCAACAAAAAAGACAAAAAAAATGGGCCTTGGAAAAGGAGATTAGTCAAATATTTACTGAATGTTTACTATGAAGTGACCAAGATCAGTCATTATAATACCTCATTTGCTTTCCTTTTCTTGTTCTTTTCATTAAAATTATTATAGTCATTACACATGGTGTATTTCCAGTCCTGTACATCTCTCTCTGCATTAGTTCATACAAGTCTTCCCATTTTTTTCTGAATCCCCATATTTGTCATTTTTTAATGGCCAGTAATGTTTCATTACTTTTATACATTAATTTGTTCAGCCTTTCCTTGATTCATTTTTTTTAATTATCAATTTCTTCACTGTGAAATGGGAATGGTAATAGCATGGTCCTCATAGGGCTATTGTGAAGATCTAATGAAGTAGTATTAGTATTATTAGTATTAGAGTGCTTTGCCCCTCCTGGATCACTGCCTTGTCATTCAGCTTGATTGACTACACTAAAGCCATTGTGTGGTTCACGACAAAATATAACTGGTCCTCAAAGAGAGAGAAGTACCAGATCTTCTGATTTGTCTCCTAAGGAACCTGTATTCAGCCCAAGAATCACTAGTTAGAACGACATGGAACAACTGATTGGTTTAGGTTTAGAAAAAAAGTACAATAAGGCTGCACATTGTCATCTTATTTAACTTATATGCAGAGTACATCATGAGAAATGCCAGGCTGGGTGAATCAAAAGCCAGAATTAAGGTTGTCAGGAGAAATAACAATCTTGGATATGTAGACAGTATCACTCTGATGGCAGAAAGTGAAGAATTAAGAAGCCTCTTGATGAAGTTGAAAGAGGAGATTCTAAAAACTGACTTGAAGCTTAACATCAAAGAACCCAAGATAACAGCAAATAACAGCCAATATCACATCCTGGCAAACAGAGGGAAGAGAAATGGAAGCAGTATCAGATTTCAGATTCTTGGGTTTAAAGATCACTGCAGACAGTGACTGCAGCCATGAAATTAAAAGATACTTGTCCCTTAGAAGGAAAGATATGGCAAATCTGGTCAGTATACTAAAAAGCAGAGACATCACCTTACCAACAAAGGTCCATATAGTCAAAGCTATGGTTTTTCCAGTATCAATGTATGGCTGTGATAGTTGGACTATAAGGAAAGCTGAGTACTTGCAGCATCCATGCTTTTGAGTAGTGGTGTTGGAAAAAACTTTTAAGAGGAACTGAGGAACCTGAAAAGACAGTGTTTGAACTTCCTCGTGACTCCTCCAAAACTTTTCAGAATTGAGAATGGACAAATGTACCAAATGCACCCCAGTTTTCACTGAGGATGGCAACTATTTAACTGAGGTAATTTAACTAGGTATGATCAGAGCTGTCCTCTTTGCTTTTGGCTGGCCACATTCTTTGGCATAGCCACTGCTCAGTAGTTGAGGACATTGGGTATCATCAGACCTCTGGATCTGCTGTGGAGGACTCAGCACTGAAGGGCTCCAGTCTTTGGGAGATGGTCAAGTGACTCCCTTATTGGCCACTGAACAGAACTGATGGTTCACCAGGCCTTTAAAAAATGAGTGACTACGTGCCTGCTATTCTCTCTTCTTTTGACCCCCTAGGTGGTATCATGCTCCTGTGAGCAATGGCACAGGAGTGGCCCCTCTACATGGGGAGAATGGATTGACTATACCCATGCAGCAACAAAAGCAGGAGGTTCATTAGGTGAGCTTGAACCAGGCTTCTGGCACCTGCTTCTGCTTCCCTGATCCTCAAGCTCAAGAGGGACGTGTCTAGGCTTAGGAATGACCTTGTGATTCTGAAAGATTCAGAGATGTTGAGTCCTATACCAGTGCTAGGTGTGCTGTGGGTATAATGCCCAATAGCTACCTAATAATTTGTGGAAAGGATGAGTGCTGAATGGTGGAGACTCAAGTCCAGGCTTGCCAGAAGACAGAGGCCTTGTTTGGACAAAGCAGAGCTAAGATGAAATGTAACAATGCCTATTCAGTAGACCCACAAATTGCCTTGCCTTATGTTCTGATACTGAGATGTGGACCTTCTGGTATAACAGTAGATATTACTGCTGCTTGTTTAGCTAAAATTTTTCTGTCAATTTGTGTTTTGTCAGAGCCTTTTGTGTTAAGAGTTTCTTTGGTCTATAAAAAATAAATATCTGTTCCATGCCTGGCTTACATTGCATGCTATACCAAAAACTTTTCTGTTCCTTTGGAGAGACCCTAGATGTAAGTCAAGAAATGAATACTTGGGGCAGCTAGGTGGCACAATGGATGGAGCACCAGCCCTGAAGTCAGGAGGACCTGAGTTCAAATCCAGCCTCAGACCAAATACTTGACACTTACTAGCTGTGTGAACTTGGGCAAGTCACTTAACCCCAATTGCCTAAAAGCAAAACAAAACAAAAAAAAGAAATGAACACTTAAGTAACTTTTAGTATGGGACAGGGGTAGAATGATCCAAGTGCAATTTAAGGACCTTACTTCTTTCCTTATAGGTCAGGTTACCTCAGGACTGAACACAGTCCACACATAGACAGAGTCTATGTCAGAAGGGCCCCATATTGGAGAAGAGTACACGGTGCCTCAGTCCCTGGGTTCAATAGTGGTAGTTAATTGTTTGACATATAAATGTAGCAACAATGTGTATAAATAGGTAGGCAGATAAAAATATATACACATTCATATGAGTATTCATACACACACGAGGATTTATTCATTTATTATAGATATGTCTATTTTATATAAATAAATTTGTGTCAAAATTTCCTATTAATATAACATCCCCTTGACCACACACACACACACACACACACACACGGAATGAGAGAAGCAACGTGATACAGCGGATAAAGAACAGAGTTTGAATCAAGGAGACTTACCTCTAAAACATACTAGATGTATAATCATAGTGAAATCATATAACATCTTGATAATGTATAGAATTTTCTAAGACCATGTATAGATTGATGTGTATATGTACATATGCATACACATGTGTATATATGTATATACACACACATATGCATACACATATGTGCGTATGGAAATATACAAATGTATATGCATATTAAGCATATATGTGTATACATATAAACATATATATATATATATATTCTCTGATATGAGTTTTCATAGTAACATCATATTATTACCAAACCCCAGCGCAATGTAGATCAATCTATAACACTGTTCTTAAGAAACTGCATTTTTTCTTCCTGTATTTTTTGCCTAATGTATTTTTGCAACACCAATTAATGACTTTAGGTGGGGTTTGCTTATATCCCCATTTGGAATAAATTACAAAGATACATCCCCTCCTTAAGAAAGATCTTCCCACTTGCTTTTAAGAATTCAACCCCCTATTAAATCTGTTGCAATTAGTCAACCGTGATTCTAATCTCTGCAAGTCATTTTGTATATTTATCTTTCTTTGACATTCTTAACAGCTCAAAACTTAGTATCAGCTATGAATTTCATTATTTCCTATTCCAAATCATTAATATTGATGTTAAATAAATGATAGTGTTATCCAAGCTAAATAATATTATTCTAAACTGCTTGGCAAAGGCAGCAAAGACCATTTTTCTTATTGCCCTAAAAAATGAAGAGGAAATGATATGTGCTAGGTACTAGCTACAGTAATGCTGCGATTCACTGCTTTCTCCCTAAACTTTGGCACATTTGTTAAAATGAAAAATATGACCCTATTACATTAAGTTTATTTTTACTCACGAAGAGAGGAGAAAAATAACCTGAAAAGTCAGGACAATGGCTATTTAAGCAAAATACAACAATATCCAAGGGAAAGGCAACGTGATTTCTGTAAGGAAAAAAAATCATATCTGAATAACACATTAGACTAGGTGGTTGAGTAGATAGAGAGCTAGACCTGGAGTCAGGAAGACCTGAGTTCAAAGCTAAACTTACTTAATAACTCTGTGACCCTGGGCAACTGATTTAACCTATTTTTGCCTCACTTTTTATGAAATGAGGAGAATGATAGTACCTATCTCCCAGGATTGTTATAAAGATAAGTGTGATAGTATTCATAAAGATCTTTGCAAACCTTAAAATATCATATAAATACTATCATTATAGATGGCTAGATGGTGCAGCAGACAGAATGCCAGTTCTGGAGTCAGGAAGACTCATCATTATGAATTCAAATCTGGCCTCAGACACTATCTGGGTGACCCTAGGCAAGTCACTTAATCCTATTTACCTTATCTGTAAAATAAGCTGGAGAACAAAATGACAAAACACTTCAGTATCCTTGCCAAGAAAACCCCAAACGTGGTCACAAAGAGTCAGACATAACTGAACAAAAGCAAGCAATTATTACTTTGAAAAATAAATATTCCTGAGCACTCTAGTAGATATAATTTATTGACACTTTTAAAAAACCTTTGACAAGATTTCACATTAAGGTTTATTTTAAAAAATGATTAAGAATGATTTCTTGGCTTCTGCCACTATACCTCTTTAACCTTTTCAGCCCCTCAAATTTAACCCTTACTTTGGGTTCAATTCTACCCCAGAGCTTCAAATGAATTCTATCCTTGGGTTCTGAAAAACAAACAAACAAACAAAAAAAGGTACCCTAGTTTAATTGCAGTGACAATCAGCAGTGCTAACTGTCTTCTGACTCCTGAATTGTCCCCGAAGTAGCTGATTTTCTGCCCCCATTGCTGCGAACATGTTGCTTTTCTCAGGGATTTCTCTCCTTCCCTATTCCTGCTGCCAGACCCCTTGATCTTGACTACAAATCTGAGCGAGCCATTTTAGGACTGGTTCATTTGACTCATTTCTAAAGTATTTCTACCAACACCACTTCTTAATCCACAATCACTCAATATAATTGAAATGAGGTAATATATAGGCAACTAGTGACCTTTCTTCTTGCTGTATTCCAAACATTGTGGTGGATATCTCGGCATTTTTGTTTTATAGGGACACTTGAACACCATTCAGGATTTTCCTTCAAAGGCCTATTTACCTCCCATTTGTGATCCTCTCTTTGCTATCAGGGAATTATATAATTAAGACTGACTCTTTCAAACTTCTTATCACAAAGGCCATTGCTATGTAACTGGTCATGAAAGTTGAAGGTCATGTCCTAAATTATTATTCATGATGGCCAAAAAAATAAAAGTTTATTCTCTTGACTTCTGAAGACTAATAAAAATTAGTAAAGCAGAGGGGAAACTAGGAGAATAATCATAGGGACATGAATGAACTGATCTTGTTGCCATATACATTATCTTGACAATCAACCTTTCAATAAAAACAACAGCAGCAGCAACAATAGCACTTGAAAGTTTAGAAAGTAGATGGCAGAACAGAGTACTTTCAGAATCTTATTGTCTTGAAAAGTTATTGAAGGAGTTAAATAAGAAGAAAAAAAAAGGACCTGGGGATGGATTGGTTTTGTTCTGAGGTTATTAAAAAGAAAAAGAGAAATGAAAAGATTACACTAGTATAGAAAGTAGAAAGAGGTGGGGTATGGCTTGCTATTTCTCATAATTGAGGTATGTGAGAATTTTTGTTGTTGTTGTTGTTCAGTCATGTCCAACACTTCACGACCCCATTTGGAGTTTTCTTGGCAAACATATTGGAGTGGTTTGCCATTTCCTTCTTTAGCTCATTTTTATATGAAGAAACTGAGGTAAATAGGGTTTAGTGACTTGCCCTGGATCACATAGCTAATAAATGTCTGAGGCCCGATTTGAACTCCCTTGAGTCCTCCTGATTCCAGGCCCTCTATCGACTGTCTACCATTTACTGTTTACTGTCAGGCCACCTAGCTAAGAATAAAAATGTGTAAATGTGGAAGAAGGAGTTGGGGGACCTAGCATCACATAAACATCACTCTTCTATGAATTGGATAAAGTAGTATTAAAAACTCATACAGAAATTTACATACACACAGTTTGGGGAATAAATACACCAAACTGATCAGGAGAAGTAGGAAAAGGGAAGGAGGGCTAAGAGGGATGATAATCCTGAATGGGGAATAGTCAAAACAAAACAACCATCTTGATAGTGAAGAGGGCATCAAAGGAGCAAAAGAATGGAACCTGACCCTAAGGGACAAGGGGACCTGGAAGGGTGCCCATCATCTGAGAATTGGTTGAACAAATTATGAAATATGAATACAATGGAATATTATTTCATCAGAAGAAATGATGAAAGAAGTAATTTCAGAGAATCCTAGGTAGTGTAACAAAATGAAATGAGTAGAACTACAAAAACAATTCATAAAATAACAATATTGTAAAGAAAAGGAACTTTGAAAGACTTAAGAAATCTGACCAATGCAATAATCAATCATGTCTCTAGAAGTATGATGAAGCATTTTACCTACTTCTCACAGAAGGGTAATAGGTTTGATGAGGTAGATAGAGTATTCAAGGCAGATGAGGCAGGCAGGATGCAGAATGTGAGATATGAGATAAAACGCAGGATGGGACCAGTCATAGACTATGCATTGATGCTCTCACTGTGGATTTATCTGTATGCTTTCACAAAGCATCCCTCCCCCAACTACCTGACATTCCAGAACAGTTCTTCCCCTCCCCTTTCCTGTTTCCCTTGTTTATTTGTATGACAAAGACACCTCCAAACTACATGATATTCCAGGCATTCCAGAGCTGTGCTTGCTCCTCCTCCCCTTCTTCTGCTCTCCTTCCCTTATTCCATCGAACTGTATATACACCAGACACCTAATCTGGCTAATCGCTCTGCATTCCCTGGGAGCAGGTCTGCTGGAAGCCTCACCCCAATAAATGCTTTCTTTTTTTTTTTTTTAGGCAGTTGGGGCTAAGTGACTTGCCCAGGGTCAAGTGTCAAGTGTTGGTTGGAAGTCACATTTGAACTCAGGTCCTTCTCACCTCAGGGCTGGTGCTCTATCCACTGAGCCACCTAGCTGCCCCTGAGTGAATTCTTTCAGGACAGATACCATTACTCATGTGCTGATTCTTTAAGGTATAGAAAAAGAAGTTTGTTGTTGTTGTGAAATGGCTACTGCATGGTTTTGTTTCACTTGATTAGCTTTATTTGCTACAAAGTTTTTTTTCCCCCCTATGGTTCAATGGTTGAAGGTGAAAGGGAGGAGAAAAATAGAGGTATCAAGAAGAACAAAGCGCATTGAAACTTTTTTTTTTTAATGGACAGATAGTAGCATAGCACTTTAAGGTTTGCAAAGTGCTTTACAAATATTATCTCATTTTTTCTCACAACCACTTTGGGTGGTAGATGTTATTATCATCCCCATTTTATAGATGAGGAAACTGAGGTATAGAGGGGTTAAATGACATGTCCAGATTTATGTAGCTAGTTAAGTATGTGATACCATATCTGAACTGAACTCTTCTTGACTTCAGGTAGAATGCCCTATCAACTTTGCCAACTAGCTGCCTCTGTAATATGAGAACCAATGGGATAATATGCATAATGATAACAAAAATAAGAAAGCAAGCCAAAAGATAAGAATTCAAATTGATTAGTCTTTATTCCAGTAGACTAATGATGAACCATGTGTTCTTCCTGTTGGTTGACAGTTAGTAGATAAGGTATGTTTTATATATGTATCATTCCCTCTACACTACCAGACCAGGTCTATGTGCTGATTTGTCAGTGATTTTTGACAAATTGACAGAACAAAAGAAAAAAAGGCATGAGCTGAGGTATTTGGAGACCAGTTTCTGTGGGGTAAAAGTAAGATCTTTACCGCCTTTCTCTATGAGCCCTTGGAAATAGCAAGAATATTCATGCTCTGTGAAAAGACAAGTTTGTTCTTTACTCATCCTGAAGGAAGAGGAGAGAGAAAAGCTCAGAAGAAGGAATCAGAAATGAGCAGGAATGAAGAAGTTTGGACTGTTAGCACAGCAAAATGAGCAGTTTGAGTTCAGATCTTATTTTTGCTTGGGCAGGTTAGTGTGAAGGGGAAAGCACTGAGAGATTTGCACAATAGCAAAAGTCATCAAGAGATGGGAAGAAGAGAAAGAAGCAGAGATCAAGGATCCTGGGATTAGCTTCTGCCCCACTGTAGTTGTGCTGAACTTTTGCCTTTTCAGAGAACTCTTGCAGACCATGCCTCTCCCTGGCTCTGTGTCAAGAGGGCAGTATTTGATTCCAATATTTATATAATTCTATTTTAATAAGTATCACAATCAACCTTAGAGTAATATATGATTGCTTTGGTTTGTAGATTTCATTATTTGTAAATAGCAAGAGAGAGGTACAGTGGCTGACATGTTACATACATATACACACACACCAGTTGTTTTGTCTGACTTGTCAGGATGGAACAAATTTTTCTCCTTCTATCTATACCACAGCTAGGGGTTCAGGGTTCCCCTGCATGGGAAAAACAAAAATAGTCATTTTGATTTTATTTTATTTTTTTAAAAAATTTTAATTAATGTATTTTGAATTATCAACAATCACTTCCATAAGCTTTTGAGTTTAAAATTTTTCTCCCCCTCCCTCCCCAAGACAGCATGCAATTTGATATAGGCTATACATATATATTCCTATTAAACATATTTTCACATTGGTGATGTTGTAGGTAAGAATTAGAACCAATAGGAAGAACCACCAGAAAGAGGAAACAAAACACAACAGAAGAAAAAAAATAGCAAATAGTATGCTTTGATCTGCATTCAAACTCCGTAGCTCCTTCTTTGGAGGTTGATAGCATTTTCCGTCATGAGGCCTTTGGAGATGTCTTAGATCTTTGTATTGCTGAGAAGGGTTAAATCTATCAATATTAATCATTGCACAATGTGGCTGTTACTGTGTACAATGTTTTCCTGGTTCTGCTCTTTTCACTCAGCATCAGACCATACAAGTCTTTCCAGGTTTTTCGGAAGTCAGCCTGTTCATCATTTCTTATAGCACAATAGTATTCCATTACATTCATATATCACAACTTGTTCAGCCATCCCCCAATTGATGGGCGTCCTTTCAATTTCCAATTCTTTGCCACCACAAAAAGAGCTGCTATAAATATTTTTGTATATGTAGGTCCTTTTCCCATCTGTATGATCTCTCTGAGATATAGTCCTAGAAATGCTATTGCTGGGCCAAAGGTCAAATTTTTATAGCCCTTTGGGCATAGTTCCAAATTGCTCTCCAAAATGGTTGGATCATTTCACAACTCCACCAACGATGCATTAGTGTTCCAATTTTCCTAAATCTTCTCCAACATTTATCATTTTCCTGTTTTGTCATGTTGGCCAATCTGATAGGTATGATGTGGTAACTCAGAGTTGTTTTGGTTTGCATTTCTCTAATCAATCACTTTGATTTTATTAAAAAAAGATAAAAATTCTCAAGGGGGGCAATTATGGATCTTGGTCATCTTTCCTCATGACTAAAAGTAACAGCTCATTGATGGGGGCGCTGGGCTCCTCTATCATCCTCCTCCAGTCCTCTCCTGAAACATCTCTGTCAAGGACAGCAAATAGAGAATAGCTCATTCCTAATAGGTGAAGAGAAGGTAGCTACATATGGCTGGTGACATCTACTTCCCAAGTGTTGGACCAGCAGAAAAAGCAAACACTTTTTCTCCCTGTCATAGTTTGTCAGGTGAATATGTCCACTTTATCCAAACACCCCTCATGGACACCTTATTGCACAATAATAAAACATTTTTTAAGACACAAAGAGAGTTAGACATGATGTGGAAAACTGAGCTTCATAAACACACCATCCAATTAGAGCAGACAAGAGAGAATTCACAGATATGAAACAAATCTTTGATTTACCTTCTTAAGTGACCTCACATAGTACTGATGGGGTAGGAATCTGAGCCCCCAAAAAGGAAAAACTCTGGCCCTGATGGGGGTTGGGATCTGGACCCCAGAAAGGAAAAACCCTGGACTTTCCCACATGGCCAAATCTCTGGCGTTCCCCTGAGGCTATAGTCCCATCAATTGGTTTTTCATTGTGGCTACACCCAATCTCCCCTCCATTGTCTTGCCTCCCTATGGCCCCAGGCCATTTCCCACCCTTGGTCCCACCTAGGCTCCATTTCCCACTCTTGGGAATTCTATTACCTCATGAACTACTTGATCATTCTCCCATGGTCTTTCTATATATAAGTTCCATCTTGTCTCCATTAAGATGCTCAGATTCTTAGAATCTAGCCACGGCTCAGATTTTCACAATCTAGCCAATAGCCCATAGATGCTCAGACTCCTTAAGAGTCTAGCTAATATGGCGAATCTTCAATAAACTTTGTTTTTGGCTGCAAGAAGGCTTGGGTCGAATTCTTTCAGGCAGGACCCGGGTATCGTGATTTTGGGGTTCCAGGACCCCTAACCCCTAGACAGCATCAGTACTTTACAACCTCTTAAAATCTATAGAACTTTTCTAATTTTCTCCCCAGTATTCTTTGGAGCACATTGACCCATCATTCTGTCCCTCAACCATTGTTGTCCAGTCATGACTTACTCTATGTGACCCATCCACAGGGTTTTCTTGGCAAAGATACTGGAGTGGTTTGCCATTTCCTCCTCCAGCTCATTTTACAGGTGAGGAAACTGAGGCAAACAGGGCTAAGTGACTTGCCTAGGGTTGCACAGCTAGTGAGTTTCTGACGTCAGATTTGAACTCACAAAGATGAGTCTTCCTGACTCCCTGGCAGTGCTCTATCTACTCTGCTACCTAACTGCCCTTCCACGCTTGTTAAACAAAGCTTAATAAATGCTTGTTAAATGAAAGAGAAATATAAAGACTTTCATTTCTTTTTTTACAGAAGTTTTACAGAAGTTCACATTCTGGGACAAAATCTCAGAAGCTGTCACATCACCGGATGGTATGATTATGTGACTAACATTTATTTCATGGTTGAAAACTAACATCTATCTTTATGTTTTTATATACAAACTTCATTTAAAACAGTGTTACACAGAACATAGACTGATAAATCCTAATGGAATAGTATATTCAATTCTGGCCTAGCTCTATCTGTATGTACATTTGCATTACTCATGGAGTGAAGAGAAAGTGACAAAGTTGCAACAACAATAATAAAAGGAAAGCTAATTTCATCAATAAAACATTTTAAAATTCCCAGAAGAAAACAAAGAGAAGTTCAGAAAGACATGAGTAAACTGGGGAATTTTGTTACTAACATGTTAATTTTAATATTCACTTAAAATTTCACATATATACAGCTCATAGTTTTCTATACAATCTTCTTTCTTATTCTTTGTATAAAGATTTATGCTTATTGATAATTGCTAAGTTTATGATAATAGAAGAAAAAATGTAAAAACATAAATATGTTAAAGAAATGCATTATAAGAGCAATCCTTTAGTACTCTTTGTTTTCAGAGCCATATTGCAATATCTATACATTAATCTCCCATAAATTGGGCTGTGTAGAACTTATTTGGTCTGACTCTATGATTTCACTGATATAAGGGATTCATACTGTATAAATTTCCGTGACAAATGGCAACTCTTCTATAATTTATATTCTTAAAGAGGTGCTCAAGGAACTGACAGTTTAAGTGACTTGTCCATTGCTCAGTTTGTCAGTGGCAAGACTTAAAACCAAGTCTTCTTGACTCTGAGGCTGCCTCTAGATCCATTACACCATTACACCACTTAAATTTCTCTTCATAAAAATATTTGTCAGTGGTTGACCACTCCATTTCCTAGACTCCCAGCAAGCACTATATTGTAATATCTCCTGTGGGGTTTGGAAAGTTGGTGGAGAGGTGGACTGTCTCAAACAATTAATTTTCACACAGCTGCCTGTTGCCATATAAAGTTGGAGCACTTTAGACTAATACAGGTCTTAGTTCTTTCTAGTTTAAAAATTATTCAGTGGTTGAAGATTAGCCGGGGAATTGTTGCACAATTTCAGCAGCAATTGAAGAACATATCCAAGACCTTAGCTTTTTTCATGCAAAAAAACAGCTGCAGGCACAACAAAGTAGTCCCAAGGATCCAATTAAACTCAATTGCTTCCTCATGTATTCTATACCACTTACAACTATTGCATTTCCACAGTAATACATTACTTAAAGTAACAATTATCCAGTGATTTGGTTTGGATTGTTCCTCTACAAAATGTTACAATGGTGAAAATACTATTTACATATAAGCTGTAATGCAGGGAATTTAGGTGAATAGGTAGTGAATTTAACTTGTCCTTAGTTGCAGTCTCATGGAAAGTGAACTTCTCCTTGGTTCTCTAGGAACAGCCAGATTATATGTTTTACATTAAATGGGATGATAAATTTCTCTTGTCAGGGACAGAGTGTTGGGTGAAGCAGGAGATAAAGAAAGGGAATCTACTCATTTGAAAAACTTTGAGAGGCAGTAAGCTGCAGTGGAAAGAACGTAAACAGAAAGTCAGATCTTAGACCTAGCTATTCTTGGCCTATGAGAATTTAATTCACTCAGCTTCTCTTGATTTGTTACATGAAGAGGTCTGACAGATGATGTGCAAGGTTCCTTACAACTCCAATATTTAAAGGATGTTGCTGCCTATAAAGATTTCAGTGAGTTATTTTTCACCGTTAACATCATAGATCTGTAAATCTTACTTTCCTTAGGGGAGGCTACCACTATTTATTATTCTACCTAGGAAAGAAATAGATCATTACCAAATAAGTACATATGCATATGTATAAAAAATACATTAAATTGAGCATGTAGAAAAATCAATGGATCACAACTATCCATGCATGAAGGTATATATTATTTTTCAAGGGTTTCACATTTCTACTAACTCAAATCCCCACTGAGAACACTGGGAAAATCTCTAAATTGGACAATCTTGTGAGTTCTTACCAACTCTGTCTCTTGCAGATAAACTGGTCACAAAGTATTTGGAGAAAGTGTTACTCTAGGAAGACAGTATGTGATTACAGCTGGCTGTAGCACATATGTGCCATGAGAGTTCATTCCTTCTATAGGAATTGCAGACATAAATTTAGTACATATTTTCTTTTTTTGTTCCATGTATGTTGTATTAGTATTTCCCAATGGTAAAGGATTTTAATTCCTATTGGGAACTGAGGATACTTGTTTAATTTTCATCCCTAGAATCACCTCTAATTAACTATATGAATTTTGATTGTTCATTTAATCCTACATCCCTCAAAATATATGAATATCTAAAATGCTACATGATTACCAACATGCAAAATCTTATCAGCTGACAAATAACACACACATTTCTAAGAACTTTTTCCTTTCTGATTCACTATTTCTTTTGAATTTCAATGAAGGAATTTTTTTTTAAGTCTAAGTGGAGGAAGGCTATATAATTTTCAGAAAACAGATTAATTTAATACTAGCTGCATGAATTCCCCTCATCCCAATTTCATCATGCTGCCAGGATGGCAGCTTACTATCTGATTATTAATTCTTCCTTTTTTCCCCATTATGAGCTGAAGTTTATTCTTTTACCAACTTAGAAACTAATTCTATAAAACGAAATCCTCAGGAGGTGAGGAAAAGATTTATTCAATCAGGAACTGTCATTTCCAGACAACAATTAATGGCATACAATTCTTGGCAGCATCTTGTAAGTTCTTTCCTATCAAGAGCTTGTCTTCTCTCATCTAATCCTCATCTTCTCCATAATTTTTTATGAATCCTCCAGCACATGTGGTTCTGTTTCACAATTCCCTTCTGCAACACTTGCAATTCACTAATACAACTTCTATTTGGTGTCGGACTGAGGCTACATGCTTGAAACTGTCAAGAAGGATACGTCAAAGGTTATATAAAAAAGTTAAATTTCATGACTCTTATTAGAAAAATATATAAAGGAAATGTAGTCATTTTTGAATGCTGTTGTCTTACTCTGGCTCCTCATCTCCCTTAGCAATCTGATGTAATTCTTCCGAGTCCTGTATTACTCTGAGATTTGCCATGGCCCAGGGACTGTCAGCCATTTACACTGAGGGAGGAAAATAGGACAGTGAAGGAACATGGAGAATGCCCATAGGTGTGATATTATTGGACTTGGGAAATCACAGAGTTTTAGATGCAAAACAGAATAAAAAGTTCTTATCATTTCCAAACTATGAAAATTCACCTTATCGTGGATGATAGACTTTGGAAGGTCAGACTGTTGCTATGTGACAACAGCTTGCAACTGTATCTGCTCCTTGGGTATAGCATATAAGGATATTGATTATTAAATGCATGTTAAGTTAGCACCATTGTGTATATCTTAGCATGGAAACTTTAGGAAAACTTAGAATTTCTTTGGTTCACTTAAAGCTTAATCAAAAACAATGACTACAATGGGCACGATGAATGTGGTGATGAATTCCGAGGGTGTCAAAGAGTTTCACTTACCTAATTATTTCCTTTCATCACCTTTTGTTCAAGCATTCAGAACATGGAGGATAATTGAAGGAATTTAAGGAGATAGGAATTTTTGCCCATAAATTACCAATGCCAATACATTGGAATTTTAGGGCAGTCACTGTTAATTTGGAGACTGGGCCTATGAAACTGAATGTATGGGATGGTAGGGAGGAAGAAGAGAGAACCTGATCTCTCATTTAGTTTTCCTATTTCCTCCAAATTATATTCCCTTATTTCCTTGTTCCTCTACACCCCTGCCCCCCCCACTTCCATCCCCACTCCACTATACATGACCAAACTAAGGGACATGGAAGAGAATTCCTTCCTTAGATGATCCTCTACCTTCCTTGTAGATCTGGATAGGTTTCACCTCTCCAAATTATCTGTCTCTAGATCCTACGGAACTATAATAAAAATATGTGTGATACCTTTCCCTGTCCCTTCACCTGACTTCTCCTAGGTTTGAGACATTAAAAATCATAGGCTATAATATGGGAATGCGGGTCCAGAAGCTTTAGAGGATCAAGGTGGACTGTCTTCCATTCTTCACATTGCTCCTACACCTAAAGAAATGTGTTATACCTTTAATGAAGGATAAATGGTATCGAAACCAATGTCATGGCATACTAGCTGTACTTCCCTAGCTCTTCCTAAAGGGATCAGGTGAGGTTTTCCTACTCACAGTGAGCTTATATTCCAAGGGATGAGAAAACAAACACAGGTTAGTTCAATTTCAAAGTGAGAGAAACTGCTCTCAAGCAAGGACCCATGTGCCAGAGCCCCGCCCCTAGTAGGGCAGACCCAACGCAGTGTGAGGAGATCTCCTTATTTATACCAATGGTTGTGCATTGAGCTATAGCCCTAACAATGCGGGGTAACAGCAACAATGTGACAGATTTGATTCATAGCAGGACTTCATGATCAGAACTAGTCTGAACTGAAAGAGCACCTGGTGCTAGTTAAAGCAATACAATAATTTTGTGATTTTGCTGGAGGTTGAGCACAAAGAATTGTTGTCATGCCAAACTCAGGGCAGAGCTTGTTTCCTGGGCCTTAGCTCTGGAAAATAGGGTGTGTCCTAATATTTTGACATTAGTTTTCTCCAGCAATGGAGATCACAACCTGCTTATGCTTCCCATCCTATATAACTCTTGTCTATGTTTTCCTCCAAGTTTTCCATAAAGGGTCTATCCAATATACTGGAAGCCTTCCTCACTTTCTCCTGACATCACAAAGGGTACAGTGGAACACTCGGACTTTCTAGTTGTCACCTCTTATCTTTTCTTCCTGTCTTTTATAGTTCCTTGATGAGATATTTCATTTTTGTTCTTCTTCAGTGTTCGTCCAGGACTACACATTGTAGCTTCATCACTCTTACTATGTACCTCTCCATTGTCATGTTTTGGCTCTCCAGAGGCAGTTGTGTTTCATGTCTTGCTGCTATGTAGCAACACCACTAGAATATTAATATTAAAAAAAAAAAAGATAGACCTTTACTTTCATGGGAATCTGGGGTCGGTAAAAGAGCTGTATATTTCCCTAAAGTAATTGTTTTCTTATTCAAATCTGGGTCCATCTAATTTTTATCTTTACGTTTGTTCCAGATATACACAAATGATATTTTTCCTATTGTTATGTACATTAATGTGATTTGTACAATGATATTGACTAATGCTACACTACAGACCATGGAAAGGACTGATATATTCCCTAAATGCTAAAGATTTAGGGTCCTTTCTAGCACTGGCTCCAAATAATATATTAAAGGTATTCCTAAATCAAAGGAATTTAGTCAGAATCCTTAATTCATGAACTGACAAACACTCAAATGACTTATTTGGGAATCTAATTGCCCCTCTGGCTACTATTTTTTGAGATATTAATAGAGTCCATTGCAGTGACCTATAGAGGATATTGTGGTGACAAAAGCTCTGGGAGGAAATGAGTAGCAACATTTTCCTGACTCCCCAAGAGAGAGTCTCTTTGAAGGAAGAAAAACAGCATTGTAGAAAGAGCTCTATAATTGGCTTCAGAAGACCCTGGAATCAAGTCTCAGATTTGGCAATTTACTAGTTATATTATTTGGGGCAAATCACCTCATTTCTCTGAATCTCGGATCATCTCTAAGGTTGCTTGTAAACCTAAAAGCTCCACATAAATGTGAGATTTTGTTTTTATTATTATCAAAATTAAGGTGTTGAACAGAATGATCTCTAGGGATCTTTCTAGCTCTGACATCCTATGATTCTATAAGAACCATGGCAAAATAAAGATATTTTTTGCCAGCAACGAGTGAGAGTCAGCCAATCAATAAACATCTATTAAATGTCTACTATATGCAGACACTGTGATAATTAGGGGGAGTACAAGAAGAGGCAAAAGAATCCCTGTCCTCAAAGAGTTCATAATCTAGTCAGGGAGGCAACAAATAAAGAAATATATACAAATAAGCTACATACACAGGGTAAATAGAAAATAAATAAGAAAGAGAAGGCATTAGGATTTAAAGGGGTTTGGAAAGGTTTCTTGTAGAAGATAAGATTTTGTCTGGAACTTGAAGGATGTCAGGGATGTCAGTAGAGGAGATGAGGAAAAATAGCATTCCAGGCATGAAGGATAACCAGAGAAAATGCTCCAAGTGGAAAGATAGAGTCTTGTTCTTGCAACAGCAAAGAGGCCAATATCAATAAATCAGAGTTCATGGCAAACAGTAAGGTGTAAGAAGTTTGGAAAGGTAGTTTGGAGAAGGGATGGGGGAGCTAGCTTATGAAAGGCTTTGAATGCCAAATAGATGATTTTTTAAATTTTATATTAGAGGTGATAGGGAGCCACTGAAATTTATTGAGGAAGGAAGAAGTCATATTCAAACCTATGTTTTAGGAAAATCACTTCAGTGGTTGAATGGAGAATGGATTGGAATGATGAGAACCTTGAAGTAGGCAGGCCCACCAGCAAACTACTGCAATAGCCCAAGCATGAGTTGTTGAGCATCAGTGTGGTGGCAATATTAGAGCAGGGAAGGGGGGATTATTTGAGAAATGTTTCAAAGGTGTAATCCACAAGATTTGTAAGAAAGATGATAGCTAAAGCATTATATAACTATGAAGCTTTGTCACACGCCCTGGACTTCTGCTCAGGATGGGAAAGCCCCAAGTTATGGATTTCTTCTGCAAAGGGCTGATCTAGGTGCTGCTTGCTTCTAAAGTGATTTGAAATAAGAAAGAGAGACCGTGGTTACATTTTTGATTTCTGAGACATTTTCAAGGGGCAGCTCGGTGGCACAGTCGATAGACCACTGGCCCTGAAGTCAGGAGGACTTGAGTTCAAATGTGGTCTCAAACCAAACACTTGACATTTACTAGCTGTGTGACCCTGGGCAAGTCACTTAACCCCAATTGCCTAAAAAAAAATAAATAAAAAAAGACATTTTCAAAGTAGAACTGCTATGTTTTCCTATATATCTATATCATAGCTCAAAATCAGTCACAATGTACTATTATTTAGGGAGTTTTCAAGATAGAATTTTGAAGATCTGAATGTGCATTTTAATTTAAAAAAAATCATGAAATTAGCAGATGCCATGATATGGAAATGAATGAGGCTTTCAGTGCATACTATGGAGGCAACTAGGTAGTGTAGTAGATTTGTTGAGGTTCAAAGGTTAGGGGTGCTGTGACTCCAAAGTCACAAAAGTGGGTCCTGCCTGAAAGAATTTGACCCAAGTCTTCTTTCAGTCAAACACTAGGTTTATTCGAACATCCCTCACATTGGCCAGACTCTCAAGGAATCTAAGCATTTGTATTGCTAATTCAAGAGGGCTAGATCTTAAGAATCTGAACCCTTGGCTAGATTATAAGAATCTGAGCACCTTAATGGAGACAAGATGAACTTTATATACAGAAAGACTGTGGGAGGGATCTAGGAGTGGCCAAGTAGTTTGGGGAGACTGGAGGAGGGGTCTAAAGAGGATCTAGGTGGGAGTGGCCAGTAAACTGAGGTGAACAGAACCCAGGGACCTGAACCATGTGGCCAAGAGAGAATGGAGTCTAGATAGGATTAAGGGTGAGAAGTGGCCAGGGGCAATTGGGAGGTAACAACAGAAATGGGAGATTGAGTGTAGCCACAGTGAAAGGCCAGTTGATAGGATTATAGTCTCAGGTGAAAGCCAGAGATTTGGCCAGGTGGGAAAGTCTAGGGTTTTTCCTTTCTGGGGTCCAGATCCCAAAGACATGGTTCAAATCCCATCCCCATCAGATAGAGTGCAGGGCTTGGAGTGAGGAAGATTCATTTTTCTGAGTTCAAATCTGGCCTCAGACATTTACTATCTGCATGATCTGAGGCAAGTCACTTGACCCTGTTTGTCTCAGCTTGCTCATCTCTAATGTGATCTGGAGAAAGAAATGACAAACCATTCCAGTATCTTTGCCAAGAAAATCCCAAATGGGGTAGCCAAGAGTCAGGAACTGAAAATGACTGAAAAACAAAAAAATGAAGTTGTTAAATTAATGAATGAATGGCAAAACACTTATGAAGTGCTTACAATGGTCCTAGAATGATTATACTAAGCACTCGAGATATAAATACAAACACAAATGAACAAACAAACAAAAACATCCTCTAGGAGGGTGATAGGTATTTTGTTACCCTCTTTAATAAAGAATCTATTCTAAGAGGGGAAAAGAACACCTGGACGGAAGGGGTATTTTGTTCTGTAACGTTAAGATGATGCTGAGTATAATCATTAGGCAATCAATTAACATTCCCTTCTAAGGAATTGTTGTATTAATTTGATTACTATTCCCACTGCAAGGTGGAAGGAGGTGAGGAAGTGCCATATGTAGTGGCTTGATGGGAAGATAGAATGCAGTGTGGTAGGTTTGTCGAGATTTAGGGGTTTAGGGGTGCTGGGACTCCAAAATCACAACAAACAGGTCCTATCTGAATGAATTTGACCCGGTCTTTTTTTTTTTTCAGCCAAACACAAGGTTTATTAGAACATCCACCATATTGGCCAGACTCTTCAGAAATCTGAACATTACTTAGCTATTGGCTAGATTATAAAAATCTGAGCACCTTAATGGAGACAAGAAGGACCTCATATACAGAAAGACTGTGAGAGAGATCTGGGAGTGGCCAAGTAGTCTTTGCGGGACTGTGAGGTAATAGAATGCCAGGGATTTGGATCATATGGCCAAGGGAGAATGGAGCCTAGCTAGTATTAAGGGTGGGAAGTGACTGGGAACCATAGGGAGGTAAGACAATGAAGGGCTAGGCTAGGTTAAGGGTAACAGAGAATTGGGAGATTGGGCATAGTCACAGTGAAAGGCCAGTTGATGGGATTAGAGCCTCAGGCAAATGCCAGAGATTTGGTGTTGTGGGAAAGTCCGGGGTTTTTCCTTTCTGGGGTCCAGATCTCAATCCCTGCTATATATATGTTGAACTCTTTCATCACTCAAAAGAGTTCAGCCCATTGATGGGAGCCAGAGGATGAGGTCCAACCAGAAGGTGGAGATGGCAGCAGCAACAGCAATAATATCTAGCTGAGTGGCATGGCAGGAAAATGGTTGGAGTACCATCTTATTGTACTTTCATTCTTCTTTTAAAAAAATAAGAATTGGAAAACAGTTTAGAAAAAAATGAGATCTTTGTTCACTTTTGTTTTTATACTTGTTTTCTATTGTGTTTTATTGTCATGTACACTAGATTGCTTACTTCAAGGAAATAGGTGGATAGCCATTAGTATTCTAATTTCATAAATAGATAAAAAATTAAAATTCACATAGAAAGCCAAAGACAAGGACTCAAACAGATCCTTGTTTTACTAATTCATAATCAGGTTCATTGTACTCTGTATTTGATAAATTAGGTAAATATTTGGTAAATATTTGGGATTGCCCAAATTAGCCAAATTCAAGTTTTAGAAAATTAATCATGTTCATTAACTTTTTATGAAGTCCTACATGTATATTCCTCTCAAAATTTATTAAAAACGATAACAATATATGAAGCTTAATGTGATGACCTTGATTGGTAGGAAGAGAATTCTATTAATTGCTTAATGTACAATTATTTTTCACTATGAATGTCAGTTCCAGAAACTTATTCCTATAAGGATGGGCCCTCAGAAGATAACAGGAAATGAATCCTCTCTTATATTCTGCTGTATACATGGAAATATTCTTTTTTTTCTTTTCTTATTTCATATTTAAAATGAAGGAAAAATTTATAAAAAACAACCAAAAATTTTTTAAAGTATTAAAAAGATAACAGAAAAGTCTGTAAGGCAGGAGGTACTGTGCATCATCTCAATTCTGCCAACAATCTAGAAACCAGAAGGATCTTAGAAATATGAGGAGATTAATCTGCTAAGGACCCTTTCTGGGAGACAGGGTCAAAAATGTCAAGGAAGGCAATGTAGCCTATTAATTAGAGAAGTGAATTTGGAGTCCAGAGGAACTTCCTTCAAAGCCCTTCTCAAACACTTCTGGAATGTGGCCCTGGGGAAGCTACTTAACTTCTCCATCTTGGTTCCGTTGTGTATAAAATGAATGGTTTAGACAGGATGCCTTTAATGTTCCTTCCAGCCTCTAGAGCTAGGATCCTATGAGCCTACAAATTCAAGTTAAAACCAGTGCTGAATATAGATGACCAACTTGGCACATGACCTTTATTAGGAATAAAACCTGGATTCCATCCAGATTTCACACAAATGGCAGAAGCAGTCACTAGAACTGGCTAATGACTTTGCTACAGAAGAGCCAACAAGGACAAACAAAGGAATGAGGTAAGAGCTTTAAAGGGCCATATTCACTTAGCTTAAAATATGGGAAAGGAATCTCTTGAGGACAATATAGAGAAGGCCTTTTCTCATCCTGAGGGCCGTTAATTGTGAGATACTTTCTAAGAGTCAAAGAACAAAGAAGCCACTAAATAGGGTAAAGGAAGCAGATAGAAAGAATTATTATCCTGGGGTACACTATCTCATAAATATGCACAGGAGAGAGTGGTCACTTATAGCAGAGAGGCAGACAAATAGCGAACACATGCAGCTAAGGCACAGCTAAGGCATTCTCACCTTTAGGACTATAGGGTTTGAATGTCTGTCTTTTCTTGACTCGGTATTTCTGCTGGAAAGATTGCTTAACTGACCTCCCTAGTCCTACAGCTCTTCACAGCTCAATTCAACTCTAGGGGCCTAATTCTATGTCAACTCCTTTCAACTGAAATCTAGACTTTGACACTGTCATGGGGAAGCAGGTGGAGAGAAAAACCAAAATCAAAACCAAAATCTCTCACCTTTCTAAAAGCTGACTGTGTATGTGTGTGTGTGTTTTTTTTTTAAAGGCCACCAGGAGATTGGCTGGCCCTCCTATCAATCAATGCTTAGCTTCTCTAGAATTCAAACTAGTGAATGAACCTCTTCACACCTTCTAAAGGAATAGGAAAATATAAAAACTTCTTTGTGCTTACTTTTTTTCTTTTCTTTTTTTATGGTAATTTTTATTTTTTTTTTGTTTTCAACATTTACTTCCACAAGATTTTGAGTTCCAAATTTTCACCCCATCTCACCCCTCCCCCCACCTCAAGATGGCATGCATTCTAAATACCCCTTCCCCTAGTCTGCTTTCCCTTCTCTCTCTCCCCCCCTTCTCTTATCCCCTTCCCCTTCAATTTTCCTGTAGGGCAGGATGGATTTCTGTACCACATTTCCTGTAGTTCTTATTTCCCGGTTGCATGTGAAAACATGCAATGTTTTTAAAACTTTAGGCTCCAAATTTTCTCTCTTCCTCCCTCCCCACCCACCCTCATTGATAAGGCAAGCAACTAAATATAGGTTATATATGTGCAGTTATGCAAAACACTTCCATAGTAGACATGCTGTGAAAAACTAACTCTATTTTCCTTAATCCTATCCTGCCCATTCATTTATTGTATTCTTTCTTTTGACCCTGTCCCTCCTCAGAAGTATTTGCTTCTGATTACTCCCTTTCCCATTCTGCCCTCCTCTCTGTCATTCCCCTACTCTCCTGTCCCCTTCCCCCCCTATTTTCCTATAGGGTAAGACAGATCTCCACACCCAATTGAGTGTGTATGTTATTCCCTCTTTAAGTCAAATTCTATGAGAATAAGATTCACTCATTCCCTCTCACCTTCCCCCGTTTCCCCTCCACTTTAAGAACCTTTTCTTTTCTGTTTTTTTTTTTGAGGGGGGATAATTTACCCCATTCTACCTCTCCCTTTCTCCTTCTCCTAGTATATTCTTCTCTCACCCCTTAGTTTTATTGTCCAGATATGACCCCTTCATTTTCAACTCACCCTGTGCCCTCTATCTATCTATATCTATATACTTGTACATATAATTTTTTTCTCTTCCAACTACCCTAATACTGACAAATGTCTCATGAGTTACAAATATCATCTTTCCATGCAGGAATGTAAACAGTTCAACCTTAATAAGTCTCTTATGATTTTCTCTTTCCTGTTTACCTCTTCATGTTCCACCTGAGTCTTGTATTTGAAAATCAAATTTTCTATTCAACTCTGGTCTTTTCATCAAGAATGCTTGAAAGTCCTCTATTTCACTGAATGACCATTTTTTCCCCCTACAGAATTATACTCAGTTTTGCTGGTAGGTGATTCTTGGTTGTAATCCTATCTCCTTTGCTCTCTGGAATATTATATTCCATGCCCTGCAGTCCCTTAATGCAGAAGCAGCTAAATCTTGTGTTATCCTGATTGTGTTTCCACAATACTTGAATTGTTTCTTTCTAGCTGCTTGTAATATTTTCTCCTTGACCTGGAAACTCTGGAATTTGGCTACAATATTCCTAGGAGTTTTCCTTTGGGGATCTCTTTCAGGAGATGATCAGTGGATTCTTTCAATTTCTGTTTTGCCCTCTGGTTCTAAAATATCTGGACAGTTTTCCCAGATAATTTCTTGAAAGATGACATCTAGGCTTTTTTTTTTGATCATGGCTTTCAGAGAGTCCAATAATTTTTAAATTCTCTCTCCTGGATCTATTTTCCAGGTCAATTGTTTTTCCAATGAAATATTTCACATTGTTTTCTAATTTTTCATTCTTTTGGATTTGTTTTACCATGTCTTGATTTCTCATAAAATCACTAGCTTCCAATTGCTCTATTCTAATTTTTAAAGAAGTATTTTCTTCAGTAATCTTTTGGACTTCTTTTTCCATTTGGCCAATTTTGCTTTTGAGGGCATTCTTCTCCTCATTGGCTTTTTGGACCTCTTTTGCCATTTGGGTTAAGCTATTTTTTAAGGTGTTATTTTCTTCAGTATTTTTTTGGGTCTCTTTAGCAAGCTGTTGACTTGTTTTTCCATAATTTTCTTGCATCACTCTCAGTTTTTCCTCTACTTCTCTTACTTGCTTCTCAAAATCCCTTTTGATCTCTTCCAAGGCCTGGGGCTGATTCATATTTTTCTTGGAGGCTTTGGATGTAGGAGCTTTGGCTTTGTTGTCTTCTTATGCTTGTATGTTTTGACCTTCTTTGTCACCAAAGTAAGATAATATAGTCTGACTCTTTTTGTGCTGCTTGCTCATGATCCTGGCCAATTATTTGAGTTATAAACTCTTTGTTAAGGTAGAGATCTGCTTCCAATGTGGAGAAGGTACTGTCCCAAGCTTTGGGGATTTGTACAGCAGTTTTCAGAGATACTTCTAGGGACCTGCAAATTTTCAGTTCTTCCAAAGTGGTATGATAAGGGGTGAGGTGTTTCTTCTCCACCACCACAACAAGCTCCACCACACCAGCATTCCTCCTTGCCCCAGGACCGCCCCTCAGAACTGTGACCCAGATCCAAGAGTGGGCAAAGCAAGAGATTCCTGCCTGAGCACTGGCAAAGAGACCTCTGCAATTCCCCTCTGATTAGCCACTAGATTCCCCCTCAGTCTGTGGGTCTGGAGCTTAGGAAAAAGCTGGAGCCCTAGGCCACGCTCGAGACTTGTGGCTGAGACCTAGCTTCTCTCTCACTGAAGTCACAGACTTCTCCCACTGACCTTCTAAGTTGTCTTTGGGTTTCAGGGGTTGAGAGGTCTGGAAACTGCCGCAGCTGCCCACGATTCAGTCTTCTGATGCCTGTTCCAGGGTCGCTGTGGCCTGCGTGCCCGCACAGAACTGTACTCCTCTCCCCGCCTGGCACGATATACCTTTGTGATCAACCATCCAGGCTGTCTTTGGCTGGAAATTTGTTTCACTCTGTCTTTTTGTGGGTCCTGCTGCTTTAGAATTTGTTTAGAGCCATTTTTTTTAGGTATTTGGAGGGCTTTGGGAGAGAGCTCAAGGCAGTCATTGCTTTGCCTCCACCATCTTGGCTCTGCCCCCCCTCCTTTTTGTACTTCATTTTAAAACGAAAGAGTGACTGCCCTTCTTAATAATCTGTGTGCCTAGGCCACCAGCTATGATCCTATCATACCCTTTATAAGGCATAAATCATTCAATACAAATGTAAGAGGATTTACCCTTTATACATAGAGCAAATACAGCTAGCTTAACATCTTATTTTTTATCTGCCCCTTTTTACATTCTGAGATCTCAAGGGGGCTGGAAGGAACTCAACTCATCAAGGTCCCCTGATCAACTCTTACTCCCTATGCTCTTCACTCAGTTAAACATTCTTGTCCCAAGAAATCAGTTGAGGTGCTTTGGGCATATCTGAATGTATTCTGAATTCTGACTAGTTCTCTAGGGACTTATGTATTGTTCTTTTAAGTATCTTCTCCCAGTACCTTATACTAAAAAGCCTCTGCAAAGTCTATAAGGCATATATCTTGTACAATTCAAAAGTTAACGGTGTTCCATGAAGATCTAGGTCTATAATAACTTGTAGACTTGGTGATCACACATTTATTCTCAAGTACATGAGATATAATTCAACAACTGTCACCAGCACCACAACAAATAACACCATTTTACAAAAATTTCATAGATTACTGCCTGCCTGCCTGTGTATCTGTGTAAAGGCATGTCATTGCACAAAGACAATGAGAAAGGAAAAGCAAATCTGTGAAAATAACCTCCTTCCAATAAAGACAGGGGGGGGGTAGGGAGGGAGATAGAGAGAGAGGGAGGGAGGGAGAGAAAGAAGGGAAAGAAGGGAGGAAGGAAATAAATTAAGAACTTTCCCTTTTAGAGGGGAAATGTGCTCCATCAGCATGTATGTGTGGGCTCTCCCTACCAATATCAGGAACCTGGAATTGACTGGGAGTTGCCTTCTCCACACCCCCACCCCCTTCCAAGTGAGGAATCCAACTGTCCTGCTTGAAGATTCCTCTGATGATTCTTAACCTGCTTATCCTTCAAGGGGCCAGTGGACAGATTTTAGGGGACTGGTGAACTGAAGGAAAAACAAATCTTTACTTCAATGTAATTGGTTTCTTTTATAATCTTATGTATTTTTTTTTAATGCATTTAAAAACATCATTCTGAGACCAAGTCCATAGCCTTCACTAGACTGCCAAAGAAAGGGTTACACACACAATTAAGAATTCTTTCTTTAATGGATCCTTACAACATCTGAAATATCTCCAGTGGATCCCAGAAGCATATAAGGCATTCCAACTATATATCCAAACCGGCCACCCCCAACCCCAACAACAACAAAAATAATTTCTAATGGGTTGCTGCAATGCATAGAGAGCCAGCACAGTGCCTGCTCCTTAATTCTAGAAAGCCCTGCCCCACCCCACTCTTTGCTCTCAATCCCAGGCCCAAGCCCAGTGCCTTCATATTCTCTTTCTCTAGGTTCTAGTAGGGGCCTCTCTTCTAGTCATCTTTCTCCCTCTCCTCTCCATCCCTCCCACCCCATTCCCAGATGCCACTACCATAAACCCAGTGGTGGGGTGCTGTCTTGAGCCTTGGCCAGGTACACTGAGCTTCCTGCTTCTGTTGCTTGACTTGCCTGTTGTTTGGCCCTTTGCTTGGCCTGTCAGTTCGGCCTCAGTCGGGGATGGGGGTGTGGCGTCCAGTCTGTTGCCAGGCCAATCCTCCTCCCAACTGTTGCTCTTTCCCTACCAAAGTAACGGGACCTATACTACATGTCCTACAGCCCAGGTGAGGCCAGTAGGGTCCAGAAGCCAAATTTGAGTCTGCCGAGCTAACCATGTGGGACCCAAATATGATCCCAAAGAAGAACAGAAAAAATAAATTATGGAACCATTTAATCTCTTAAATAAAAGTGGAACTGAAACAATTGACATTAGGGAGCTGCAGGTGACCATGAGAGCTCTGGGTTTCCAAACTGAGAAAGAAGAGATCAAGAAACTGATTTATGAAATTGACAAGGAAAAGGGACAGGTAAAATCAATTTCAATAATTTCTTGGTTCTGATGACCAAAAAATGGCTGAAAGGGATGTTGAGGAAGAAATTCAGAAGGCTTTCAACTTTTTTGATGATGATAAAACTGGAAAAAATCACCCTCAAAAACATATAACGTGTGGCCTTTGATCTAGGTGAAGATGTCAGCGATGAGGAGACGCAGGAAATGATTGATATAGCTGATCTAGACAGAAATGGTGAAGTCAATCAACAAGAGTTTCTGCATCAAAAAGACCAGGACAGTTTCTACCCCATCTTTTTAAAATAAATTTTTATTGACAATTTTGGTTTTTACATGGCCTAAATTTTCCCCTGTATCCCTCCCTTCCCCTTTTTCCCCTCTCAGAAAGTCATTTCATATAACAAATACTTTAAGAGAAAAAAGAAAAAGGTGAAAAGAAAAAAAATCAGCAAAATTGATCAATGTATCAAAAAAATCTGATATTTTATATGCAATGTTCCACAAATGAGGCCCTTTCACTTTTGCCAAGGAATGGGGGAGATGCCTTCGCACATCTCTGTTTCATAGCCATGTATACAGCATCACCTCTGAGCTCCTTTCTCAACTTAATCCACCAGAGTAGTTTTGGTTTCTTCAGAAAGTGGCTGCTACCTTGGGGTCAAAGGACATCTAGTAAGTCTTTATTTCTAGTCAATACTATATATAGCTCACAAGTATGCTTCTTACTAATAGCCAGTAGGCACAACTGGCTGTTAGCAAAGGCATTTACTGAGATAGCAATGGAAACCAGTAGCTAAAGAACATTTTCTCATAAACTTGGAGTATATACTCTCTCACAAATACAGCATCCATGTCAAGAGTGGATTAAGAATGACAATATGTTGGTAGCAAAGCACATGTGTAGGAAACACACCAAAAAAGAGTTAAATGAACACACTTCAATTATTTTTTGGAAATAACACAGCACAAATTGGTTGAGGAAGTCAGTTGTTTAAAGGATCTTGGTGTTAATGTAAGTAAAATTCTGTAAATTATATTGCAGTGAGGTTTTAGTACATGTGCAGACCACACCAGTTTGCTAAGATAGTGTTATCTGCATGGAGGATGCTATCACAGACTGGAGTATGTGTGGATATTCTGTAATTTGTTCTGTTCAGACTGTTTGAATTACCACAGAGTTAGGACGTAGCTTTTTTCCATTGGCTTTATAGCCAAAATTGTTGTAGTCTTCAAAAGGTCCTCAGGTAGCAACTGCCTTTGCGGGCTTTTGTAGGCTTTTGCTGCTTTTACATTTGAGGGAGTGAGGTGATTCTCTCTAATTCTATCCTTTGATAACAATTCTATAAGGCAAAAGGCTGTGAGGCTTTATTCCCCCAGAGCCCATATAAATTCTGAGAAATAGGCCTCAATATTAGGACTTTTTATTAAATCTTTTCCATTCTAAGTGCAAGGAATGGAGTCTCTAATCTGGACTGAGAACATGAGCCATGAGTATTGCAGAAACCAGGAATCCAGGTCAAGTATTATAGTCAGCCCAGGAGTGAGCAATGGCTGAAGACTTTGATTGTGAAATTGGTAGAACCAATGCTACGTAGGAACTGAGATAAATTGTGAACCTAATTCGCTTCTCACTCCAGGCATATAAGAGGGATTATACCTCCAAACTGTTAAGAAAAAGTTTAGCTATATCTTGGTTCTGGCTATATCTTTGAAGTAAATATTCCTTTGTAAAAGCTACCTGATGGTAAGTGGTTACATGGAATTGGGATGTTAGTCACTGGGTCCCTAAAATAAGATGGTGTCTCATTTTTCATCATAGTTGGTGGAATGGAAGAGATGTTCCAAATCTCTCAGTGTACACTGGAACCTTGAGGGGAAATGTAGCAAGAGTGGCCCTGAGAGGGTAAGGCCAGAATGAACAATATTATGTTTTTAATATTTATATTTTATTTCATATTTGAAACATTATTATGAGCAGAGGTCCATAGGCTTGAGTTACAACCAAAGATATCCATCACACATACACACACACACACACACACACACATGGTTAAGAACCCATGGTCTATAGAGAATCCCTCTTCCACTGGATTCTTTTTTTTAACCAGATCACTTCCACAACAGTGCCAGAAATATCTGGAATGATATTAATGATCTGAAGGTTGTCAAGCAAGGTTACCTCTGCTGTTATATCTTTCAAGCAGTCTCATAGGTTTTTGATATTATGCATATGATATACCTTGTTGGAGCATTGGAGAAAAGTCATTAATGGGTTTTGCTCTACTGAATCAAAGCTTTTTGTTTTAATAGTCAACAAACCAATTGAGAGTCACTGCCCACAATAAACTCAGTAGGCTCAGAAAATATTAAAGAGAGAGGTAGAAAGTATGAAGTAAAAGCATTACTGTTGAAACTTTGTTGAATTTCATAGCAATTTTATGCTCAGTTCACTGTTTCAAAAATACTGGGCTATAAAAAACTGACTATGCCATATAGGGTCATTTATAAAACTATCCATTGAATAATGTTTTCTAATTTTAAATATTTACTCATTTTAACCTCCTTAGGTTACAAATCTTCATACACAGCCTATTCCTAGACTTTTCTGATAATTACTACAGCTATTTCAAAATGATCTGGTAGAAAGAATGTTGGAATAGGATTTAAGAACCTTTTATTTACCCTCCCATCACTGACATTTTCTGTAACCTTGGGTAATTCCCTTCTAGGAGGAGACAGCATTTGCAGCTCTTACCTGGAGGCTCATTAGCAAGACTCTGATAAATGGAAAACTCTCAGATTGTATATCTGAGATCAGTATCAGTATCTGATATCTGTATATCCAGATGTATATCTGGATCAGCGGCACTGGTGAGGGACTGTTATAAAATCCTGACCCTAGACTCTGAACCAAAGAACACTGATAAACTTCTTGAATGGAATTTTATGGCTTTAGCACTTTTCAGTCTGAAGAATCTGATGGTGACATGCACCTTATTCCTTCTGCTTTATTCTGAGACCCCTTCCAAAAACACCCCAACAAATTGGTTTTCTGTGAAGTTTTCAGGTATAACTGCAAGCTTGCAGAGACCAATTTGAGGTATACTTGTGAATGAATAATGGCTATGGCGTCCAATTAGAAACCTTGGTTTGGCATGGAGCAAGAATATACTCTTGGGACAGCAAGGTGGCTCAGTGGATAGAGCACTAGCCCTGAAGTCAGGAGGACCTGAGTTCAAATCTGGCCTCAGACCAAACACTTGACACTAGTAAGTACTAGCTGTGTGACCCTGGGCAAGTCACTTAACCCCCACTGCCTAAAACAAAACAAAACAAAAAAAGAATACACTTTTATAGGAACAGATGGACACCTTTTTAGCTGACCTTCCAATGGCTTCCCTGGGTCCCATGGTCCACATTATTGTGGTGGGGGAGCCAATAAAACCTGTGGAAGAGATAGGGTGGAAGTTCATTACTGTGCTTACCTATATACGAGCAAAAGCTGAGGGAATGACAATCCAGTGGAGGTTCCAGATAGGACCTTGTGAAAGGATTGAAATAGAAGGATCTCCTCTAGACTTCTTGCTTCATCTTCCATTGGGGGTGTAAAGATTTGGGAATGATTGTAACATTCAATCCCAAACCATTCCCTGGGAACTGGAATGGAGTTGGTTGCCTTACTAACTTAAGTACCAAGGCTAGGAGAGATGAGAATGGTCTAAAGTACATCGAAGAAGCCATCAAGAGATTAAATAAATGACATCAGTCCCATACCCATACCCTGAAGAGGGTCTGGACAATGCTTACAGTTTCCATGAGACATGCAACATGAACAAGTTCTCTGCTGGCATGGCTAACTATGGCACTGGCACCTGCATTCTAAGGATGGTTGGTCAGGAGAAGAAAGACTACTTTAAAGATTGCCACCCTCCTGTCAACTATGACCCGTATGCAACGACAGAGGTGTTCATCTGTAGTGCCTCCTCAATGACATAAGAAAGGAACCCTTTCAATATAAAAATTACCCATATCTTCATGTCCTTTTCTATCTCACCCCTCCCATCTTCCAAGTTTCCATACTAGATGTAACTCAGGGCACAAAATACCATGTTTTTGGTGCCCTTAGATAACTCCTTCCTTTTTTTTTTTTGGTGGTGGGGGGAAGGAATTAGGGTTAAGTGATGTTTTTAATATTTCTTTTCCCATTATTGATGACTTTTTTTTAACCTTTTACATAGGTTGGCAGTTTCTTTTATTTCTTATAAAAACAAACAAAACCAAACCTCAGCAGTTATCATTTTTACCTTGTCCATCATTTTCCTTAAAAGGGCTACATAAGTTTCCTTTGGTTTTTATAGAGTGACATATACTTAGAATCAATAATAATGACAATAATTGACTAGGATGACTCAAAATATTTTGGTTTGCATTGGGCAAAGAATATAAGACAATAAACAATAAAAGTATAAGACAATAAAAGAATGATTTTTTATATTTGTCTCAAAACATAATATTCAATTATTGCAGTACAGTAGTTATAATTAAATTCACAATAGAATTCTTAGCCTAAAACACCAGACAGAAAAGAAACTAAAATCACTTCAATACTGTTTAGTGTCAGTACAAAGAGTTGCCTTCCTAAAAAACATGAGAACAAAAACCAGTCAGGCTGTTTTGGTAACCAGTCTTTGACACTAAAAAGATTTCATTTCCAGTCATAGAGCACTCTTCTTAAGGAGGACTCTTGCAGGCTTTTTATTTTGAGTCTTGATCAGTTTTCTCATCTAAAAATGCTGATCGAATTCCCAACTTTTTCAGTTCTTCCACTAGATCTCCGTTCTGATGCATCTGGAGGAGGATGTCACAACCACCAACAAACTCACCTTTAAGGTACACTTGAGATATGGTTGGCCAGTTGGAATAGTCTTTAATGCCTTGACGGAGGTCGGGATCCTCCAGCACTTCATAGGCCACATAGTTGGTGGTGCCGTGCAGCCGCAGGTTCTGCACCACAGCGTTGCTGAAGATGCACTGGGGCTGCTGGGGGTCCCTTTCAAGAGCACCACCACCTTGTCCTTCTTCACGAGAGCGTCAAGATGCTCCCTGGAGGCCGAGCCCGACCCTCGGGGCCTGAGCTTGGAGTCTGCAATGCTGGGCCCCGCAGGAGGACCCCGTGCCTAAGTGAAGCAAAACTGCAGACACTCGGCCTGAGGACCCGCTCATCTCCTGCAACCAAACGTCCTCCCCGTCCAGGACTGTATTGATGACTTTTTGAAGACTGAGAAAAAATGTGTTAGTGAGGAACGGAGTTGGAGAACATAACCACTACTTCTATCTAATCAAGTTTGCTTTTCAGCAAAGACTTGTGGCTTGGGGGATAGGGAGGAAGAAGTGTTTAAAATGGGGGAAGTGGAAGATGGGTAGAAAGAAGGATTCACTGAGGGTGTTTTTTGGGGAAAGAAATGTTAAATTCATGTGAAACTGTAACTTAACTTTTCTTAAAAGGAAAGAATTAGTAAGAGGTGGTAGTCTTAGCTTAAAGAGGCAGGAAAACAGTTTGTCTTTTAGCTATATGGACCTCTTTATATTTTCCTTGACCTAGAGGGAGAAACCCTTAGCCGGAAAATAATCTGTAGTCTATGTTAACCAATGGAAATTGCTCAATTTTAGAAAAGAAAAGAGGAAAATTCTTGCCACTCATCTTCCCTTCACCCAAAGCAGAGTAGGATTTTTATATTTAAATTGAGAAAACTTTATGGGTTGACTGGTCAACTTAACCATGTTACTGACAAGGGGGTGAGGATTGTAGGTGTTTGTTTTCTAGTATGACTAGCATGTCACTAAAGTAGGCATATATATATCTATATATTTAGATATATATAGATATAGAGGTATAGATACAGATATACACACATATAAATACACACACTCTACATGTATATATAAAATATATATATATATATTTGATATATATAACCCTTTAAAAAAAGTATCTCAGTGAAGGTACTAGACATGGACTGAGACTTCTCAGTAGCAGTAGAAAGGAATAAGATTCAACTAATGAGAAAGTTCTTGTTCCTCTGATGACAAGAACAAAGAAACAAAGCAGCCGCTGACAGATGAATATCACAGATCTCAGACTTATTTATCCAGGTACTATACAAAAAGTAACAGAAATAATCATTGTTTATTGTACTGAAGTTGTGAAATGCTCTGTGAAAGAGATAACTTGGTTTACTCCTCTGACAAGAAGAATATTTGATTTAATACCAGTAGAACAAGGGACAGCTTAGTTTAGCATACTAGAATAGGCCATGCCAACAAAAGGAAAAGATGGTTTTCCCCTCAACAACCTCTCCTTGCCATTTTCTCAGGTGGTTGCCCAAAGGTGCTTTCATGACTGTGAAACCTTTAATTACCATAAGTTTAGGTGCACATTCACTATAGATAAATCCATCCTGCACTTATTGGGAAAGAATGAAAAAATTCTGACCCTATTTCCCAGTCTTTCAAATCATGTTCTTAACTCAAATTCTCCTTAGAGGCTCCCATCTGTCTCTTCAATCCTGCACTGCCTCTCAAAAGACAAGAATAGCACAGTCTTAGGAATGAGACTGAAAACTGCATTCTCAAACAAAAAGGAATTAATTAGTGGCCTTACTCTTGCCCAAAAGAATATTTTGAACAAAGCACATATTTCCTCACCGCGCCCCTTTACCCCCCACCAACATGCTACAAACCTACATCTTTATGACTCCTGGTGCATTTATAGTTGACAAATGTAGCAAGTTTTTGGAATGGCTCATTTTTCTTTTCTTCATAATACAGATCTTCAGCCACCGTTTCCATCAGTTGGAGGATATCTATGCAAGTATGGTGAATTAGAATGAGCTATGAAGTTCAGTTAGCCCAAGTTAGGTTGGCTAGGAAATGTAAGCCTTGGTTTCACTGCTTTCAAACTAAACATTATCGGTCCATGTTTTATTGTCTTGGGTCTGGTTAATTTACATTATGTGAACATTGCCTTTGAATAACAAATGCCCTTGGATTGTGTCAGGACATTTCTTATTGTTTTGAGGTCTCAAAGAGGATTGACATTTGCTCAATGGCAAAATTGTCCATAGCAGTGGGGTCAAATTCAAATAGAAACAGATCCCTGCTGGCAGCACATTGACTTAAGCAACTACAAATTAACATTATATTGTATTTTTATTTATTTAGTTAAATGTTGACCCATTACATTTCAAATCTGCTTGGCTACACTTGAGAGTTTCACTGCTGCTTGGGATCTATGGGCTATGAGTTTGACACCTCTGGTCTACAGCTTCAGGTCTTAATTAATTTAATATGAAAAGAAATTCCTTGGGAAAAGTAGTTCCTCTACATTTGATTGCTGCTATTTATAGTGCAGTGTTTAAAATATGTAGTGAGGGAAAGTGATTGAAAACCAATTTACATATATACATATATGTATATTTTTTCATTTCTGTCATTCCTTTTTCATATATATATTTTCATTCATTTCATATATGCACACATATGTATGTGTGTAATAGATTCCATGGGTGTTTTCACAGAGCTTAGTGTGCAAATACCTAAGGAGACTGATTCTCCCAAAGTATATAGATGTAGAAAGTGGTTTTTATGCAATTAACATAGGCTAGAAGATACAGGTGGGGAACAGGGATGACTCTCAGAAAAACTCATCCTCATTTCATCTCACAGTACTCTTCATATACTTATCATATTCTAATTTGCAATTAGATAAATCTGTGATCTTCAAGGCAACAGAATGATGCAGTAAAAAGAGAACTGAGTTTGGAATTGGAGGACGTTAGTTGTAATGCCAATTGGGTAACATTGGACAATTTACTTAACCTCCCTTGGTCCCAGTTCCTCATCTGTAAAAGGAGGGGGTTGGACTCAGTGACCTCTGAGGTCCCTTTCCAGCTTTAAATCTATGATCTTATATTAGGTGAATCACGTATAGAGAATTTACAGGAAGATGTGGCAAAAAAAAAAAGACTCACAGGATGGATAAGAACAGATGTGTTCTAATATGTACTATTATAAGATATAGTCTTTTCATTTACGGGAACATAAATTAAGAGTAGTTAAATGATTTGTCCAAGGTAGCAGAGGATACCAGTAGAACCAAGGGACTATCCATTGGTTATCCCTAGCCCTTATTGTAAGACTAGTGTTGTTTGTTTGTTTTGTTTTTGTTTTTGTTTTTCTATACTGTATCTCCTGACTGAGCTCTTTTCACTGGCTGCCCCACCATGCTTGAAATGATCTCCCTCCTCAACTCTGCCTCATGGCTTCCCTGGATTCCTTCAAGTTCCAGCTAAAACGGGTTTTTTTACAAGAAGTTTTTTTCTATCCCCTTTCATTCTAGTGCACTCTCTTTTTTTATTATTTCAAATTTGTTCTATATATGTATATCCTGATTTTGCATAATTATTTACTTCTTCTCTCCCCAATTAGACTCTGAGCTTCTTGAGAGCAGGGACTGTTTTTTGGCCTTTTTTTTTTTGTATCCCCAGTGCTTAATATAGTTTCTAGAACACGGTAGGTGCTTAATACATCTTTGTTGACTGACAGACTGATTGTTTACATTTTTTTTGATGACATTACTCATGCTACTTCTTGTGTGACTCTTCCTTTGTATAGTATTTCAACCTGCTTACACCCAACATGCTTCTCTCATGCTCAGCGTTAGCTTTTGAGTGGCCCTTAACCTTAAGTGTTTGGAGTCTGTTGCATTTGATTATTCACAGTATTATAATAGCCACATAGGATCAGTAGAAATATATCATTATTTGCAAAAGATGGGCCATGTTTTGGGGAGAAGCTTGAGGTCCTTTGAGTTCATTCTTCTATTCAATTCTGGGTCTAATTCACTGACCATGTACCAAGTTTATCCAAGATTATGTTCTGATGTACCAATTCTATGGGTTCTCCATTCAACTACATATTATAGTCTGAACTATAGGCATTCTTTGTATACTTGAGTTTTCCTGTGTCAATAACTACGCCAAACACTTTTGACTGATAATAATTGATGTCCCTTAGGAGGATCTGTAAAAGTTCCAAGGGTCGATATTTTTAGTAGAAGGTTATCTACACACAGGGGCATGTGAAGAAATTTACTGTCCACAGGCAAATTCCACTTTTACTATAAATATCAAATGGGTTGTTTCCTGATCCCTTAGTGCCTAGTGCTTCCATACCCTGAAGTTATCTTTTATTTACTTTACATATATTTGCATTTAATTATAAGTAGATATCTTCCTTCAATATAATGTGAGCTTCTTGAAGGCAAGGATTGTTTTATTGCTGCGTTTGTCTCCCTCGTACCTAGCAAAATACTTGGCATGTAATAAATGTTTGCCAACAGATTGATGTATTTACCAAAGGTGTTTACCAATGTTATTGAAGATGTCTAGCACTGAGTCTGAAAGGAAGAGGAATTTAAATGTGCTATGATTATTTGTGTACATATTCTTCCATATTACTATACTGTAAGCTTGATGAGTGCAGAAAGATTAAGACTTATCTTTGTTTTTCTCCCAGAATGTAGAAGTATCCCAAGATCATAGAATTGAAGAATTTTATGATAGGAAGGGATTCCTCCCCACCCCTACCTCCTTTCCAGCCCTATCTAGTCTTGAAAGAAATTGTCTGTCCAATATGCATCTCATTACCTACCCTTTGCTTGAAGAGCTCCATTGAGGGGGAACCCACCACTTGTTGAAGCAAACCATCTATTTTGAACAACTAATTAGGAGTAAGTTTTGCTGATATCAATGAAATTTTCCTTTTTTCAACTTCCATATAGTGGTTCTGGTTTTTACCTTAGGGACCAAGTAAAACAAATACAATCCCTCTTCCACATGACAGCCCTTCAAAATCTTGAACCCAGAATTCCCCTCCATGTTTTCTTTCAACTGAGTCTTTTCTTCTCAGTACTTTACATCCCTGATCCTTTCAGCTGATCTTCATATTGGCATCAAGGATCTTCCAGATGCCAGTTACTCTCCTCTGGTTACTCTGCAGCTGATCAATATCCTTCCTAGAATGGTCTTCAGAACTAAACTCATAGATGTGATCTGACCATGGCAAACTACAGAGACACTATAACCTCCTTATTCCTAGAAACTATTCTACTCTTAATACAGCCCAAGATACCATTTATTTTGATGGAGGAAGGTGGGCTACCACATTATGCTACTGACTTATATTGAATTTATAGTACATTAAAATCTTCAAAAAAATAAAATAATATCTTCATATCTTTTTTTTTGGTCAGACAAAATGTTATCCAACAATGCCTTCCCACATTGTGTACGTGTAAAGTTGACTTTGAACATAGGTTTAAGACTTCATATTTTTTCCTGTTGTTTCAAATTTTTGGTGGAGGCCATCCTATCTTTTAATAATTCCAATATTAAAACTAATAATTAATATTTATATAGTGTTATAAGGTTTGCAAAACACTTTACAAATATTATCTCATTTGATCTTCATAACAACCCTGGGAGGGCAATGTTATTTTAATCCCCATTTTATAGATGAAAAAACTGAGACAGAGGTTAAGTGATTTGACCAGGATCACACAGCTAATAAGTGTCAGAGACAGGGTTTTAATTTAGGTCATCTTAACTCCAGATCTAGTGAGCTATGCACCATGCCACCTAATGTGTTAGTCTTTCCTCTCAGCATTGTATCATTTGAAAATTTGATAAATATGCCACCTATTGCTTTATCCAAGTCACTGGAAAATAAAATAAAACAAAATAGGGTCAAGCAAAGAACAATGAGACACTCCAGCAGAGACTTCCTGCCAATATGCATTGAAACATTAATGACTGCTCTTCAAGACTAGTCATTCATTTCCCAACCAAAAGAATGCTATGAGATCCTTTATCAATTGCTTTGCTAAAATCCAGGTAAACTATAGCTACAAAATTCCTGTTTTCTACTAGTTTAGTAACTCTGTCCAAAAAAGGAATAGCGTTAGATAGCATAATGAGATATTAAGTGTTAAAGAAATGCTTGTTGAATGCACTGGTACATTAATCTTCAAAGATGTGTGTGTTCTGATTGTATGACTTATCATATTCTTTATAATGAGTTATTCCTTTGTTTTAGTGTGTTTGGAGAATATTTCCATTTTCCTTTTTGTTCTCAAAGGAGGTTAGCAGTGTCCTTAACTATAGAAGAAAACATCAAAATCTGGCCCTAATAGGAATAGTATAAATAGATCCCAAATTATTTTGAAAAGTATGTTCCTTAATCTTGGACTTGATTAGTTACTGGTACAGTTTGATCATTTGAGTTAGGGCTTCTAGGTCACCTAGAAAATGTCAAATTTTAAGATAATGAAGTCCCATTCAGAACCTGTCATGTTCAAAGGCTCATAGTATTTAGAAGTAGAAAGGACTATAGAGATGATTTAGCCCAGGGGTGGGGAACTTGCAACCTCAAGGCCACATGTGACTCTCTAGGACCTCAAGTGCAGCCCTTTGACTGAATCCAAACTTCACAGAACAGTTCTATGAAGTTTGGATTCAGTCAGAGGACCTCGTTTGAGGACCTAGAGGTGAGGTGTGAATTCAGGAGAATATAGTAGTGAGAAAATCTGCCTAGAATTTAGGAAGTATTAGATTCAAGTACCACTTCTGACACCTACTGGTTGTGTGACCCTGAACAAATGACTTAACTTCTTAGTACCCCAGTCAACTCTCTAAAATTCTTTAAGATTCCCAGAAGTAATTGATCTGTAATGGTAGAGGGAGTTTCCATACTGGTAGTGTCCTATGTTGATGAAATCACTGGTCCAATTAAAAAAAAAAATCTGGTTCATTATGTGATTGATTATCAGTCACAAAAAACCAGCACCCTGAGCTTGTCACTGTAGTAAGTGTCCAGTTAATCCCTTTGGAAGGTAACTAAGTACTTTTGTCTGCCTTGATTCTTGGTTCTACTTCACAAAGGGCAGTCAATATTTATAGAAGGTGATGTAATATGAAGGCAAAGAGCTAATTCAATTATCTGGAAAATTAAAGTGAGGAGGGCTTAAACTATGCAAACTAGCAAATTCATGGAATTCATCAGATAATCCAGATCTGCTTAATGCAAAACTCAATAGAAAAAAAATAAAAAAGATGTTCAAATTTGACTAATAAATGCTTAACCTTTATTTTTTGCTTTGCCCATGTTGACATCTTCATCATTTCTATTCAAAGGCTCAAAAAAGAAAATGGGAAAGATAGCTTTGTTTTGTAGTAAAAGGCTGCTTGGGATAATAATTCAAATACTGGATTTGAGGTAAGGAAAGAAAACCTGGACTCGAACCCTCCTTCTATCACCTGCTGGCTATGTGATCTCAAGAAAGTCATTTAACCTCTCGAAGTAACTTTTAAAGACATCGACAAAGTCGCAGAGGGATTGCTACTTGGCACTGGCAGAGGGTGTTTCCACACTGACAAAAATCATAGGTCTTTCATGTATTTGTATAAGATGGGCCTAAGGAAATGGTGAATCTTACATTTGGAAAACATAAAGAAAAAGAGTATTAACAAAATGTGCATGCCAAACTACAATGTGTATGAGTTTACATGTACACTCCTAATTTAATGCTCTATTATAATTAAAATTAGCAATTTTTTTTATCGTGGTGGTTATGTTAAGCTTTATTTCAATGTGAACTAATATAGTCTTTTCATAACTACTCAAGAGCAGCTGGCTCATTATGGAAATGCTGACATACCCTCAACTGTATTGATGCTGATTAGCAAGTAGAGAGCATCTTAATGCATAATTTCTGAGCACAGGAAGTTCATAGATCCAAGAATTATTGTTTTTACAATCCTTAGAAACTCTGTGAATATTCCTGCTTTAAATGGAGGTGCTCAATGCTATTACTTTCTTCCCCAACAGATTTTGTCCCTTTCTTCTCATAAGCCTCATAAGTTAAAGAAATAGACTTTAAATCTATTATCAAGGATGAGTCACTTCAGAAAATTGCTTTCAACCCCTTTTTGGAAATGAATAAATCAGTTGCTCACTGCCATGTATAAACACTGAAGTGTCTGATCAACTGTTTCATGTCAAAAATTATTCCAGAATGACATTAGAAAAAGGAAATTTCATTTAAACAAATGTTGTTTTCCTACTTTCACTGGGGTTTTTTTTTTTTATTTTAATGTAGTATAGTTCAGTACTGAAATGTTTTAATATGATGTTCTTTCTGGGTACTTATAATTCCCCTGCTTCCTTTCCCTCAAATTACTTCTTTTCTTAAAATGTATTGCATAGCTGCTATCTCAAAGAGAATGAATTTGTAGAGCCTACTTTGAGTTATGTGGGCTTTCAAATATCATAAACTATTCTTTACTTAAAATCTCTAGAGGTGGGGACTCAAATCCTCTCTTGATAATATACTTTAGTTCTCCCAAGGTTTACAGACTTGAAATTTAGCCTATTGTATAACCAAAATCTTTTGTAGTTTAATGTAAGCCCACCCACTCAGTATGTTCTTAGTAAAGACAGACCCTCTTCACCTTCTTTCCCTCCTCAAATTTCCAATATCTTTGATCCTTTCTAATTTCTATCTTCTCTCTACTTCCTATGTTTCCCCTTTTATTACAAACTTTTTGAAGGCTGGGAATTTGTCATTTTTCATCTCTTTTTATTCTCAGAACCTAGTAAAATCATGCATACATATTAAAGACTTAATAAATATTTATAGTAAAGTCAGATATATAATGGAGGAACAAAAAGAGTCAAAAGACCTAGTCTGGAACTCTGTCATTTACTAGATGTTTGTCTAAGAGTTAATCAAACTCTCAGAGATTCAGTTTCCTGTGAAATATGGGTAATAATGCCTACATTACAAATCTCACAAGATTATTGTAGGGGTGAATGAGCAAATGCAAGCAAAATGCTATATAAATGGCTTGTTTTTCAATCATTTTTCAGTTGTGTCCAAGTATTTGTGACCCCATTTGGGGTTTTCTTGGCAAAGACACTGGAGTGGTTTGCCATTTACTTCTCCAGGTCTTTTTATAGATGAGGAGCTGAAACAAATAGGATTAAGTGACTTGCTCAGGGTCACACAGCTAGTAAGTATCTGAGGCCAGATTTGAACTAAGGAAGATATCTTTCTGACTTCAAACCAAGAATTCTATTCACTGTGCCTCTCAGCTGCCTTATTAGAATTGTAGATTATTGAATACTCTATCTCATTCTCTTTTTCTCCCTAACAGATATTAAGCTGGTCAAAGAAGCATTTGAAGAAAAAAAAAGTGGCCAATGGAAGCAATGGGTTAGTGAAGAATAAAACTCATGACAAATTCTCAATGTGAGAGTAGAAAAGGGCCAAATAGAACAAGGTTATCAGTAATGGGTATTGAAATTATATGTTTTTTTTAATAAGGTAAACATCAAAGTTATACAAATAAAAGACCAGTGTCAAAAATATATCAGAATGCGTCAGCTAGGTGGTGTGGTGGATGGAATGCTGACCCTGGAGTCAGGAGGACCAGAGTTCAAATCTGGCTTCAGACACTTACTAGCTGAGTGACCCTGGGAAAGTCACTTAACTCTGCCTCCAAAACACACACACAGACATATGAAGAAATTCTTATTGTAATACTAGCCATCATCATAATTTTAATAATAACTTGCATTTGTGTAGTTCCTTAAGTTTTAAAATGCACTTTACATATATTGACTCATTTGATCTTTATGGTAAAAGGTTATTGTTCAGTTGTAATGATTCGTGATAACAAACTCTGATTGCAGTTAATGTTTGTATCAGATAGCAAAATTTATGTTTATTCTTAAAAATTTCTTTTTTTTTAAATATTTTTGAGAATATCACATTTATCTTTCCATGTTGAGTTGCACTATCCCTTTATGGGAAGTAAATAATGGGCAATCCGCTAAGGGTGAACTAGAAAAATAAATCAGGACTATTTCCCCATGATACATTGTAAAGGATTATCATCAGTCACTAAACAGCAAGGGGGCCGAACTGACTCTGGTTGAGATACTGTAAAAGCTCTCACCTCATGGTGGCCAAGTGGTTAAGAGTGAATGTTTTATTGCCAAAGCAAAGATTTCATTCTGGTCATGGTCACTCAGCATGATCCCATTGAAAGTGGAGATTTCCCATAGGTCAACATTTCAAGTACTTAGTTCAAGGAAATAAATAAGTGCATTCACAATGCATAACAAAACTTTTAAAAAATAATTTACTTCAAATAAGATGTTTGGATGAATTTTGTACTTTTCAACTAATTAACCTTGGGATTAAAAATGCATATGAAAAGATGGAAAATAGATTAAAAAAGGAACAGAATTGTCAGTGTTTCTTATAACAAACTATTTTTTTCATTTTATTAATGACAAAGGAGTTACTGCAGTGGACTCAAACCATTCAAGGAAGTGGAAATTACTGTAAAGAAGACAAAAATTGGAAGTACAGCTGAATGAGAAAAGTGTACACAGAGGACATCTGTGCAGGAGACATGATAATTCTGAAAGCATTGAAGATAGATTTTCAAGACATTTGAAAGAAGGGAAGACAGTGCATGATAAAAAAATCACAATTTTTGAAATCACAATTTAAGAAAAGGCAATTAGGAGGAAATTGATAACTTTTAACCTATATGTTGATTTTTTATATTTATAAAATCTTTATGAGAATGATATTGAAGGATATCCTTGATGAACATATGAGAATGATTTTGAACAAGATATTCATAGCAGACTATATTATCAAAGGCACACAATTGACTGAAAAGTACAGTGTATTCAATATGTATAAGAATATGTATTGAATACGTATAAAAATATGTATTTAGAGAATGTATTCACAAATTACACTAGATTTATTGTTTGCTGACTATAAAAAAGAATGGAATATTTGGTCAGATAAGATGGCCCCTTTGTTGTTGTGTGGCCACTCTGCTATACCCTAGTTCACTATCATTGACACCTAGGAACTCCGGGTAGTCTTCCCCATGTCTAGTGCAAGGTCATAGGAACCTGGCTATTGCTGGATGAATTTCCTGACCTGTAAGAAAATATTCAAGTTACCTTAGGCTTTAGTCTTAATGCCCTGTGGGCAGGGCCAAGCTCATACCATATACATAAATGTTAAATAGAATTGTAAAAACATGCCTTAAATGAATTTCTTGATATATCAATGAATGAAATAACTTCTTTCATGATCCTCTAAGAAGCAATATAAGGTAAAGCATAAAATAAATGCTATGCAGAGAGGCTGTTGATCCTCCTTTATTCTAGAAGGAGACCAAAGACTTCAGCAGGGTGATGTCTTGACTTGCAAGTGAATTGGATTTAAATGAAACAGACCTGTGTAAAGTCATCAGCCTCACTCTCTCCTCCAGAATCATCTGAGTCCAGTACCAAGATATAGATCAGGATGACTGGTGATGGCCCAAGTTGCAGTGGGAGACCTTGTCATTTTTGAGCTAAGGTTTTTCCTATGTCTCAGTTTGTCTGAGGCAACAGCCATTCAGTAGTCAAACGCTAGGTAAGAATTAAGGTAAAAAAGGTGGCCTACCTGGCCTTCACAAGGGGAGGGGAAGACTCGAAGGGTTTCTGGCCAGAACAGAAACAATTGCTATTTACACTCACTCTGAGCCAGCAAAACCCAAACAATGATCAAGTGAGGTTTGGGGGTGGAGTGGAAGGGACCCATTATTGGCTCATCCAGGAGAGCCAGAGTGATTTGAATTTAAAGGTATAATCAAGTAGCTCCACTTGAATTCCAATGGGCTTTATCAGAGCCTGGTTTTTCAGAGCTATATTTCAAGAAATCATAAATGAAAACCACATGAGACAAAAGAGTAATTTACAACCTGAACCATGATCATGTATTGTTGACTTCACTCCCAATGGACAAGAAAATAAATGATGGTGTTTGCTGAGGCTCTTTATCACCTAGTTGTCACCTAGTCTATTGTAAGAATTAGGAGTAAGTCTTGATACTTCCAGAGTGCAGAGATTAAAGGTTATGTGGAATATCTGCTAAAGGAATAGCATACCTCTCATCTTTTGAGTCTTTGTCCTTCTACTGAATAAAGGTTACTATGAAGTGTTCAGTGTAAATTGTCCTGGTTGTTATCCTCTATCTGATGGGGATGGGATCTGAACCCCTAAAAGAAAAAGACCATGTTTTTGGAATCTGGACCCCAAAAAGGAAAACCCCTGGACTTTCTCAAATGGCCAAATCTCTGGTGTTCACCTGGGGCCATAATCCTATCAACTGACTTTTCATTATTGCCTACCCAATCTCCCAACTCTCTTTTCCCTATGGCCCTGGGCCACTTCCCACCCTTAATCCTATCTAGGCTCCATTCTTCCTTGGTCATGTGGTCCAGGTCCCTGGTGTTCTATTACCTCACAGTACCCCAGTTTACTGGCCACTCCCATCCAGATCCTTCTTAGACCCCTTCTCCAGTCACCCCAGACTACTTGACCACTCCTAGATCCCTCCCACAGCCTTTCTGTATATAAGGTCCATCTGGCCTCCATTAAGGTGTTCAGATTCTTATGGTCTGGCCCATTTGCATTAGGGATACAAATGCTTAGATTCCTTAAGCGTCTGGCCAATATGGAGGATTCTTTAAATCTCATCCACCCCCAATCAACGTTCTAATAAACTTTGTCTTTGGCTGAAAGCAGGCTTGGGTTGAATTCATTTGGGCAGGACCTTAGTGTTTTGATTTGGTGATCCCAGCACCCCTAAACCTCTAAACCTCAACATATCCACTCCCCAGGACATGAACATAAACTATGGATTGGCCTACGCTGCATTATTGTGAAAATTGGACTATTTCTAGGCTTTGGTGGGTTATTGTTAGGCTATCTAGACCCTTGCTGACAGTATTGTCTCTATGTCTGATCTCACCTACAATGTATAGATAAACCACTACGTACCCAATAATTGTCTTGGTTAGCTACACTTAAGTAAGTAACAGGAGGTTGTACTGATCATAATCAGGTTTAGAAAACTTCATCTAAACCATGTAGGCAAGGTTAGCAAACTTTCCTAAACATAACCTTCTATAGGGAAGCCCCTCTTAATTTGATTGCTTTTTCTCTCTTATTCTCCTATTTATCATTTATATAGCTTGTTTGTTCCTATTTGTTTGCTTGTTCTCTCCCTCATTAGATTTTGAGCTCTTTGAGGGCAGGGGCTCTCCAGATAACCAGACATCTGAGTTCTTGATTGGGTTAAGCACTTCATACTATGCTGAGCCAGAGTTTATATGCCTGCAGGACTATAGGGCCAGGAAGCCACATAGGGGCATGTAATTCATGATTCAATCAGGATTAACTATCCTGTGAATATTTACATTTTTTCTTGGTACCTCACCCACAGTCATCTCACAGTTATCAGCAGCAGTATCACCACCACCATTCTATACTTCCCATCATTTTTGATGAAGTTCAGATTAAGATGATCTGAGGACAAATAAATAACAACCTATTATTCTTTTATGTTTTATATTAAATGGGTTTTTTGTAATTGGTCAAGTATTTTGAAATGTAAGCTCATGTTCAAGCTCACTAAAATCATCTAAGAGTCAACTCCAGGAGCAAATAAGATTGCAGAGGAAACATGTATTTCATCCTGATCCTTCTTGGTTTTAGTTTCTTCTGTTAGATCTCTATATTTTGAAAATTTTCCTTCTATATAATAGTCAAAAGTCAATCAATAAACATTTAATAAATGTTTACTAAATTCCAAGCACTGTGCTGCATGCTGAAGATATAAATAAAGGCAAAAACATGGTCTCTGCTCTCAAGCAGCTCACATTATAATGGAGGGGCAGGACAACAAGCAAACAACTATGTATATACAAGATATATACAGAATATATGGAAGGTACTAGAAACTTAGGCAATCGGGAAAGGTCTCCTGCAAAAGGCAAGACTTGATCAGCTTCTTAAGTGAAGTCAGGAAAGGTAATTCAAGGAAGGTCGAATCAATAAATATTTATTAACCACCTACTATATTCCAGACACTGTGCTAAACACTGGGGATACAAAGAAAGCAAAGGACAATCCCTTCTCTCAAAGATATCACAGTCTAATAGGAGAAACCACATGAAAACAACTATGTACTGAAAAAATATATAGGATAAACTGGAACTAATCAATAGAGAGAAGGTATTAGCATTATGTTAGTCTGGAAAGGGCTTCTTCTAGAAAGTAGCATTTTAGCTGGAAATCAGAGGAATCCAGGGAGGTCAAGAGATAGAAATGAAGAGGTACATGATTTGGTTAAAGGGAACAGCAAGTGAAAATTCTTAGGGTCTGGAGATGTAACATCTAATGTGCAGTATATTAAGATTCATTGCAATGCATAGTCAGTGGGGGTGATTAAAATGTAAGAAGATTAGAAAGGTAGGAGTTAGATTAGAAAGGTCAGGTTATGAAGGGTTTTGCATGCCAAATAGGTGAAAGCAATAGAAAACCACTAGAATTTATTGACTAGGTGGATGAAATGGTCAGACCTGAGCTTTAGAAAGATCAATTTGGCTGCTGAGTGAAGGATGGATTGGAGAGGGGAAGAGAACACACAAGGAAACCAACCCAAAGTCTGGTGCAGTAGCCCAGGTATAAGGGGATGAAGACCTGTATCAGGTTGGTGGCATTATCAAAAGAGAGAAGTGAGAACCGTTATCAAGGTCAAATTGATAAGAATTGCCCATCCTCCCAAAAAATTGGATCTGGAGAATGAGAGTGAGAAGCAGTGAATGATGCCTAGGTTGCAAGCCTGAGTGACCGGGAAGATAGTAGTGCAATTGACCAGTAATAGGGAACTTTGGAAGGGGAAAGGTTTTGGAGGGAAAGATAATTATTTGAGTTTGGGATCTGTTGTGTTTATAATGCCTATAGAACATCCAGTTTGAGATGTCCAAAAGGAAGTTGATGATGCAAATCTGGAGCTCTGGAGAGAGGCTAGGATTGGATAAGTAGATCTCAGAATCACTTAAAGAGAAATTATGAGATCACTAGACATGGAAGGATAAGAGAAGGGAGCCCATGACATGGACTGGAGGGACAGCTACCTTTAGAGAGAGGTGAAGAAATAGAGTGGTGTTACAAAAACCTAGAGAAAAGAGAATATTAAAGAGAAGTGGATAATCAGCTGTGTTAAAAACTTTGGAGAGGTTAAGAAGGATGAGAAATGAGAAAAGGCCATGCGATTTGCCAATTTAGAGATCACTGATAACTTTGGAGAGAGCATTTTCAGTGAATAATGAGTTGGGAAGCCACACAGGATAGTTAAGAACAATATAAAAGGAAAGGTAGTGGAAGTATCAATTTACAAATGACTTTCTGAAGGAGTTTAGCCACAAAAGGGAGGAGAGATAGAGGGGATGGATGGATAAAGTTAAGGTTTTATGAGGGTGAGGGAGATATGGGCATGTTTGTAAGCAGTAGAGAGTCACTAGATGAGAGAAAGTAAAGGTAAGTGAGGGTATGGATGACAAAGGGGGCAATGTACTAGAGAGGGGATATTCTATATGTTAGTTTATAAAAGATAAAGAGCTTCTGACCTCTAAACTAGCAATCTATAAACTAGCTAATCATATATTTCTCAAGTATCCAGCATATGTTAAATTTTTAAAGCCTTTAGTAATATGTTGCACAGTTTCCAACATTTGCTGCATAATGTCATCATTAAGATTAGGCTTCTTATGTATAAAATTTTAGTAATTTCTGATGGCAATGAACTGATTCTGAATTACAACTAAAAATAAACTTTCCTATTTGGTAAATAAGTCTTCATGAGGAAGTCATTTGTTCAGCTTTTTTTTTATCAACATCTTTTTGGTTAGGTTCATGTGGATGTTACTCTTAGAGGGACTTTTGATTCCACTCTTGGATTTTAACTGTCCCATATCTTCTATCTGGAAATCACTTTTTGTTATATTTGATAAATCCAGTGACATATGTCCACTACTGGATTTTCCTATTGTTTTCTGAAACTAGGTCTGCTTGTTCCAAATGAATTTCTGTTTATCATCATCACCATCATCATCATCATCATCAGCATCAGCAGCAGCAGCATTGTTCTTCTTTCTTCACATTTTTCAGTAAACCAATAAGCCTTTATTGGAGTAAGAGCAGCAAAGTCCTATTTTCCCCCCAGAGCAGTGAGGCCCTATCCTTTCCTGTGTGTTGATTAGGCCACCCTTTTCCCCATATGCTGAGCAGACAACTACTTCCCCCATATGCTGAACAGGTAACATCACCACTCTGTGGCAGACTCTATCACTAGCCACCTTGTGGTCTAGGGACCCTCAGCACACCCTATCAGCAGTGACCTTGTAGTCAAGGGACTTTCTCAAGACCGTGAAAGCTCAATGAGATTCCTCAATGCCGGATGGTAACTTATGTGATGTCAATGCCCACATTAACATCTCATGAATATGCTAATGAAGGGACTGTCAAGAATAAAATATAGCTATTTCGAGACAGGCACTTGGAAGACCCAGTACAGGGCAGGTGCAAATCTTTTTTTGCTTGCATAGCACAAAGATTATGCCATAGTAAATTTCCTAAGTTCCTTCCCTTTCAGCTCAGACACAAGCAAGTCCCTATTCCCCTTCCACCCAACCAACCAGTGTCCTGAGCTGTTTGGTTCCATTTGCTTCTACCACAATAAAGCCCTGCTTGGAAGGACTCTGGCCTTAGTATTCTTACCAAGTCCGAACCAACTCTCCCACTGTACTTATTAAGCATATTTTAGGTTCTATACTGTGTGCTGAGGATACAAGGACAATGTAAAATAAAACTTTGCCCTTAAAGAGTACACAGTTTAAACAGAGGAGACAGTATGGGTATGTTTATAAACACACATACATACATACATACATGCATACATACAAGAAGGGGTGGGGAAGGCACTGGCATCTGTTTGAAACAAGAGGGAGCCCACATAGAGCTAGAGCTGATGTCTTAAGAAAACTAAGAATTCTGAGGAATGGAGGTAAGGAAGGGCAGTATTATAGCCTGGAGAATTTCAGTATTAACACTGCTGGAAATATTTTCCACCTGTAATCCTCTCTACTTTCCACGTAATTTTTAAGCTAATTCAACCAAAACAAAATGGTATTTTCCCCCCTTTTCCTAGGCACATTATCACTTTATTCTCCCAGGCAATTGGAAATTAAGAATTTTAATTCTTAATGCTTCCTTTTATATCTTTAAAAACAGGTTTCTTTTTTTATGAACTTAATACATATTCAAAGAAAAACCTAAAAAAGGGGGATTGTATGTGAAATTGGAATCTTTTGTTATGTATAGCTTTGTTTTTCCTCTCTGTATATATTTGTTTGTTTTGCATGATTCAGCTCTTAGTAGATCTAATTCTGTACTGCTGGTCTATGATTCCTCCTTCTCTCTTGTTCATTTTTTTAAATTATTTATTTATTAGGCAATTGGGGTTAAGTGACTTGCCCAGGGTCACACAGCTAGTAAGTGTCAAGTGTTTGATATGAGGCTGGATTTGAACTCAGGTCTTCCTGACTTCAGAGCCAGTGCTCTATCCACTGTGCCATCTTCTCTTGTTAATTTTTAATGACTAATTGACCTTCCTTTTTATATTGCTATTACTGCTACTTTCCCTACTCCCCCCCCACATTGGAAATGTCTAAACACATGTCTCCTTCAGCATTTTTAGTCTATCATATCTTTGCCAAGATGTGGGAAGCATGTCGCATTGACAATTAGTCTTCTGGGATCGGGATGGATCACTTTGTGGTTATTCAGAATTCTTGAATCTCTTATTGTTTTTTTTTCCTTTATGTTATCATTTTGTGTGTGATGGTAAGTTTAATGGTATTACTATATCTATGTGTAGCTGGTCCTCCTGGCCCTCCTCCTCTGCTGTTCCTCACTTTAATCTATTTCAGTTCATAAGAGACCTTCAAGTTTTTCTAAAACTTTCATAATTTTCTTATGGAATAATAATCTCATTACATTCATTTACCACAATTTATTCAGACATTTCTTGATGAATAGACACCTATGCTGTTCTAGTTCTTGACTACAACCATTAAGTGCTGCCATTAAGCTTTGCACACATCAGTCTCTTCCCATTGTCTTTGATCTTTTGGAAGTATATGAATTTAGTGATATCTTTAGGTCAAAGTGTATCCAAAGTTGGGTGACATTTTGAGTATAAATCCTAATTAATTTCCTAATGGTTGCAACATTTTACAACTCTACCAAAAATTTATCATCTTGGAACTTCCTTAAGGTCTTTTCACTCTGGCTTATTCAACCCATTCTGTGGGTCTTCTTGCCCTGACATATTTTTTTTTCTTTTACAGGAATAAAGATGTTTGTTTTTTAAATGGCTTACCTCTTAAACACAGTGCCTTCCATCATATGAACTTATTTTCTAATAAAAAGTATATAAAAATTAGCTGATTAAGGTGTCTTTAAAATTTTTAAACTAGGTCAGGCTTTTGAATTTCTAACTCTTATTTCTGCAATTGATTTGGTCCATTTCTTACATTGCTTATGACGATAGAGTCCATATAAATCAGTTTTTCTTCTTTTGAAATATTTAAGCCATGGAAATCTCAAATTCTTTTGGATTATATCCCCCTTTAATGAATTTCTCCTGGGGTTGACATTTTATGGAGGGACCCAAACTGGCCAGTCTTCATTCCCCTCAGAATGGCTCAGCACCTGACTTTATAACCATGCCCTTATACTGCATACATCTCCCCTTTCTCTTAACAACCCCTGCTTTTTCAGTGTGTGTGTGTGTCTGTATCTGTGTCTGTGTGTTTTCTTCTGTTAGAATGGAAGTTCATTGAAACAGAATCTTTCTTTTTTACTTGTATCTCCCATGCTTAGCACAGTGTCTGGCACACAGTAAGCTGTTAATAAATGTTGTTTCTTTCCTTCCTGGACAATTCCACCTTGGAATATTCATTTGACTAAGATCAGGTCAGAATAAACACAAAGATTGAGGTGACCACAATACTTGTAGCCTTCATGGTGGAGAAAATACACTAGCCACCTTTTTCCTTGGGTTCTCTTGGGATGATGACTTTTCATCTTTCAAATAGAAGATGAAGACCAGAGATATGGGCTTCCCCATTTCTCAGGAGACCGGGAAACCTGTTCACCTTTATAGAGTGTTGGATGTTATATCTCTCACTGGTCCAATTAATTCAGTAATTTGGTCGGTAGAGTAGGAGGTTATCGCTTCTGGTCCCATTCTTTTCCCCTCTTCCACTCCCCCCCCTCCCAATACATATCTTGCTGTCCTGCCCTCTGGCAGAGTGATCTACTGCCTAACGGTGTTCTCTAGTGTGAAGTTCCCTACTCTTTGACTCTGTCTATATTGAACTCAGTTTATCTGAGAATTATTCTTTACAAATAGACCAAGAAATGTGATGATATCAACAAAGCACAAGATGTTTCATTTCTGTCATCCCCTTGAGCTCTGTCTATATGTCTAGATATCCCCTGTGGACATATATATTTTATATATGAGGGAATTAAAACAGCAAGACTTAGTGGATATTGAGTGAGCCATACTAATTTCATTTTGTGACTCAATCTAGAGCTATCTCAGTTCCCTTTCTGTTCAATTATGGGTTTAGTTCAACTTCTGTCCTATGAAAACATTTGATTTGATTGTGAGAATTAAGAGAAAATCTTATTACATTGTTTGAACCTACCCTTCCATGGCTGGGAAACTGAATTACCTCTACCTGCTATTTAGTGACTTTTAACCAAGGTCTGAGGTCCTAGGTTATACAGACCAGAAACTCAGTCAGTCCCAAAGATTGATACAAAGAGTTTTCTCATAATTGTACATCTCAAGAAAACCATATGTCTTATCTGAAAACTGGCCCAGTTATTGTTTCCATATTCCTTTGATTGTTTACAGGCACTTGAAAGGAGTGGGACAACTATTTTTTTGAATGAAAGGAATTGCACCTGTTTACTCTCCTAGCTTGTTTATTTTCCTAGCTTGGAAAGTCCCTAATCTTTATCCAATTAGAAACCAGATTATCTAATATTGTACTTTTCCTATTAATTAATTGGTCTTCTCTGATTAATTATTTTTTAGTGCTATGTAAGTATGTCTCCTTCTGTATTTGGGGTCTAGGCCTAAGTTGAGGAGATCTGGTTCCATTTTGTTAGAATTGGTATACATTGCTTAATAAATCAATATGCTTGGAAGATCAAACCTTTGTTTTCCTCAGTCATTTCATTTTTCACTCACCACACATGGGCAGCACTCATCTTACATTGAAAATACCAAAAATAACAGGAATAAATGGACAATTCCTCAATGTGGTAAGTTGTATCTACCTAAAATCAATTATCTTTAATAGACATATGTTAGAAACCTTTCCAAAAAGATCAGGGAAAATGTCAGAATAACTTTGGTACCACTATTATTTGACATAGCTCTAGAAATGTTAGCTATAGGAATGAAGAGGGAATAAAATGAGGGAATAATCATAGTCAAAGAGGAAGCAAAGTTATTTCTTTGTGCAGATAAAGTGATGATTTATTTGGAGATAGATATAGTTCAAGTCTAGTTCTCCCTCAGAGGACATAGGAGCAGCCAGCTTCATGATCCTTTCTCCTCTTTTCAATACAGAAAATTTCAGTCTCTCTTGGAGAAGTATAGGAAAGATTCGAGCTATATCTATACTTCCCCCTGAAATATTGCTGGTCTAGGGACACAGTTGGTTCAGAACAAAAAAGTGAATAACTTCCCTGGCTGCTGTAAGTTAAAAGGGGGAGAGTTGTTCCAAGCTTCTATCCATTGTTCTGTTTCCTTTTCATCAAATATTGTTTATAAAAAGGATAATCACAAATAGCAAATAGGGAATAAATGCATTTTTCCAAATGCATAACAAAAAAAAAATGTTGGGGAAGTTATTTAGATTACAATATCACAGAAAATACAGGAGTAGATGAGCTCTTTAGATGGAAACAAGTTAAGATTTTATTCAACCAAGAGAGGGGCCCTGATCCCACCCATGGGTAAAATCCCTGAAGTCTCTAGGGAGGCAAGCTAGAAATTAAGAACATATAAATGAGATGGCTTTCTCTACATGTCAATGAAATAATTTTTCTCTTTTTCCTCCCTGGAGTTGGTCTCAAAGAAAGTCTGGAACCATATTGTCTCTTACAAAGGGGAGAAAGCCTCCCCTCTCCAAATTTCTTCCACCAACTACCCCCTTCAGAAGGCAGGCATGCAACATTACATCAATATGGTTTCTTTTAGAAAGAGTTTTAGAAGCATTTCATGCAAAGTATTCCTGCCTTGGCTAGAAGTCCAGACTTCATCAACATAAAGGGTGTTATATTTTGTCAAAAGCTTTTTCTGCATCTATTAATATGATCTTGTGATTTTATTCTTTTTGATATTAATATGACCTATTATGCTTATAGTTTTCCTGAATTCTTGGTATAAGTTCAACCTAGTCATATTGCATAATCTTTTATATATGTTATTTTACCCTCTTTGTTAATAATTTATTTCATATTTTTATAAATGTCATTTAGGAACATTTGTTTATAATTATCTTTCTCTACTTTTTCTCCCCTCATTTTCCTGCCACAGCTCCTTTTCCCTTTCTCCACTAACTTCAGAATAATTTATCTGAAGCATTACTGTCATCTTTGATGAGAACTCTCTACATGGTTGCGCTGGCTTCTGACCTTTTGTTTTGTGCAGTTCTAGACTAAAAAGAACATTTTGCATCTGTTTCCTACAGTGGTCTTTAGGGGCTTGCTTTCAGAAATTTCATGGGGAATTATGTTGGAGATCTGGGTTTCTCTACAACCTTTCACATCAGCATCTTATCCAGAGGTCCCATACCTATTCCTTATATACGTATAAATCATAGAGAGAAGGCAAGAAAAGTCTTATTTCAGTGAAGAATGACTGAATATGGAGGAATGCAAAGAATGAATCAGGAAATGTATATTACATCTAAGAGACCAAGTAGCTGTCAGGCTCTTTGACTTTATTCATTCCTCATGGAAACCATTTTTGAATTTACTCATCCTTGAATGATATTCATGACTTTAATGTTTAACAGTAAGTTTCTACATAGGCATAAATTGGTTCATCTAACAGACTTTGCATAATCAGAAATTCATGTAATAAGGAGAAAATTTAAGGGGGAGCTGGAAGATTACTTATGGTATAGTGGAAAGAGCAGTGAATTTGAAAGCATAGAACCTCCATTTGAATCCCAGCTCAGCTATCCATATGATAAAATAATGTTTATTCATTAAAAAGAAATAGCAAGTGATGCAGTGAGTTAGAAAGTAGAAGAGTAAATACACAGTAAATTTGATTCTGGCAATCCTAAACTACTAACAATAAAGCCCAGTCATTGGAAAGAGCTAGAGATTTGAATTCTGAGGATGTGAGTTCAAACCCCAATTCTGACATCTGTCACTGTGTCACCTTATACAAGTCACTTAACCTTTCTAAACCCTCTAATTCATCAGATGTAAGATTATGTGGCTAGAGTTCTATAACTAAAGATTGAGTAATCCAGGGGAGTGACCTTTTCCTAAAACCATTTAGTCAATCATGAAGTACCATTCAAACCCTTCCTTATCCCACCCAGAAGAATGAGGAAACAGGAAAATGTAGACCATCAGATACTACCAGGCAACAGCTGGAACATTTCTCTCTTCCCAGTCCCTTCCCTTCCTCTAACAATAAAGGAGTCCATTTAATAATTTCTTATTTAAATTTAAATGTTGCTAAGGTCAATTATTTCTTCATACTTGGCACTGAAGAAGTCTGATTATTAGAAGGTAAAATTGGAATGATAACACTTATTATAAATAATTTTTGGAGGAAGGAGCTAAGACAACTCCAAATCTCATTCTCTCCCTCAAAAAAAAAAAAAAATTAAAAAAAAGGAAAGTAAGAAGAGATAGGGAGAAAAAAAAGAAGCTTCTCATACTAGATCTAGAAAAGACCTTAGGGTTCAACTCTCACTTTACAGAAAAGGAAACAGCTTTAGAGAGGGTAAAGGGCTTACCCAAGTTTTAAACAGTAAATCTCATTTCAAACAAGGAAATCAAGGTTAAGGTGAGATGGAGTCAAATGGATCCAAAAATCTTATAGATTCACAGACTTTTGGAAATAAATAGGACCTTAGTGACCAACCTAACACCCTCAGTAACCTAGAACCTGACTTTCAGGTTAGTGATCTTCATTCAGGATATTAAAATTTTGCCTCATTTATGACCCTGGGATCACTATCCTTTTGAAAGCATCAGCCCCTATTCCCAAGGCTCAGGAAGGGGATTAGTGGGGAAGATGGATAGGGGTTGAAAGAAACACATAGTTCATACAGATACAAATGAGGGCCCCTTCTGAGGGGGCAAAGGAGGGGGAGGGGACACAGTTTTCTATCTTTGCTGGAGGGCCATAGTTTTCTAGGAATAACTGCATACATATTATAAAACCAGGATCTGTTCCAAAGAAAACTTTAAGCAGCTTGAGAGGGTGAATGTTCCAGAGAAGGGAAAAATCCTTGATGAGGAATCAGAGATATCCTCAAAATGCTGCTAAAGAAAGAACTGCTTGAGTCTCTCTTTGATGCCTTGAATTTCCTGAAGTAGCAACCACTCCTGTTGAGGTTTAGAGGTTTGGGGTGCTGGGATCCCAAAATCACAAGACACGGGTCCTGCCCAAATAAATTTGACTCAAGCCTTCTTTCAGCCAAAGACAATGTTTATTAAAGATTCACCATATTGGTCAGATTCTTAAAGAATCTGAACATTCTTGAGCTATTGGCTAGATTATAAGAATTTAAGCCCTTGGCTAGACTCTTAAAGAATCTCAGTATCTTAATGGAGACTAGATGGACCTTATATACAGAAAGCCTGTGGGAGGGATCTAGGAATGGTCAAGTAGTTTGGGGTGACTGGAGGAGGGGTCTAGGGAGGATCTTGATGGGAGTGACTGAGAGGTAGAATGCGGTCTAGATAGGGTCAAGTGTGGAAGGTGGTCAGGGGTAATGCAAGGTAACATATAATAGGGAGATTGGGTGTAGTTGATAAGGAAATGAAGGGGGATAGGCTAGAGGAAAAGGGAAGGAAAACCAAGGTAAAGAAAGAGTGCAAATGGGGGGCATAAGAAATAGGGGTGGTAGGGAAGAATGGGGAGCAGTGGGAGGGGTTGGGGAGAATGGGATAGAGATAGGAGCTGGGGAGGTGGTGCTAATGGAAGCTGGGAAGAGGGGGTTGCTATCGCCCTGTGAGTCAAAGAAGAGGGTCATCCAAAAAGTCTAGTTGATCCCCATTCCCCATTTGTGGGGCAGCTCTAGCTATGAGCATCTTACAATCTTTTCTGAGAATGGGGTCATGACAAAGTTCAAAAAAAGTCATTATGTAGGAAATCTCCACCCATTTTCTTTCTCTGCAACAATATAGTTCTAACTGTGAGGTAGTATTTTGCCATAATGTCCCCAAAATGGGCCATGCCTTATAATTTTCCAGGTGATACCTTGACCAGTGTTACAAAAGAACACCAGCCTTTTCTTTTCAAGTTCTTTAGAGAAACTAAATTTTCTCCAATTTTGTAAAAGACAGCCAAAGGTGAATTTTTGGGAATTGAAGGGGATTGACCTATTGCAGGTATGGGTGCTGAAGTCCCTCTCTCTGTAAAGGAGAATCTGGGAATAAGCCTCAGGAACCACCACCAACAACAATAATAACAACAAAACCCAAAAAAGTACCTGAAGTTTTCTCAATACCCTAGCACTGAGAGAACTGAGAGGATTGGGCATATGTTTCTGGATAGGAAGTTTGTCCTTTATGTTAAGGAAGGTATGCACAGGTCCATGGCCTCAAACAGAACTGATAGGGTACTGGGATGCTTGTACTTGGACCCCACTTCCAAGATCATATTTCTTCCTAGCCTCAGAAACATCATCCCTGACAGCTTCCCTCCAGCCTGAGGACCCTACCTCTGGCAAAAACTCATGACTGGGCCCAGTGAGGCAAACTATCTCTCCCTGTTACAAGAACAAGCTGACCTCTGTAGAATTTCCCTTGTATGAACAGGACTATCTTGTACCAGCAAAACTATCATGTACTGATGTCCATAGTGATGTATATGATACAGAGGTCAAGCTATAGATATCAACTCCCAAAGCTATCTTGTTTCAGACATAACAGACCAAAATATACCCTTTAAGAACCATCTCTTCCTCTGTCACCCCCTGCCCCAGGTTTCCAGTAGTGAATAACATAGTTGTATGTTACCACCTAATTAGCATACTTGGCACATAATCCACTGCTTTTTCTATATAAACTTTAGTATCATTCTTGTTAGATTGCAAGTTCCCTAAGGACCTCTGCCCACTGTACAGCATAACAATAAATCTTTGCCATCTTGATGTGAAGAATGCTTGAGCCTGTAAATTCATTCCAGATGACCCTGTCTTATACTGCAGTCCTTGAAGAGTCTCACCCTCTCAGACCTCAACAGAACCACTGGACTGAGAGCCTGAAAGTGTCAGTCTGAGTTGGAGACAGGCTTATAGTTGTCTGACCTGATGGGACTTGAGAGGTCAGGCCTGAAAAGCACTTCCAAGTGAAGCCTTCCTAGGTGCTTGGAAATCCACCCCAACTGCAGGGCAAGAAAGGGATTAGGGAGAGGGGGGAGGCTTGAGTACCTTCCAGTCTTGGCTGGAGAAAAATTTGGGATTAGGCAGTTTTTCTTGGTCAGGGAACCATACCCACCTGCTCATCCACCCTCAGCTGGACTGTGGTAATCTAAGGCACAGAAGGCCCATTGTGTTCTCCTCAGGCTTAAGTGGAGATAGAATCTTCTGTTTAGATAGCCCAAATCTGAGGGTTGGGGGTTAAAAGAAGTATTTCCTTTGTCCAGAGATGAAATGATGATGAAATGATGTCAGCCCCTGTTGAAAAGGTATATAAACTATGTACCCCAACCCCAAAATGGGCTCAGTTCCAACACTGCAGCTCCACATGCACACTTTGCCTGCTTGAAGAGAAATAAACACGCAGATGGACACAACCTAAGAGACAAAAGGAAATCACTGGCTTTGGTTCAGGAACCTAGGCAAGTCACTGAACTGCTAGTTGCCCTAGGTTCCTGAACTGTAAAATGGGAATCTTAATAGCTCATACTTCCCAGGGGTTGTTATAAGGATCAAATGAGATGATACTTGTAAAGCACTTAGCACAATACCTGGCACACAGTGGGTACTTAATAATTGCTTGTTTCACTCCTTTGTAAGGAATTTGACTTGACTTGAACTATCAGCAAGATCTCGCTGACTCCTCTGAACTACCAGAGTGCTATTGGCCACACTAAGTCCCCAGGAAATGCCTACTATTATCTCAAAATAAACAGGCCCGAATGGGATGAGAGGTGGCAGCTGTATTTATTTGTCCCAGGTTGTCCAAAGCCAGTGATTTCCTTTTGTCACTTCAGTCAAGGGTAAGCACATTTATGGTAACATTGAATAACAGAATCAACTTTTGCCATTTCTCATTTATCCTATCATTGCCTCAGCTACTCTCTAAGGCTACCTATTGTAGAATGCCTGCCAAGCTGCATTGGCAGAAGAAATTTATTTACCATTGGTTCACACAGTGGAGGAAGAGGAGGAGAAGGAGGAAGAGGAGAAGGAGGAAGGGAAGGAGGAATAGGAGGAGGAAGAGAAAGAAGAGAAGAAGAAAGAAAGAGAAAGAAAGAAAGGAAGGAAGGAAGGAAGAAAAGAAAGAAAGAAAGGAAAAAAGGAAGGAAGAAGGAAAACAAAAACAACTGGGTATTTACTAGGTGTATAAAACTGGTTTAATAGCCAACAAACTGTCAACATAATAAAATATATAAACCAAAACTCTCTTGCTAATGTATGTGATTGTGCTGAAATGTAGCATTTATGATTTAAACAGTTTATACAATGGCTAAAGGGTTTTTTGTTTGTCTTGGGGTTTGGGGAGTCTTTTTGTTTGTTTATTTTACTTAACACAATATAAAAGTATTTACCTAAAGCCAAGAGCTAACATAACATGTGAAGGAAAACATTAGAAATATGCTCAATAAAAATAGGTGTAGAGAAAGGATGCTTACTCTTACTGATTTTATTTGATAGTGTTTTGAAAATTCTAACTGCAGGATAGATACTAAAAAGACATTAAAGGATTAACAATGTAAATGAAGGAGTCAAAATATCATTATTTTCAATGGAGTATCTTGAAGATCCCATTGTTCCAGTCCAATATTTAGTGGAGGCAAGTTCAGGATATTTGCAGCATGTGAGATTAATCCATGAAGGGTATTTGTATTTTGTTATACTAGTAATAATTATTAATAGAACAATAAAATGATTTTAAAATATTCTTTTTATGAAAACAACAGAAACTATTAAATATTTGCTAATTAAAACCCCTAGCAATTCAGAGGACTTGTACAAGCAACTATAAAACCATGACCAAAGTAAGAGCAGACAGAAACAAGTCAAGGAATATTCACTGTTCATAGATGGGTCAGAATTAGTAGATTAAAAATGATAATACCACCTAAGTTAACACTTAGGTAACATATATACTTAATGAAATTACAAAATTTCTTCAGCAGGAATTCCTTCTTTTTAGAAATCATAAAAAAAGATCATAATGAAATGTATGTGAAGAAACAAATAGGCAAAAATTTCAAGGGTCACACTGGTGTTAAAAACAAACAAACAAACAAAAGACTGATGATCACCTTCTGGTCTCCTAGGTTTGAAACCTGTGAACTATCTGCAACAATCTCTCTCCCCATGCCCTACTTCCCCATATCCAATCAGGTGCCAAATATTGCTGGCCTTCCTACAGCTCCTTACACACAGCATTCTCATCTTTCTGCCTTTGAAATGATCATCCTCTGTTCCTAGAATGTTCTCTTTCCTCACCTCTGCCTTTTGGAATTTCTTTCTTCCTTTGATTTGGTTGTGCTGAAGAACTGCCTTCTACATAAAGTCTTGATTCTTCAACTGCTAGTTCCTACTCTTCTCAAACTCGTTTTACATTTTGCATTTACTTTGATATTCTTGTAATGTGTACAGTATCTAAATCCAGTGAATTCTAGCTGGAATAGAACATAACCCTAAAAAGTCAAGAAGGTGGTAGAAAATAGAATTACTGTTATCTCAATTGTGGAAAGAAGATGGATGTTTTTAAAAGAAAAAATCAAGAAATCAAGAAATTATTGAGGAAAAGATTGGTGAAAAATCACAATAAAAACAAAAAGGATCTAAAAGATAAGGGATAAACAATTTAGGACAACTATAACAGACTAAAAGCTTGATTTTGAAAATTATAATAAATTGTCAAATGTCAGAGTGGTAATTCCCTTTCCTCAATGGATCAAAGGATATCAATAGATGATTGTCAGAAGAGAAAATGCAATATTTTTAAGGAATTCTGACTCATAATGCAAAAGATACAGATTGCAAAAATTTTAAAGTACTGTTTCAAAACTATCAAATTGACAAAAAATACTAAACACAGTAAGATTCATTACTAGTAGAATTAAGGAGGAACAGGTAAACTCATCTATTGCTGGTATAATTGCAAGCCATATAGCAGAAAAGTGACTGAGAATGAATGAGCAAAGAATATTGATAAATGAATGATAATCATTAAATATCTGAAAATGGTTGCAATTTTCCTTTAATTTGGTCATACCATCTAACATATTTAGTGTTTGCATTATTTCAGAAAGATATTTGCAGATTTCTTTTTGGTTCTCATACATTGGTCTTAATTGCTTTATGATGTTTTATTAGAATGAATGGACCATAATTTATTTAATCATTCTCCTTTTGTTTGGCATTTAGATTGTTTTCTGTTTTCAGCAATTGCATATAATGTTGCTATAATAGTATTTTAATTTATAATTCTTTGTTTTTTATAACATTGTTAGGGCATGTTACCAACAGTGAAATTATTATGTCAAAGAGTATGATGATTTTTTCTATTTTTCAAAAATTAATTTATGGAATAAAACAAGCATTTTCATAACAGTGCAATGAAAAAGTGTACGTGAAACTGCAAATCTATTATGCACAACTTGCTATTCCTTTCAAATAGTCAACAAAATCATCATGTACATTTCTTTCTTTTCTTCTCTCCCCACCCCACCCTAGAGATGACTACTATTAGACATACACATATATATGTAAAATTATTCTATACATGCTTCCATTTACCAGTTCTTTCTCCAGACACAGATAGCGTCTTTCTTCATATATCCTTTATAATCAATTTGGATATTTATAATAGACAAAATAACTTATTTGCTCAAAGTTGTTTTTTAAAACAGTATTGCTATTGACACAATATTCTCTTGGTTCTGCTCATTTCATTCTTCATTATTTCGTGCAAGGCTTTTTGTGTTTTTCTAAGATCATTGAACTAATCTGTTCTTATAGCATATGATTCTATCACAGTCATATACCAGGACTTGTTAAGTCATTCCCTAATTCATTTCCCATTCACATTCAAAGTTGTAATTGCTATCTGTGAATTTCCCTCCATCTTATTTTTACTCACTATTTTCCTTCTCAGCCTCTCTTTTCACCCTATCTGGGTTGCCTTATCTTAAGGCTTATCCTTTAGTCTCTAATTTCTTATTCCCACCCACCTCCCAAGTCCCTCCCTTATCTATTTACCCCACCCTCTTAATCTTAATCAATATACCTTTCTAAAAGTCCCTTCCCTACCCTCCCAGTTTTCTCACCTCTCTAGAAGTTCAGGAGACTTCTAAACCTCTTCAGATAAATAGTTTTTTTTTCCCCTCTTTAACCTGGATGAGAGTAAAGTTCTAATATTACCAGCCCTCCACCCCAACCTGCTTTCACTGTATTAGTTCTTCTTTTCACACCTTGTTTTCATGAGACAATTTCTCCTTTTAACTTTTTCCTACTCAATTTTGTTTTTTAGAATCACTTCATCATACACAACTCAGTCCCAACCTTTCTTCCAAACTCCCTTAGTAATGATAATAATTTTAAGAATATTATTATTACTACTAATACCTAATAATTACTAATATTAATAGCATTTTCATACATCATAAGTAAACCATTTAAACTTAGTACCTTATAATTTTTTGAGGGGGGAGGGAGGGGGGTGATGTCCTTTGATTTGTGCATAAATTATATTTAAGTGAGTCACAGTTACATGAAGTCATTGGCCTTACTCTCTCTTCCAGAGTCATCACAATCCAGTGGCAGGACATAACCAAGATGGCTGGTGATGGCTCAAGATGCAGTGGATAACCTTGGTGTCTTCGATGTCTAACCAAGCTCTAACCCCTCCACAACACTTGCTTCAGCTGCCTTCATGGTCACTGGAACAAATTGTTTTCTTCTGCCCATTCCACCAGGGGAGGTCTTTACATGCTTGGGGTAGACATCCCACTAACTCATCAACAAGTTTGAGATCCCTCTGTTACCATCAACCTAGTTTAGCCTGTCTGCCAAAATGGTTTACCAGGGTGCGGCCTCTGTCCATGCCACAACTTCTTGGAGCCACAGGTGAGAGTTAGGTGAATAAGGTAGACAACATCTTTTTTTGGGGGGGGGGAAGTGAGGCAATTGGGATTAAGTGACTTGCCCAGAGTAACACAGATAGTGTTATGTGTCTGAGGCCAGATTTGAACTCAAGTCCTCCTGACTCCAGGGCCAGTGCTTACTGCACCACCTAGCTGCCCCAGGTGGACAAGATTTTTAATGATTTCTTCATATTTCTTCTGGATCTTTTATGTCAAATTTTCCATTGAGTTTTGATCTTTTTGTTACAAATACCCAAAAGTCTTTCAGTTAATCAAATATCCTTTTTTTTTCCATTCAGAATTGTACTCAACTTTGCTGGGTAATTTATTCTTGGATGCTGTTTATTCTTGAAATATAATGTTCTAAGACGTATGGTCTTTTAGAATAGAAGCTGCTAAATCTTGTGAAATCCTGATTATTTTTCTGCAGTATTTAAGTTGTTTTTTTCTTGTTACTTGTAATATTTTTTCTTTAACTTGGGGATTTTGAAAATTGGCTATGACGTTCCTGTAAGTTTTATTTTTAAAATCTCTTTTAGGTGGTGATCAGTGGATTCTTTCTATTTCAGAGAAATTTTTCTAAATAATTTCATGTAATAATTGTAACTTGATTCTTATTTATTTATTTTTAAACTTTTACTGTTTACTGTCTTCCCTGACTTTTTCAAGTCCTACTTTTCACAAAAAGCCTTTCCCCATCCTCCTCAATGGTAATAATGACTCTCTTCTATTCTTTCTAATTCATCCTGTTTATATGCAATCGAATATCCAATTTATCGTGTTGTACATTTTTTTTGCACATTGACTATTTGATAACAGAAAATGTTTTTTTTAGCCTTTCTTTGTATCTCTTTTGTTTTTAGGGAGGTCAAGCATTTTTTTAAGGAACGGATAACAATTTGTGTTTTTCTATTTTGAAATTCTATGTTCATAACCTTTTACCATTTATCTGCTGTAGACTTGGAATTGTTTCTCTGTATTTCATTAGCTCTCTGTGTATTTTCAATGTCACATTTTTAATTGGTCATATTATCTTGATCAGTTTTTTAAAATAAGTTTGTTATTTTTCTTTTTCTTTATATTATATAGTAAGTCTTTTGAAGTATAGGTTTTTTTTAAAATTCATGTGGTAAAACATATATTTTGTCCTTGATAATTTTTTCTTATTTTTTGGGAAAGACCTTGAGAAGGAGAAGCAGTTTTGTTTCTCCTTTTCTGCTTTGTTGTGACAATTGACTAAGTCAGACTGAATTCATATGTTCAATCTACAGACTTGGAATTTAGAATCAGAAAAGCTTTTAGAAATTACCTCACCTAACCTTTATGTCTCAAGAAATTATTTTTGTCCTGACTTTCAAGGAAACTTGGATCAGCAGAAGAGGAGAGGGTCAGTTTTTTCATAAACTCAGAAAAAATTGTTATTGATAGCAAAAAAAAAAAAATCCAGCCATCATGTGATTGTGAATATGTAGTGTTGTGAAGATAATTTTAAAATGTACTTGTACATCTCAAATATCAATGATTAAGGCTTATATTGAAGTTTCTTATATGGAGCTTGCATAAGCAATCTGGCATTCTGCTAAAGGCTTCAGTTGAGAAGCCATTGGATCACTAAGTCAAGTATTGTTGTTCAGTCCTTTTTCAGTCATGCCTGACTTTTAGTGACCCCATTTGAGGTTTTCTTAGCAAAGATATTGGAATGGTTTGCTGTTTCCTTCTCTAGTTCATTTTACAGATGAGGCAAACAAGATTAAGTGACTTGCCCATGGTCGTACACTTTCCACTGTGCCACTTTCTGGCTGCCCTTCTCAGAAAAGATGGCTTCCTAATATGAAAATCTATCCCCCAGATAAAACCCCCTTTAATGTTTCTGTCTTTTACTGGGGAAATAAACCTCTGTTCCCATTGGAATGCTATTAAGTGGCACCTGTTCTTTTAACTTTCTGGGAGGAGATACTTCTTTCTAGCTTATTTTACTCAGCATCCTCTCCCACACCTTTTTTCCATTGTCTTTGGACTATTTATTCATATCATCTGACTCCTATTTTGAGATTTAAGTAGTTATTATTTCCTCACTGTTCACCTATGAACTTGGAAGATTTTCATTGCACAGTGACTTCTGTCACCTATCTGTCTTCTACCTAGTCATACAATTTCTGAAAAATAAGTACTTCTTCTTGTTTGCTTAATAATAACCTATGTATGAGTGAATTGATATTACTATTGGATATTTTCATAATTACACTTATTTTCATTTCTTGTGTTTCTTTTGTTTGGGAAATGTACAAATCAAATAATCTGCTCACCTCTTTTGTGGGTTTTAGGAATGCCTCAAACTCTTTTCTTTTGTTGAAGATCCATCATTTTTCATTATTTATTAAGCTCATATTTTTATTTGTGGTTTTTAACTGAGAGCCTGAGCTCCTTTGTTTTTTTGGAGTATTGTCTTCTATTAATTTCTCAAATACCTCATGAATATGAAATAACCCTGGGTTATTTGAATTTTTTCATTTGTATTTTAAGTTCTTTCTCCCCTTGGTTTCATTCAATATTATTGATTGTTATTGAAATTTAACCTTAAAGCTTTGGAGCTGAAAGCATGTTATTATTTTTTTCTGAAAGAATATGTAGATTCTTTCAATTAGTGCCTCATTGTCTGTAGTCAAAAATATGGACATTATTCTTGTATTATTTCCTACAATATGCCATTAAGGATTTGATTACTCTTATTCTTTTGTAAGATCTATGTTTTTAAAATTCTCTCTCCATATTCCTTATTCAGGATCATTTGAACTGACCTGTATGAAAATCATATGTTCTTTTGACACTATTGCCTCTAGCTTCTCAGCTGACAATTTTCTCTTTCTTCAGCAGTTTCAAATCTGTTACTCTCTCCCCCAGATCCTCTAGTTCTTTAGAGAAAGTATCCATTATCTGTTTATTTTTCTACCCTGTTATTGATATTTTAATTATGCATTGAGAAATCTCATTTCCAAACTAAATTCATTCTTAAGTTCTTTTAAAATTTTTATTCTGTCTTTAAACTTTTTGGAGTTTCTTGATGTTCTTCCATGGTCTCCAGTGATTTTCAAGGATTCTCTTTTTCACTGAATAATTTTGCTTCACTTTTCACTATAGTGTAATACATGTTTACAGTGTTTTGGAATCTTCATGTTTTACTCATTCTTCCTTTTGTTTTCATGTTCCTCTCTGCAAGTTTATCTGATTGTGAGTTAGGTTTTTATTTAGGCTTTCTCTCTTGAACTTTTGGACTTTCAACTACTCACCTCTTTTCCCCTTCTTTATAACCTTTTACTAAGCATGGAACCTTAAGGCTGGGGCTGATCTCAGCTTTTCTTATTAGGAGATAGGAATAAGGATCAGCCAGGCCAATGTCTGTGCTCTGAGTATACCCTAGGAGGATGTTTGTGGTCCAAGCTGGGTTTCCAATTCTCTTTCCCACAGGTAATGGTGCTCTTTGCTTTTCACTTGTGGTTCTGATCCTAGTCCATATTTTCTGTCTCCATCTTTCCTGCCATTTACCCTTTCTTTCATGAGACTAGACAGAATTCATATCTGCTGTCTGTCTTTTGTGGGAACAAAGGATGTTTAAGCTAAATACTGCTGTGGTGGGAGAGGGCATAGAATACCACAGCTGGGTCCTGAATCATAATTTTGTTTACATGCATTGAACCCTAGGCTTGGTGTATGGTGGGGGTTAGGATGGGGAAGGAAAGGGGAAGGGTGATAAATGGGGATTCTGTGTGGGATCTTCAATGATTTAAATTCTGTGATGCTGTTCAATGGTGGTGTTTTCTTTGTGCAGTAATTATGTCCTGGTCTTATGAATTCAGCTTCAGATACCCTATGTCTAATGCATAATTTCCCACCCTCCCAAGGTTTTAGTTTTCTGAATTATAGGAACTTCTCTGTTGTAATTTGTCTGCCATCATAAATTTAACATGCTATTTTCCTTCTTTCTTTATGAGTGTCTGTATTCCATGTAAGCTCTGGGATACCCTCATCTCAATTCCTATTCTCACAGAGAAGTTGGGTTTGTAGAGCTAAGTTGGCTACATCTCCTCTGTGTTCTAAGGGATATGCATGAAAGGTTAGGGGGAGATTTGCTAATGCCACTGGCTTTATCCTCCCCCAGATCTTCCCCACCAAAAGATCAGTTGAGAATTAATTTAGTCAGCCAGCTTTAAATAGCTTTTAGAAAGGTATGTTTACTAAGGTAGTATGATACCTTTCTACCTCAAAGTCTATAACTCATTCTCCCACAAGTACATAGAGAGTCCCAGAGAAGTATGTCTTGAGTTTAGAGAGCTCATGTAGTAATTGTTTGACTCACAGCTCCTTGTTACTGGTAGTCCTTTTCTCTCTTTCTTGAGCTGGTCAAGAAGTCTCCCTTAAGTATGGCGAATCTTAGCCCTTGTTGCAGAAATTTCTGCCAATTGATTTGGGGGCACAATTTTGGAAGCCACTGAGAAAATGGGAAGTGAATATCCTTTAGTTCCTTTAAAGTTCAAAGCCCTATTCTGGTCAAAGGAGAAGGAGAAGGAGAAGGAGGCCTGATCAAAATCTATTATTCTCCTTTGTAGTTGTTTCCTCCCTAATTGTGTACTGGAAAGCTATATTACTCCAATTTCTGGAAAAGCCAATGAATTCCAGATAACTTATTGCTTTGATACAGGACCCAGATGGTTCATTAACCAAGTAGAACAGATTTATTGTCTAGCATCATTTAACTTCATCAAATGCTTTTTAAAGATGTTTTACCATAGTTTGAGATCTTTTGATTGAATGACTGAGAAATATTCTCAACCTAATTTTGGAATCAGGCTAAAATGGTATAGAATGATTTTGACCCTAATGCCTCCATATTGGTTTTCTTTGTTTTTTTTTTTTCATGGAGTCTAAACTTATTGTAAGTCTTCCTCTGTCAGCCTTTTTATAGTCTTGTTCTTCCCTTGTAATAATATGACATATCAGGCCTCAATACTTTTGGGTCCCACCCACAACTATTTTTGTATTTTTGCTGTTGTTACTATTATGCTTTTTGTACAAAGCACCAGAGAGGAAAAGCCCTCTTCCTGTTCGATGGTTAGAGTATCTGACTGACTTTCAACTGTATTCCATCAGGGAAGAAGGGTTACTCTTATAATATCCCGTCCTTTCCCTTCATAATTTTATACTGTCCCTTCATTTTCCTTTAGGGGCAGACAAGCTATGAATCATCTCCCCTCACATAGTTATTCATTTTACCTCTGATATTGTGGTATAGGTCGAGTTTAATGCTCTATTCCCATTTAGGGGTGAGCATTGTGAGTTAGACCAAGTTCAAAATACAGGCCTATAAATTTGATACTGTGTAGTGCTTAGTTGGAGAGGATAGGGAAGATCACTGTTTTTTTTTTTCTTCTTTAAGTTGGCCCTCTATTGTTATGTTGAAGATCTATAGTTCAAGGGTGGGATCCTTCCCACCAAGAATCTCTAGATGTGTGGTCAAGTGTATTGGACACAGCCTTTAGGGAGGTTGGTATCAAAGGGGAGGAGTCCAATTCTTCTTTTCCTCTCCAGTTCATTATACCCCCACTCCAGAACCCAGGGGTAAAAATCTCTTAACAGAGTTCTTTCTAGAAAGGTATTCAAAGTATATAGTCAGTGAGTAGTTATTTATTTATTCATTTATTTCCTTTATCAAAAGACAAATGTTTAAAACTCAAAACATTCATCAGTGCACATTGACAAATACTTAAAACATAATACAACCCATCACATTTTGTGGGACCGCCAAAGATGTTTCATCTTCATCTTGGCTCTGCACTGTTCAAGAAACTTACTCAAGTTCCCCATCTTATGGCAAGCCAGGATCTGTCATGGCCTTAATTCTCTTCATTGGGAAAGGGCATAAGGTCATCTCCAATAAGTTGTTTCAGAGATTATCCCCTGCTAGGCAACTTATACCTAAACCCAGCAGTTTCCAAACTTATGGACTCACAAAGTTGTTCCCAGGGGAAAAATACCCATCTCAGGATCAGTGTTTAGGTATCTGTGCTTAAGGAAGGAAATACAAAGTAAAACATACCACTCAGGTCTTAAGATCCAGTCTCAGGTTTACCCAGTCAACATGTGTTTTCATCACCACAAGTAAGCTGCTCAGACCCTTTTGGAAATCCGAGAGAGACATTCAGAGTTCCAACACTATCAACAGATGGAAAGAGAGAAACAGAAAAAGTTGTATCTCCTTCTAAAGTCAGGAGGCAGCTCTCTCTGATAAGTGAGAAATTTTTTTTGACATAGTTTCCCCTGCCACAAATGATCCCTCCCCCTCGTTACAGGGGTCAAGGAACTAACAACATCTTTGTTTTATCTTCCCAAAGTGTAAGTCCTTCAGAAAAGTTACGGAGCATAAATCTTGCTGAAAGTTACCATGGGGTCATCAAACAGGGTCAGGGTAGGAATACCCTTGATTATTCTCATTATAATTTTTGGAAGGGTTTATATTGTGTGGAAGTGGTTCCCATATTTTCTCCTTTCTACAATTTTAATTACTGTATATTTGGCACATTATTTATTGATTCAAGCTGGTGGGTCGCTGGGGGTAATGAATTGTTGATTCTGACATCTTGCTGGTCAAATGTCCACGTACAGTTTTTAGGAACACAAGTTTCAGCAAAATGTTATTCAATTCTCTTGAAAATAAATGATAATTTAAAGCAAGATTTTTTCTTTTTTTTAGGGAGATAATTGCCATACTAAAGTACTAGGCTGTTTTAACCTAATGACCTGTAAGAAAAATTATTTTTGCTTTTAAAACAGAGATTATAATGCATGCAATTAAGGCAGCATAGGCAACACTGACACATTTCTTCCTTTTTCTTTGTTAATCAGTAATTGTAGCTTGTAGCACACCGTCATTCAGTTATCAGGCTTTTAGTTATAAGAAATGGAATAGAAAGGACATGCACAGAGGCAGGCATTTGATCAACTAAATGATAAAAAAAAAAAGAGAGAAGTACAGCTGAATGTGAAGCAGCAAAAGGAAAATAATTCACAGCACATCATTTCTTGAAAGCTAATGGCCTCCTGTCAGAGAAGCTGTCCAGCACCTGTTCCTAACTCAGCGTGACTCTGACTTGAAGAGAAATGGACGTTATAAAGGAAATTGGGACCTATTTTAAGAGGCTCTTTTGACTTTGCTGAACATTAAACATATTTTGCTTTTCATCAAGCATGAACTGATTTCCATCACTTAATAACAACATTTATTGAAAAATTGAGGAAAGAACATTCAAACATTCAAATATTCTAATAGTAAGGAATGCCTTTCTGGTCTAGTTGAAAAGCTCATGAAATAATTTATGTTATGGACTATTTTAAAAGCCTTTTGTTTTATATATATATATATATATATATATACACACACATCTATATATATATACATATATATATACACACACACACAGATATTTATTTTGAAGAGAAGTGTACAGAAGCAATAAAAATAAATAATACATGCTAATGGCTCAGAGTTCAATATCCTACTTATTCTGATTCAACGGACAGACATTTCAGAGACTATTTCCCTGTGGCATTTCCTTAAAGTTAAAGTAATTGTTGTTCAAAGGTCATAGATACTCAGTCGTGTGTGTGTGTGTGTGTGTGTGTGTGTGTGTGTGTGAGAAAGAGAGAGAGAGAGAGAGAGAGAGAGAGAGAAAATTTTTCTAGCAGGTAGTTGTTAGAACGAAGAATACCTGGTTTTCTATTGGCTGAATAGACTCCACATTTAATGATACATTACACACTTGCATGGCACCAGATCACAATGCTTCTGTCAAATCATTTTTTGATTTTGTCAGAAAAAAACTTAACCCTACAGATGTTTTTCTTGCTGGCCAATTAAATGTGGCAGAGGGACAATTGTAGGGGTCTACAAGGCTTCCAGAAGCCTGAAAAACAAATGTCTCCCTTTGCCAGAAGAGGAAGAGTGAATAGAGACTTCCATACTAAACTCCTAGGCAAAGACAGCAGCCACTATGTCTCTAGAATCTAGTGTATTTCCCCATACACCCAAAGCTGGGCAGGATTTCACAAACTACTTGTCCTATTCTCCTTCTTTAAAATAAGTCTAAATATTTTATAACACATCTAAGATGAGTCATGCAGTTTTGCAGGGGTGATGGAGAAATTGTATATAATGGAAACCATTTTCCATTTCTTTATCAATTTCCTCATTAATTAAATTGGTGCTCCACTGGATTATGTTATCTTATTTTATGCATTTTTTTTCACATGTAGGGAATTCTTAAGATTTATCTTTTAAAAGCAGAGATCAAATAACTAAAGGCTAGAAATCAATAGTAGATGAAGTTTTTTATTTGTTTGTTTTTAGAGGAGTAGGGAATGGGAATGGGCAGCTAGGTGGTAGATTGAATAGAGGAATCAGAAAGTTGTTGTTCAGTCATTTTTTTTTTTTCAGTTCTGTCCTACTCTTTGTGACCTCAACTGGGATTTTCTTAGCAAAGATGTTGCCATTTCCTTCTCCAGCTCATTTTACAGATGAGAAACTGAGGGAAACAGGTTTAAGTGACATACCCAGGGTTACACAGCTAATAAGTGTCTGAGGCCAGATTTGAACTCAGGAAGTTGAGTCTTCCTGACTCCAGGCAGAGTCAGAAAAACCAGAGTTCAAATCTGACCTCAGATACTTGCTGACTGTGTGACCCTGAGCAAATTACTTCACCCCTGCCTACATAAAACTAGAGAAGGAAAAGGCAAATCACTCCAGTATCTTTGTCAAGAAAACCCTATAAATAGTTGGTCCATGGTGTCGAAAAGAGTTGGACACAACTGAAAGATTGAGCATCAGCAAGGGAATAAGAATAGGAATAAATGTTAACGCAAAGTTTTGCTCTTGCTGAAATCTCCCAGAGTTACTTCTATCTTATCCTAAAGGGGTAATCTGACCTTGCAGAAAATGAACAGTAAGACAGATGAATTTTAGTTGAATTGAGAAACTATAACATTGGAACATGGTTGAGAATAGTTATTATTAAATACGTGGTTATTTAGATTAAAACTGAGGAACAATGATGATCATAAAAGACTAGCTTTCATTTCCTTCACTTTTGAAAGTATTGGGGAAATACTAACTCCATGTCTTCAAATCCTTAAATCCCTTCAAACTTCATCTATAGCTTTTTTGGATTCCCCTAGTTAGTGCTCACTCTCTGTCTCTTTCTTCCTATCTCTGTGTGTTTCTCTGTCTCTGTCTTTCTGTCTATCACTGTCTGTCTCTGTGTCTGTCTCTGTCTCCTCAAATTCTCTTTTAGTTACTTATATGTGCACATGTTGTATGCCCACAAAGAAATGTAAATTCTATGAGATCAAAGAATATTTTTCTTTCTGTTTTTTGTTTGTATGCCTGTCCCCCAGCATAGTGCCTTGTACATATCAAGGGTTTCACAAATACATGTCATGAATATGAATTGAGCTATTAATATATCATGATATTATCACATTGAAAGTGTCATGTTGGTAAAGGATAAGAGTCTTTTAGAATAACTCATCTGTTAATATATCCTGATTTTTCTTTTTATAATTTAGTAAGATCAGTGACATTGTGCCAATGCCATCTTTTTGTCAAAAGTCTAAATTATTTTCACTTGACCAAAAGTTGTTAGAAAATTCAGTCAAGGGGTGTTTTATTTTTTAAGAGTAAAAAGTCAGGTTTTGTTACATGTATAATCAGTTAAATAAAGTTTATTTTAAGCAAGTATATTTAGATTTGGCATTGAATCTGTAAGCTGAAATGTATTTTTTTTTGCAAAATATTTTAAAAAGTTGTCTATTTTCAGGTAAAAGCAGATATATAGTTTTATTGTTTAATTTTGAATGAGTTAATATGGACAAATAGCTCCATTTAAATGTTGTAAATTGGGTTATATTATGAAACTATTATAAGAAAATAATGATTACAATAATTCTTTATGAAAAATTTAGAAGCTATATTACTTCACATCACTGACAGTGTATTTTAACACAAGGAATAATTTAATTTAATTTTAATATTAACATTTATAGAAAACGCTTTATAGAAAATGGTTTTTCAAAGTTAATTCATCATGAGAATTCTACATGACAGAAAATTTGGGCTTCTCCATTTTGTGGACAAAGTTAAACTAAAGCTAATTGTAGGAACCAGAGAAGAAAGAAAGTTTAAGAATACTTGGGCAGTGACCAGTGGATAGAAAAAGAAGCACTATTATCCTCTGAATATACTACAGATAAAGGGTTCAAAAATAGAATTCTGATAGTTATAATTGAGTAGGAGGTAGAGACATTATTTGGACATCTCTAACAGTGCTTTCTTTCCCAAAACAGAGCAGTGAGTTATTTCTTCACTTGTCTTAATTCTGAAATTGGAGTAACCAACCAAATTATACTCTATTTTAGATCTGGTTCTCACCAAAAGAGAGGAACATGCTCTGGGAAACTTAGGAAAAGTAACTATCCATATTATAATTTTTTGATAAAAAAGGAGAAGAAACCTGGGGAAAGTCTGTGATTCACTTTAGTCTGAGAAGATAAAATTAAAAAAAAAACTTAGGCAAACAATACCATGGACTAAAGTGCTAAAGGGAAAATTAGGCCAGGAAAGCTGGAGAACTTTCAAGAAAGAAATTACAAATACAAAACAGGTGGCACTTATAATGACATGGAAAATGGGAGTTATTTTTAAAAAGACTGATGCATGTGCATAGGTAAAACAAAAACAGATGAGTTTTAAAAGCTCCCCCCTAATAAAAGGAAAAAAGGTGGGTACAGAAATAAGTTTATGTATAGAAAATAAATCCTTTTCTCCTACAGAGCCCTGCCATCCCCCCAAAAAAAGATAGTACTATGAACATGGGCTTTATAATGCCAACCAAGTACTGTGTTAAGTGCTGGGACTCAAAAGCAAAAACAAAACTAAACAAAAAACAATAACAAAAACATTCCCTGGCCTCAAGAAGCATACATTCTAATGCAAAATACATTCAACATAGATAAAGTTAATATGAAAAGAAAAGACAGCTGGGAGTTGGGAACAACTGTCACTTGAAAGGTCACTTGAAAAAGATTGAATTTTAGCTAAATCTTGAAGGAAGTAATAGAAACCAAGTCGTTGAAGAATGATATAGTAGACAGCTAGGTTATTAAGTGTTTTTTTCCCCTAATTTGATACTGGGCAAGTCACTTAAATGCTGTCTGCCTCAGTTTCCTCATCTGTAAAATGGAGATAATAATAGTACTTATCTCCTAGAGTTGTTGTGAGGATCAAATGATGTAATAGTTGTAACATAATTAGCGCAGTGCCTGGAACATTGTAAACACTATACAAATATTAACTATTATTATTATTAGTATTACTATTGAACAAACTTAAACGTCTAGTCCCTAAGTTATGTGAAATGATAGAATCCACTTTTCATCTTATGAAGAAGAGATAACATCTGTGCTGAACACCACAGTTGAAGTGAAAAATTGGAAGCAGTGAGATACCAAAGCTTCATGGTATCCTCTTTTTTGGGGGGGGAGGGAGGAAGGGAGTACAGGAGACTATTTATATTTATAAACAATAGCTCATGAGACCATAACAAAGCAGGGGACATAATTCAAATCAAAGGCATTGACATCAGTGGGGAAATGGAAACACCTAGAGAAATGTGTCATTAAGGCACATGTGTGGAGGGTATACATGTAGAGGACATGTGTGATTCAACAGTTAACATGCTCATAAGAGAAATACCCAGCACCTACTATTCAAGACAGATGGGAAATAACATCTAGCAGGGTTGGATTCTTACACACAACATGGAGCAGGCACAATATGAACAATGAAATAACATTAAACAAACAAACAAACAAACAAAAGACATTGGCAGCCCCACAGCATAAGAGGTTCTTGTGGTATTTTTATATGTGTACTCTACGTGTATGTCTTCCACATGTGTGCCCTAACTACACATATTCCTTAGGTATATCCACTCTTCTCATTGATGGTGTGCACATTTGTAGAAAAGTTTCCCCCAAGTTTATGGGAGAAGTGATCTACTGCTACTTTTCTCCCTATAATATGCCATTAAATTCCTTTCCTTTGAACAATTTGTGTTGTCTGGCTGACTGGGAAAAGTAAATGCATTGGTTGTAGCTCATAAGCTTTGGCTTGCATATCTGTAGAATTCTTTGAACCATGGGTAACTTGTCTGGGAGCACCCATTAGGGGAAAAAGGGAAGAGAATAAGCATTTATTTCTTGTGTTCTCATGAGCAAGAAGAGTGTGTCCCTTGATCCTATATAAGGTACAGAGGAGTAGATAGTCTAGATTTGGGGTTGAGCATTCCCCACTACAGGGCCCTTGATGAAACACAGATCTTTAAGATGTATTGTTATTCCTGGGCTTTCAATATTTTCTGTCTAATTTTTTGACAAAACAATTCAATATAGAGAAAAAAGCAATTGAAAACTGATAAGAATTTTATATCTTATTTTCAAGGTTAATTTTTCTTTTATTCTTTTAAAAATGTATAGTATTTATTTTTCACAAGAATCACTGTCAACAAAATGATTTGATAACTTGTGAAAATGTAATAAATCATCCTTTCCCATTATGCTTTTGGAGTGTATTCTATACTGCACATAGAAACTTACTGAGCACAGGTTTTATATTCCAGATTATTTCAAATGTGATTAATACCAGTATGTGATTGGAAAACAGAGACAAATTTAATATATGCTAATATAATCTATTATTAATCTTTCTCATATAAAGACATAATTTTCTTAAGTTTTAAATATTTTATTATATTCATAAGATTAATAAAATTAGGCAGCTACTTTACTTTTTCTCCCACTCAGATAATCACAGGTTTAGTCTGAGATAATACCAAAGCCAGGTGCACTTATTAAAACTAAAACATTTTACAAGTATTTATGCTGTGTACCAAAAGTGGGACCTGATGAATTGAAAGTTGTGTATGTCAATGCTAAATACCAACTAGGACAAGCTAATGACTAAAGATGAGAAAAGCAATTAAGAAATGCACAATGATCCATCTGTTACGTACTTCCAAGGAGCACTACAGTTAAATTTTATTCTTTTTCAGCTCTTCCTAGTGTTTTTGTCTCATTTGTGTTTCTGTGATAGGCTAAAAGGATTATAGAGTTATTAAATCACAGAGTCTGATAATTAAATGACACTTCAGAAACCATTTAGCCCATCCCATCTTTGACTAAGATTTCCCTCTAGTACACCTTCACTACTTGTTATCCAGTCTCTGCTTGCTGTCCTCCATTGAGGAAAAGGCTTATTCCTCCTTCTGTTAGCGATTTCATGTTGGTATCAGGAAGGGTTTGTTTGTTTTTCCCTTTATATTAAGCCTCAATTTGCCTTTTTTCACTCACTGTTTATAGGTTTGATCTCCTGGGCCAAGCATTCAAGTCTATGTCTCTTCAACACCTTTTCAAATACTTGCAGAACTCCTGAAACTTTCCATCTTTTAACTAAATATCTTGAATTTCTTCAATTGATAATAATATATATTAGAATTGAAACCCCTCTAAGAGGACTGATTCCACAGTGTTTGTTTTTTTTTTTTTTGCCTTCAGCAATAAAGAATTGGAGAATTGAATACCTCCTCTATTGATGTCAGGTAAAACTCCATATCTTTAGATTCCAGATTCAAAAACTAACTGTTTTGCTGATAGACTTTACCTTGACTTTATACTATTAGTAACCATTAATTAATTGTACTGCATCACTATGGTTTAACTAGGTTTATTGTTCAGAAGTCTTGCATTTAATAAAAGCTATTGTTGTTGTTGTTTGTCTTTCAAAAAAGATCAATGATACCACTGGAATTTTCTTGACTTGTATGTGAGTTGGAGTTAAGTGAGGCAGAGTTGTGCAAAGTTGTCTGCCCTACTCTCTCCTCCAGTCATCAAAGTCCAGTAACAAAACAAAAGTCAGCATGACTGGTGACAGTCCAGGGTGCACTGGATGACCTTGGCATCTTTGATATTTGACCAAGCTCTAAATGCTCCACAGAACTTTCTTCAGCTACCTTTGTGGATGTTGGAACAAATTGTTCTTGTCAGCCCATTCTCTGAGAAGAAATCTTAACTTGGGGTGGGCAACTCACTAACTTACCAACAGGTTTAAGGCCTATTGTCTACCTCAAACTGGTTTAGCCCATCTGCCTAGATGGTTTTAAGTGGGATGTGGCTACTGCACATGCTAGTTTATTGGAGTCACAAATGAGAGTTAGGTAACAGGTGGACCCCAAAGGTAAGTAAGCAGTCCTGAAAAAGGCTCAGCAAGCCCTCTCACTGGAAGTGCTACTCTTCACTTAATACCCCATACAATCTAAAAGCTTTTACTATGTGCATGACTAAATGCTCAGAAAGATACATTTCTATTGCTTGATCATTCTTCAGTCACCCCACTCAGCTTTGGGCTCCAAAGTAGAGTGAATGACTCAAATTTGATTTAGTAACCATTATATACCAACTTGGGTAGCTAGGTGGTGCAATGGATAGAGCACTGGTCCAGGAGTTAGGAAGACTCATCTTCCTGAGTTCAAATCCAGTCTCAGACACTTACTAGCTGTGTGACCCTGGGCAAATCATTTAATCCTGTTTGTCTCAGTTTCCTCATCTATAAAATGAACTGGAGAAGGAAATGGCAAAACATTCCAGAAAACTCCCAAAAATGGATCAAGAAGGCCAGACATGACTGAACAATGAAAATATAACACCAATTTTTATTAGCTCCTGCCTTCAATGAACTTATATTCTGTTGAGGGGAAAACAATGTATACAGATTCTAGTTGCTAGAAGTACTTTTTTTCTAATCAAAGGAAGTGAAGCCATGCAGGTTTCTTAGGCAGCGATGTCTCTCAGTCATGTCCTCAATTTTTCTAAATTTTATTATCTCTGTAGGTACCAGTTTCTTTGATATTACCTTCAAACATGATCAAGTTTCCCCATGAAAACAAACAAACAAACAAAACCAAAACAAAACAAAACAAAAACTTTCACTGGATTCTACAATCTTCCCGGTATTTGCTAGTACTCTATCTCAGCCAAACTCCTGGGGGGAAGGGAAGCTGTTTAGATTCATTGCTCCTATATCCTCTTATTTCACTCCTCAATCTTTCTAAGTAAATAAAAATATTTTCTGATAAGAACTGTGCCTAAGAATATCTTATATAACCCTTATGTGCACATATACTTTACAGTTTATATGACTTTTAATTAGGAGATCATTTTCTTAGAATAGGGACATGCACACACACATACATACATATACACACATACATATTACACATGCACATATATACATTTTTCAATATTCTGATTTTGTGAAAATGCATCAACATTCTCTTTTTTACATTATTAATCTTGTGATACTAGTATTGAGGGTCTTTTCTCATTTTTGACCAAGCCTATGATTACCCATTTAGGTCAATGCAAAGGGAAGAGGATCTCTTCATAGCCACAGGTCAAAGAAGATGAAAAATTTAAGTTTGGCCTCTTTGCTCAATTTCCCCATAGTATAGAGGAAGAAAGTTCTTAGAGTGTTTGATGAAGCAAAAACTTTTACTTACCTACATGTGATCAGAAGTGGGCTTGAAGCCAGAGATTCCTGAAGATCTAGAGGAATATTCTGATACTCTTCTGATCTGAAGTAATTAAGGGTAAAGTCAACAATAAATGTAAGTTGTATGCATGGTGAATTAGAGGCAGTATCAGAGGGGAGGCAGTAGCATTGAAAGGGACCCAGAAAGGTCTTTAGCAGAAAATAAGGTCTTAGCTAAAATTGGAGGAAGTGAGGGATGCCAGGAGGCAGATATGAGGAAACTTTCCAGGCATGGGAGACAGGTAGTAAAAAGACGTAGAGGTAAGAGATGTATTTTCTTAGGCAAGAACCATAATTCTGGCAGGCTAGTATCACTGTAAAAGGTAGCCAGTGACACAATCAAGCTTGCATTTCAGGAAGATCACTTTGAGAGCTGATTGTATGACAGATTTGAGTGGGGAGAGATTTAAGGCAGTGAGACCAACAAATAGACTATTGCAGTAGTCCAGGAATGAAATGATAAAGGCTTGTACCAGGGTGATGGAAGTGTCGAAGGCGAGAAGACGGTATATGCCAGAGTGTGAAGGTAGAATTGACAGGCCTTGAGAAGAGATTGGATATAGAAGAGCAGGGAGAGAAAGAGTAGAGTCAAGAATGACACCTACATTGTTGTCTGGGGTAACCGGGAGGAAAGTGATGCCCTTGGCAGCAATAGGGAACATTTGAATATGATGGAGATTTTTTCTTTTTTTTTTTTTGAGGGAAAGAGTGTTTTGGATATGTTGAGTTTAAGATGTTCCTAGGATGGCCAATTCACAAATTCAGAAAATTTCAGTCTGGTTAATGACAGTCTTCTTGAAATGCTTTTTCTATCTCTTCTATTTCTATTCCAAATTCCACCTTAACTGTTCCAATTTAGAGCTACAGAAGCAATCTCTGTGTCTTGTAAAATTTAAATACCACTTTGAACATTGAAACAGAATGAAGACCTTTTCTTTTCCTGCCATTACATTTACATTGAAAGTTCATGATTTGTTTCCATTTGTCTGGACTAAATAACAGCTTGGGAGCACTTCAAATGAGTTCTTTTTCCACTGAGAAAGGGAAATAAAATCCACATTGGTAAATCAGAGGGTGCTAAACTTTTCTTAGAGGTGAAAGAGTTGGGCATGCCAGATTGATGTAAAAAAAGAGAATGTTGATGCATTTTAACAAAATCAGAATATTGAAAAATGTATATATATGTTTTATGTATGTGTGTATATATGTATGTATGTGTGTGTATATGTCCCTACTCTAAGAAAATGATCTCCTCATTAAAAGTCATATAAACTATAAAGTGTATGTGCACTTAAGGGTCATACAAGATTGGGAAAACCATTTTAACAATACTGTGTCCATTAGGGTTATGTTAATAAAAGGAAACACCACTGAATGGAAGAAGAAAAAATATACTTTACTGATTATATTGAAATCTGGTGTCATAGAGTTATGCTCAGGTAGAGAGAGAAGAGGTGGAGTGGAAGGAGGGGAGAGAGTCAGGGAGAAGGACAGAAAAGAGGAAGAGTCTTTTGGGCTTTTATTCAAATTTTTTTTAAAATCCGGGTCAATGGAGTGAATCTGACTATTCTCAGAGTCTACTAGTGACATTAAGGAATATGGACAAAGATAGAGGAAATTCCAGATGGTTGCATATTCAACATATTTTAAGGGTCCTCAGATAACAGAGTATGGCCCCATTAAGGCCTTCATTCACTTTGGAGAACCACCGCTATGTCACATATCTTTGACATCAGTCTAATTTCCTTGTTCAGTAAAGTCTAATTACATTTACGCCCTACTGATTCAAATTGCATGTTTCTAATTAGTGGTATGGTGACATTTACCTTTGCATTATTAAAAACACACTAGCACACAACAAGAACAAAAACAAACAAGTAAAAACAAAAACCCTCTGAGTTTGTTTCTTTATTTTTAAAATGATGGGGTTGGATTAGACAATGTTGGAGGTCTCTTCCAGCATAAAATCTGTGATTTCTGTACCTATTATCAAGAAAAGAATGAGGAATAAGACCCATGACCTCAGATGTTAATGTGTATATGCTGAAAAAAATATGGGTAATGAATTAAGTGAAATAGAGATTCCTAGTGATAGGAGCCAAATCCATCCCCATAAATATCACTGAGACTTTTGGGAATGGAACTAGGTTTGAATATGGCTATTAGTGAATATTCCCTATACAAAAGGAAAAAAATATATTAAAGACATAATAGAATAGCTTATAGATGTATTTTAATTTGGTATTATATATTAATTGGCAGCTAGGTAGTCCAGGGGATAAAGTTCTGGATTTAGTTTCAGAAAGACCTGAGTTTGAATACTGCCTTACTAGCTAAAGAACTCTGAATAAGTCACTTAACCTCTCTCTGGCTCAGTCTCCTTGTCTGCAAAATGAGGATAATAGTACCTATCTTCCAGAGTTTTTATGGAGATCAAATAAGTTTGCATGTACAGAGTGTTTTGCAAACTTTGAAGCACTATATCAATGTTGGTATTATTATTTATACTCAGATGAGGAGATCCATCTATCAGAGGGAGAAAGCCTGGTAGAAACTATATGGGTAAAGATAAATGGAGGGAGATATTGTTATGTACCATCTGGCCAGAAGAAGGAAATAGATAAAGGGTTTGGGACACAGATCACAAATTTTTCATTGAAGCATGATATCGTATGGATGGGGGGGGGTTTCAATTATCTAGACATCTGCTAGAGCTGTTATTCTGTCAAAATCAGTTTACTTGATAAATTCTTCATGTGCTTTACTAATCACATCATCCTTTGAAAAATGTGACTGAGGGAGGAAGTGACTAGGGTCATTGCTATTCTAGGCTTGATTCTGGCAAGTGAGGTGTAACTGATGGATGAAGTTTTTTTTTAAAATGGTGGCAACTTTGGGAGGAAGTGATCATTTCACCTTTGAATTTGAAATAGGTAGTTACAGGAAATCTGGGCTCTTAGTTTGATATGCAATCTAGATTTGGGGAAAATGCATTTCAAAGAATTGTAGAAAAGAACGGGTAGACATGGTATGAAATATTTTGGAGGAAATCTATTCGAGAGGGACTGTTTGTTTTGAAAATCATGTTGTGAGAAGTAAAGGGGAGTTGACTAAAGTGACTGGTAAGGGAGCCACAGATAAAAATGTAGTGAAGATAGAAACAAGAGCAGATAAGTAAATGTGAGTAAAATAGTGATACAGATCTAAAGAAATAGTCAGGGAAGCACCAAAGCTCCTAACAACCAAAGGCTAGAGATCACATCCTTAGGGCTTTAAAAACAAACAACTATACTGGGAGTAAGAGGAAGATAAAAGAAGGGGTGGGTGTGCTTCCTGGAATAATAGATAACAGAGAAAAAGCCAAGCAACAGAAATACTAAACTTTTGTTTTCCTTCTGTTTTTGCTACCAGATGAAAAGATCTTCAGATTGAGAACCTGTCCAAATCCATCCAAATCATTTTCAGAACTTTCTTTTCCTTCTTCTTCTCACTTTTCTCACAACATTTTCCCGCAGTGACTTGAAGGGGAAAAAATGATCCACAAAAAGTTTTTAAGGTGTTTTGGAGGTGAGGTACAAATACTCAATATATACACACACATATATATATATACATATATATACATATATATATATGTATATATTAAGCCTGAGGATCTCAATAAGTACGGATAGCAGGATGGATTTTGTAGCGATTTGTATTGAACATGTAATGTCTATTTCTGCCAGAGCCATCTGCTATCTATATTCCAAGGGTTAGGCTGTTCTCCCTTCTAGAAAAGAAAGTGAAGGAGAATGAGGAATACTTCATGCTTGTGGAAAATAAATAAATTGTGCTAAAGTATTGATGGTAGCAAAGGCCTAATGGGAAGAAAGAAATCTGAATTACAGCAAAGAAACTTGACCATTATCGGAAGGTTGGCAAATGGAAGACTATCACAAAGAGGAGGAAAAGAAGGAAAGGGATCGTTATATACTGGAAGCTAAAAAAAAAAATTGTTCTTGAAGATGAGGGAGCTGCATCCTCTGAGACAAAAAACATCTTCTCATGATCCAATGGCTCCAGAGAAACTATTAAGTGAGAGAGCTAGATGAGTGGATAGAGTGGTAGGCCTGGAATCAGGAATACCTGAGTTCAAATCTGGTTTCAGATGCTTAACTATCTGTGTGACCCTAGGGAAGTCACTTAACTCTGTTTGACTCATTTTCATCATCTATAAAATAAGCTGGAGAATAAAATGGCAAACCACTTTATAAGTTTTCTTTGCTAAGAAAATCTCAAATGGGGTCATAAAGAGTTGGACACAATTGGAAATGACTGAACAATGACAACAATGTCAAGTAAGAGTCAGAAGAGTGGTGGTAGTTTGTGATACCCTCATCTGTGGTGGCAAGGTTCCTATTGTTGACTTCTTAACAACAACGGAGTGGTCTGTTGTACTTCTGGGGCTATATCCAGGACTATGCTAGAGCCAGCTCATGCCACAGAGGGAGGTGGTTGTTAAATTTTCAGTGTGAACATTTACATCTCAGAAATCAGTATATTCTACAAATCAGTGATTGCTTTATTGTTTTATTAATTATACATAAACTTAAGGAAGTGATTGAGTAAATGATAATGTAGATTAAATTTAAAAGTATGTCAACAGTACTTTTGTTTTCCCCCTGGAAGCTGGTTATTAAGCATTTGCCAACCACCCATCCACCAATAGTGATGCACATAGGCATGAATGATGCTGCCAGAAGGAACCTAGAAATTTTTGCCAAAGAGTATCCTAAAGACTATTAAGATAAAGGTTGTGTTTTCCTTATTGTTGCTTATTAAAGAAAAGATATGCAGAAGAATAAAAAAATGATGTGGAGGTGAGCAACAGGTTAAGATGGTACTGAAAATAGAATTTCCATTTCTAGACTTTCATTTAATATATAGTAATGTATATAATATATACAGTATGTACAATAATATGCAGTAATATAGAAGTGCAACTAACAAAGGCCAATATATATATATATATATGTGCATGTATGTATATATGTGCATATACATATATTTTTGCTTGGTGCCTTGAGTATATAATGAAAAGGCTTTAACATTAAAAATATCATGGAGGGCAAAAACTGACTATACGTATCAACCAAGCTAAACAGTACATTTAGTAGTAGGTGCACTGATGGAAGAAGAATTAGAGTTGAGACACAGAACTTCTCAGGAGACAAAATCCAAGAAGTAAGCCTATAGTAAAACCCATGGTCTCAAATGTCTAAACTCAAATGCTCAGCATTTAGGTAACTGGAAAGAGAAACTAAAGGTTATATTATAAAGGGGCAAAGTTGATTTCATGGGCATCAACTGAAACATGTTGGGATGGAAACTATTAATTGAATATATGGCATTGCATAAAAACTATTCAAAGGAAATAGAATAGGTAAAGGGTGGGGCTAAGAGTAGCACTATATAGTAAAATATAGACAGTGAAGAAATGAAGGAATTAAAAAGGGAAAGTACGGTAGAGAATACTTCAGAACAAAAGGATGGAGTGATGAATGAATTCATTAACAAGAAAGCATTTATTACACTATTATTATGTGATTATTGTTGTTCTTCAGTCAATTTCAATTGTTTCTGATTCTTTGTGACATCTTTTGGGGTTTTCTTGGCAAAGATACTGGAATGGTTTACCATTTCCTTCTCCAGCTCATTTTATAGTGAGGAAGCTGAAGCAAACAGAGTTAAGTGACTTGCCCATGGTCACACAGCAAGCGTCTGAGGTTGGAAGATGAGTCTTCCTGACTCTAAGCTTGGTACTCTATCCGCTGCACCACCCAACTGCCCATTACATAATTACTACAAGCCAAGACTGTTCCTTAGCAGAGTAGGGATACAAATACAAAAGCAAAGATAGTCCCTGCCTTAAATGAATTTACATCCATCCTACAAGGAAGAGACAATATGGAAAGGGGAGTAGTGTCCTGGGAACAAAATTTTTTTTAAAATTATAGAGATGATGAATTTAGCCAATAGGGAAAAAGATTGACACACCCTTTCCGGAAACAAAGACAGAGTTGATTTGATTATGATATTATAAGAACTGTAAATGGAGAGGTGGGAAGGGTGTAGGTATGCTTGTTCAAGACAGTTAGTGAAAGATGGGCAGAGACTGAAGCAAATCTTGGCTATAGCAGGCAACTGAGGCAACCACTGTTCAGGACAGGGATGCTCCTAGTAGGAGTTATGTCTTATGAAGTATGATTTCTAGGCTGGGTTCTAAAATATCTGTTAAGAAGATAGGCAGGGAATAAACTGAAGAATGTATGGAGCTGGCATAGATGTAGTAGGTGACTTGAGCAGACCAGCTGGACTGAAAGATGAAACAAATAAGGAATTTGGAAAACAGAAAAACAATGCTGGCACAGAGACATGACATCATAATTGTGGGTAAATTAAATGATCCAGAAGTTCTGATAGAGGATTGGTATGTCAGCAATAGTGTGGCATGAATCTTAGATTCTGGGAAAGAAGATTTCAGAGACATAGGATTGCATGGACTAGGTTCTATAGCTGAATTCAGCCTAAGAATGATGGGAAACTTAAGACTGAAAGTTGAAGAAATAAAAGAAAACAATTTTGATAATAAAAAAAAAACAGAATTTCACTGAAGACAGTAATCTAGATACACAGGGAACTCATCAGCAAAGTTTGATTATTTTTTAATCCAAAAAAAGGAGATTAAAGAAATAAATGTGAGTGTGATATAGTCCTATAAAAAGTGTCAGCAGTGCTAAAGGCCAGATTTTACTGAGGCTGTCTAGAAAAGTAAGGAACGACCAAAATAGTGTTGCTGCTGGTGTGAAATGGCTGTAATATATAACCAAAGAAGTACTTGAAAAGAGAACAAGGAATAAGATACATTTTTAAAGAGAGATGAGTGGGTCACATGCCAACCTGTTGGCACAGGTTGGCAGCCAGAGTGGTCCATTGTTACTCCTCTCAACATCAGGAAGAAATAGAGAAGGCCTACAGCCCTTTGGGTTAGCTCTCTGTGGTGAAGCTAAGTGAGGATACGAACAGGAATTATATAGGATACCAGGTATGACTAGGAGAGATTTGTATTATTTAAAGGACCTCCTGAGATGTGAGTATTGAATATTTGAGTATAAAGGGGAGAGGACCAAAGAAGGAATAGGACTTCTTCTCAGCATGAATGGGTTAACAACAACTAAAAAAAGAGAGAAAGAGCCATTCACTTCTTATTCTTCTTTTGTTTTGTGACAAAAAAAGAATGACCTTTGCATTAAAAATGAAAGAACAAAAATGGTCAACAAGAAGTTGGTACATGAGATAAATAAGGAGATAGTAAGAAAAGACCTAAGTGACCTTGAGAAATTCGAATCACCAAACCTCAATGATCTACCCTCTTGGGTTCTGAAAGACCTGGCAGGCTTAGCACCTGTCAGTGATATATGAAGGATTGTGGTGATATATGATCTATGACATTTTCCAAGGGTAAGGAAAAAGAATCCACAAAATATAGGCCAATGTCCTTGACTTTCCAATTCTTGTGAAAGATTTGAGAACAAATCATTTAAAAGATCAAGAACATAGGAAATTTTGCATACTTGGATCCAGAAGGGCTTAATCAAAAGCAGTCCATACTTTGTAGCAGTTCATGACTTTATTTTCCTTTATTTTTACAAGATTACTAGAATGGTAGATATGGAAAATGTTATACATATAGTTTACTTGAAAAACAGTGTTACTTAGTTGTTAAAAAGCTAACTTTGGAGCTAGAAACACCTGGATTCAACTCCCACTTCTAACACATACTGCCTGTGATGCCCTGTGCCTCACAATCCCTCAGGCAAATCTCTAAACTATAAATTTCAGAGAATTTGCCAATGTATGCTGGGAGAGGAGGTTTCTCCAAGAGGTTCCTGTACCAAAAAATTCTCAGGTCTAGTAAAAAAAAAATTTCCTTAGATTGTAGCAAAGTATATAAATCTGCAAGTCAACAATCATTTATTATATACCTACAATGTGCCAGGAATTATTCTAATCACCTAAGATATAAAAAAAACAGCAAAAACAGTCCCTTCTTTCAAGGAGCTCAAATTCTAATGGTGAAGAAAACATGCAAATAATTATGTACATACAAGATATATATATCTCTCTCTCTATATATGCATATATATACACACCCACCCACATATACACACACATATATATGTACATGTACACACATATATGTATATATCCATAACATATGTCTATGTATATGTGTGTGTGTGTGTGTGTGTGTATGTATATATATAATTGAGGGTAGTCTGAGAAGGAAAGTATTAGGATTAAGGAAAATGGGATCCAGAAAAACTTCTTTTTAGAAAGTGGAGTTTTAGTTTAGACTTGAAGGAAGCCAGGGAAGTCAGGAGGTAGAGCTGAGGAAGAAGAGTATTCTAGTCATAAGGGACAGTCAGTGCAAAAAAAACAGCGTTGGGAGAGGTGGTGTTGTGGATGAAGATTAGCAAAGAGACCAATAGGTGGAGGTGAGTAAAAGATAGGAAGATCTTTTAAAGCCAAACAAAGTTATTTTATATTTGACTCAGGGAGGGTGTGTGTGTGTGTGTGTGTGTATTGTGACATAGTTGGACTTGATCTTTAGGAAGATCACTTTGGTAACTGAGTTAAAGATGGACTAGAGTAGGGAGACACTTGAGGCAGGGAGAATAACCTGAAGGTTATTGTAATAGGCCAAGTGTGATGTAAAAAGGGCCACCAGAGTGGCAGCAGTGTCAGAGAAGTGTGTATATGCTAGAGATGTTAGGAAGGTAAAAGGGACACAACTTAGCAACAGATTGAATGGTGGGGAGGTGGCACTGAGAGAGAGAGAGAGAGAGAGAGCGCGAGAGAGAGAGAGAGAGAGAGAGAGGAGTTGAGGATGATACCCAGTTTACAATGTTGAGTGACTGGAAAAATGGTGAAGGCCTCAACTGTAATTGGAAAATTCAGAAAAAGGGAAGGTTTTGGGGAAGGGAAATACATCAGTTTAATTATGGACATGTTGAATTTAAGATGTATTTTGGACATTCAGTTCTAGACATCTGAAACACAGTTGGAAATGTGGAGCTGAAGGTCAGGAGAAGTTGGATGAATAAATAGGTCTTGAAATCACATGAACAGAGATGATAATTGAATGTATAGAAATAGATCAGACCACCATGAGAAGTAGTGTAGAAGAAGTAGAGACAGCCCAGGACAGAACTTTCAGGGATGCTCACAGTCAGTGAGAATGAACTCACTGAAGATCCAGTGAAAGAGACTGAAAAAGAATAGTCAGATAGGTATAAGGAGAACCGGGAGAAACTAAAGTATTTATTAAAATATGTTTTACTATTCCTCTTGAAAAAGGTGGCAAGTTATTGACCAAGTAACAATACATTTAGATAGATTGAAAACTAGTTAAAAGGTCAGACTCAAAGAGTAGTCATTAATGGTTTAATGTGAACTTGGCAACAAATCAACATTGTAGTTCCCTTAGGGATCTGTATTTGATGCAGAGCTGTTTAACATTTTTATGCATCACCTGGGTAAAGGCATAGTACATAAGATAATACAATTTATAGGTGAAACAAAACTTGGATAGTGGTCAGAATCTAAAAAGATCTTGCAATTTATTAGAGACATAGAAAATTATATACTTAGGAATAGCAAAGTCCCCCAAACCACCATATCTGATTTCAGTTCAGCCAATAACAGAGTGGAGAAATTCTTGTTCAGAAGGGACCCACCTTCATCATACCCCCAACTACTTCTGACCAAGTATTTTCAACAGGCAGATAAGCACAAAAACTGTAGGAGTTACAGCACCTCCCCCTCATTCCACAGATCCTATTTCTAGCTTAGCACTGGAAGCCAATGTAAGAGGCAGCTCTGGAGAAGGCGCTAGGCATCTCCACTGATTATCAACCGACTTTCCACCCACAGAGTAGGCTAACAGCCTAGCTGAAGCATCCTGAAGGAGAGACAGGACCCAGCATGTGCCTGGCAAGTCAGACCACCACCACCACCACAGTCTTGATCATCAACTCAAATCCTGGTGGAGACAGCTCTGGGCCAAGAACTTAAGAGTTTGGGGAATGATAATGCTTCTAGTTCAATGCCTGCACCCATCAACCTAGGAAACAACCTTTGTAACAGATGCCACCTGAAAACTGCTCCTTCATAGCCATAGCCAGAGCTACTGCAAACCCAGGGAAAAAAAAAAGTCCTTGGATTGTCAAATGGCCCAATATCAAAAACTTATGTGATTTTATTAGTAGAAATGACATAAAAGTAGAGGCAGCATTATTATCTGCACCCTTAGGATCATGGGACCTTTCCTTCTGATTTGTAACTGCAAATTTACACAGGTGTTTTCTCTCGCATTAGAAAGTAGGCTCCTTGAGATCATGGACTGTTCACTTTTCTATTTGTATTTCCAGAGCTTAGCACAGTGCATTGCATAAACATTTAATGAATGCCTTAAGTTACTTTCATTCAACAAAAATCAGACATCTAACATGGAGGGTTGATTAAATATGATATATTAAATTTGATTTAATTAAACTTTATTTAATACAAGACTAAAAAAAAATCTCTGTTTCAGTGGGCTACCAGATCAATATGAGTAAACAATGTAAATTTGTAGTAAAAAAGCTAATGAAAACTTAGGTGTCATTAATTAGGGTATCACTTTTAGGAACAAGAAGACGTTAGTCCCTCTGTGCTCTGCCCTGGTCAGACCATTCATGGAGAACTATGTATGGGGATGCTCTACTAAATGTTTAACTACTGGCTTTCTGAAAATATGAGACAGACCTTTACGTTTAATCTGCATTATTAGCATTGTCTCCACTTTCTTAAGTCTAGACAATCAACAAAACAACAAATCAAGCTCCGATTTGCAGTATTTGCTAATTTCTGAGATGTAAATGATTACATTGAAAATTTGACAATTGGTTATCTTGAGCCTTGTATGATCTGGCTCCAGCACACCCTTGCTTATGGTCACCACAGTTTAGAATGGATATTAATAAGATGACAAGAATCCAGAGTAGGGAAAACAAGAGAGCAAAGGTCTTGATTCCATATCATAAAGAGAATTGGTTGAAGGAACTAGGGCAGTTTAACCTAAAGAAGAAAAGAATCAGGTGTGATGTGATAGTTATTTCCAAATATTTGAAATAATATGTAAAGAGGGATTCAACTGGTTCTGCTTATCCCCAGAAGGCTGAACAACTAAGTATAGAAATCACAAAGAAACAAATTTAGGCTTGATGTTAGGTTAAACAAACAAATAAACCAACCAAAAAAAACAAACAAAGAAAAACTTTCTAATGATAATTAGGTAAGCTGGAGTTTGGAATTAGCTCTCACTGGCTCTGAAGAGTCACTTGTTAATTTGTCAGTGGCAACATTTCCACTTCAGAAATCCACAAATGCTGCAAATTAGATCTTGATTCATTGTTTTGTTAATTGGACTCTAGATGTAAGAAAGAGATGGAGAATGCAGATTAAACTTTACAATATGTTGAGTGTACTTTTATTTTTCCAGAGAGCAGGTTGTTAACTATTTATCAGCACAGCCCTGATAGAGCTTTTTGAAAACTTGAATGGACTTCTTTGAAACCCATTCCTTCAGAATAGGATTCTACACATTGAAGAATTTCAAGTAGAGGCTAGATGTGAAAGAACTTGGTATGTTTTCATTTGTTCATTCATTCATTGATTCATTCATCCTTTTTAGATAAAGGTGGATCAAATGAAGATTTCTTCCACTTCTAATATTCTGCCAACAAAAATGGAGGAATAGAAATCAAAGGTTATCAAAGAAATTATAAGATAGGTCCTACTCTTTTCAATGAGTTGTACAGTCACAAGGCCAGAATGAACTATAATGAATGGTACAGAAAGAACTTCATTACTAAATCACCATCAGTATCAATGGAAAGGTATCATAGTGCTGGAGACAGGTAAATGTTTGTATTTTTTTTATTTTTTAAAACTTTTTCTATTTATCTTATTCTGAACTTAAGAAATGAAATAAACATTTTCATAACAGTATAATAGGAAAAAAAGATTGTACACAAAACTGCAAATCTGGATGTACAACTTGTTATTCTTTTTAAGTATATAATACATTTATCATGCAACTTTGTTTCTTCTATTTTTTTCTTCCTTTCTCTTCCTGCTCCCAGAACCCTAGAGATGGTTGCAATTAGACACAAATATATAAGAGAAGAGGGTGGGCTTTTGTAACTGTAGACTGGAAAACTCAATTTTTGTTCTTGGTAAAAATATGGAGAATACGATTTAACTTAGAAGATGGTTTGTAAGCATTTAGAAAGGAACACGTCAATTGCTAAGAACTGTTATGACTTTACAAAGAGTAATTTAACAGGACAAGGCACAGTTGATCAAATGCTTGACTTTATTCAATGATAAGGGCTTAGTGTTCTAAGTCACATGTTTATTTATCCTCTATAATTATTTGGTCCGCCCTGCATTATAGGGTCATAGGGAAGGAAGGGGTCATATTGGGGTTGGGGACAAGATTTTCTTTGTGTCTGTTAGAGAACTGGTAACTTCTATCCTGTTCCTCTGCCCTTAAGTAGATAACTTAGGAGAGAAGGAATTTGGAAAAGCCTTTATTTGAAAAATCAATCTCGTGCTTTCCAGCAATAACAGTGATCCTTGTCTGACTCCAGCCACCACAACTCTATTCAGTACATGTTCATCCAAGCAGCCAAGGGAACCAGTCAAGGTGGTAGTTACTTTAAGAATATCATAACTCTCTAAGTTGAATGCTTGGGGTGGTTAGTATATAAAGTTAGTACATTAAAAAGTCCATATCCTAATTAGGCTCTTTGAAATATTTATTTGGATTCACCTACTGATGCTAGAAGATTCTCTTACAGTCTGCTGTTTCACAGGGTTTCATCCATGCCTTTTGCTGAAAATGGGATCTTGTCTCCATTTAATAAAATCCTTTTTTGCTACTGTGTTGAAGTTCTTGAATCACATAAGTGCTCCCATAATTCAAACCCAGACCTTTGAAGGGCTATAGATTGCAGTGTTAATCTAACTAGATCAGGGGTGGGAAACCTGCAGCCTCGAACAAGAATAAAGATTTAGGGTACATGGACTCTGACTTAGCCTTCACACAGGGATGGGAGTAGTAAGGGGCTTTGGTAGGTAGGAAATAAAACTTCCTCCTCCTCCCTGCTATATGTTAATGGGGTTTTATTCACCAAATATGGTTAGGATCTCACCTAGACCAGGTCACTTCAACCCTTTTTATTCAGGAAAACTAAACTCAGAGCTGGAAGCACAGTTCAGTAATGTTTCTGTTTCAGTTACACTACTCAAACCATCCCTTTCTCTGAAGGCCAATCAGAAGCCCAGGTTCAGGTACTCAGATTCAGACTCCAAGGCCCTCAGCTCTATTAGTGATATGGATCAGATTCTGATTGCTTGACTCTGTCCACACATCCTTCCTTCTTCCTTGCCCCATACTTACTTTCCCCCCTCAATTATACACTTGTGAATGAGATCTTTGAGTAGCTTAGTGATGATAGCACAATTCTTCATAAATTTGAAGTCAGAAACTTTAACATATCTGTATCTACTATCTATCTAATCTGTGTTATATACACATACATATAACACATTTGTACATGTATACATGTTAAAGCTACTTACCTTGAAGGGAGGATGAGGAGAAATTATTTAATGATCATAGGTCTGGCAGCAAAAAACAAAACAAAAACACAAAAAGAAAAAAAAACAAACAAAATGATGAAGTAAAATTACTGAGTACTGTACTGAAGGAGACAACTGCCTAGGAATTCTGAATACATATGTATTTGCATTTTTCAAGTACATATACTCATATATAAAAGTAGATGTTCTATCAAAATTATTTTCTTTATATTAAAATTATCTTTGTTGTCTTTTTCTTTGTTTTCCAAATTTCTTTTAGTTAGTCAGTCAATAAGCATTTATTAAGTACCTACTATGTGCCAGGCACCGTGCTAATAGCTGAGAAAAACAAAAGATAGTCCCAGTTCTCCAGGAGCTCACAGTCTCATGGGGAGACAATATGGAAACAACTATGTACAAACAAGATACATTCAGAATTAATTTGATAGAATCAATAGAGGAAAGGCACTAACATTGAGATTGGAAGACTTATAGAAGGTGGGATTTTAGCTGGGCCTGGAAGAAAGTCAAGATGAAGAAAGAGAAAATTCCAAGCATGTAGGACAGTGAAAATGCCTGGAGCTGAGAGATGGAGTATTTTGTTTATAGAACAGCAAAGCCAGTGTTACTGGATCACAGAGGATCTGGTGGGGAGTAAGGAAATGTAGGAAGGGTCAAATTTTAGAGGGCTTTGAACAACAGAGAATTTTACTTTCATTTCTGTAATTTGACTATCAAATCTAGCATTCTCTTTTTCAGCCTCTCTTATTTTGGAGGGATTCTCCATCTTGCAATTTAAGTTATCTATTCTCTTCTGTGGCTTATTTATTTCTTTGAGAATTCTGATGTCTGACAATTTCCATCCCAGTATCTGAAAAGTTTTATTTCTATTTTGAGCTATTCTGGAATTTCTTGTTTTTCCATGATCTTTTTAATAAATCTCCAGGACTTATTCTTTTGCTTTCCTTTTCATTGAGTGTACTGGGTATCTCTGATTTAAAGTTTAATATTTATTTGTTATGCTTTAGCTTTTGAAAAATGTCTTACTCATTTTCTCCTAATAATAATAATAATAATAACATTTACATAATGCTTTACAAATATTATCTCATTTTATCTTAACAATAGCCCTGTGAGGTAGGTGCTGTTATTATCTCGATTTACAGATGAGGAAAATGAGGCATTCAGTGGTTAAGTGACTCTCCTAGGGTCACATAGCTATGTGTCTGAGAAATCAAACTCAGGTTTTCCTAACTTCAGGTCCAATGATCTATCCACTGAACAACAAAATGAGCTGCTTTGGCTTCTGACTTTATGAGTCTCATTGGGTTATCTACTTTAGATCTAGGCTTAGACCTAGCTTGTTTTTTCTCAGACTTTTTGTCTTAAGGATTTTTCCTTTTATTAGAGAAAGATCATATCAGGTTTCCATCTTTACTACTTAGCCCCTCCATCTCTCATTGTCTTGCTGTAAGTGTTTTTGTCAATATATAGCTTTGTTTCCTGACCAGAGCTCTTCAGTCCGGTAAGTTTCAGTCTAATTCTAGAAGATATAAGGGCCCAAATGGGTCCCTATCTTTTGTAAATTCCAATGGGAGAGAAGTAACTACATCTAAGTTTCTAAGTCCATCTCCTTCTGCAACAATATTTTTTCTTTTCTAATCACACAATTCTTTTATCCTGTACACACATATTTATATCCACCCCTTTTATGTCATGTGAATAGGCACTATCAATGTTTCTTTATCAATTTAGGTGTGTGGAAGTTTCAGATTGAATCATTGCTGTGAAGTGACCACGTACTGGACATCAGAGCTGAATCTTGAAACATAAATCTGTCCACTTGGTTGCCGTGGCAGTGCCCATTCCAACATACTACTGAGTGCGGGCAGTGAGAGTGGAAGCTTTAGGTAATTTGGTAATGTGATGTTATTTCAGAGGAATTCACCGTATGTGAAGGAAGTTTAACTTTCTGACTTGTTGGTGCTGTTTTAATTTACTGTAGACTTATTGCATTTCTTCTTATCTGGAGGCTATTGGATGAGAAAGCTATGATAAAATGTTACTCTGCCATCTTACTAATCACCATCTTAGAATGTAGTGAGTCTCAAATATCATGGGGGCCAACCCCCTCATCTAACAGAGATGGAAATTGAAGCCCATAAAGATAGACTTATTTGAGCAAAGTTGTATAGTTAAATAGAAAAGCGAGAGAGAGAGAGAATGAGAGAGAGAGAGAGAGAGAGAGAGCAGATAAATGGAAGTACATATAGAATGGTTTTATATATCTATACATATTTATGCCTAATGATAATCATCTTTAGGGTAGGGAGAGGGGGAGGGAAGAAAAAAAAGAAAGTTACATGATAACTAATATATTTAAAAGGAATAGCAAGTCATACATAATAGATTTGCAGTTTCATTTACAATTATCTTTTTTTCTATTCTACAATGATATGGAAATGTTTATTTTATTTCTTCAGTTCAGAATAAAATAAATTAAATAAAAAAAAGAAAGCTGGGCCTCTAATGTAGGGCTCTTGATTTCCCGTAGAAGGCTCTTTTTACTACATTACACGGCCTATGAGTACACTAGAATGGAATCACATTTTACGGCATTGTTTCTATAAGAAAATGAATACATAGCATGGAAGAGAATAAAGAGATTTATAGGGTCCTGAACTTCCTCAATAATGCTAGGGTGACCATCTCTAGATTTGCATTATTTGTTTATCTGTAATTGAATGAATTTTGCTATGATTAGCTTTTACAGGGCTTATATTCTGTTAAGTTAATGAATTAAGTGTAAATGAAAATTTTAAGGGAAGTATTTTTAAAACTGAAACAATTATATTGGTAGCTATAGAGTCAGAAGAAATCTTAAAGATCATCTAGTCCACGTTTCTAATTTTACAGATGAAGTAACTAAAATTTAGAGAGGAGAAATAATTTACTCAAAATCATAGTGCTAAGTTGTGGTCAAACAAGAATTCATGCCAGGTCTCCTGCCTCCCAATCCAAGGCTTTCTCTGCTACATCTTGCAAGCTCCATCCAGTCATTTCCAGCCATTCCTTTTATGTAACTCAGAATGCATTTTACCAAAGCAAACAAATAAGTTGATTTCTTAGGAGAGGTAGGAGAGACATAGCTTGTGATAACAAAGCATATAAAAACTGATTAAAGTATGTAAAATTTAATAATCCCTTATTTGGCATCATATAAATGTGGCATGCATACATATATTATGTATTAACATATACATACATATGAGTACAAATATGTGCAATACAATATACAATGTATACACAATATATGTGCATGTGTGTGTGTGTGTGTGTGTGTGTGTGTGTGTGTATACATGTAGAGAGAGAGAGAGAGAGTCCAATACTCCAAATGGATCTCGAATTTATTATGGGGTTATTACCTCCCACGAAGTAAATTGCATCTGCATAGATGCAAAAATTAGGTTCTAGGTTTTTAGCCATCATTTGGGAAAATACTAACATCTGAGAATTCATTAGTGGAGTGATCTGATCCTGTGAGGTACAAGTTGCATTCCCCCCTCCCCCCGCCACCACACTTTGTTTATATTTCTCCCCTGCCCAAATACACCCCTTCCCTGCCTCTTTCAAACTGTTGCCTCTATACCTTCAAAATCATGTCACCTCAAGCATGGACTTCCTCCATATACTTGTTCTAGTCCAACTGCTTTTTCTCATTTTTATTGTCCTTAATTCCATTTCTACTTCCTCAAGAAGCACAAAAGGGCTCTGATGTTAGTGTTCAAATAGGTTTACTACACTGTCTTTGATGGCAAAATGAGTTTATAGGTTTTAATGTAAACCTTTGAATATCTTTTCCATCTCCTATTTGTTATCTTCTTTCTAGTTTCATTCTTCAATTTTTTGAGGTGACTTTGCCCAGTTTAGACTCTTACAAAAATTTTTAAACATTGTTTTTCTTCTGCCACCAATTTATTTTGTTTTATTAGGGAGTAATGCTCAAATATGTCACTATCATCCTTTGTGTGATTTTAAAAACCAGTTTACCTCCTAAACACTCTTTGAATACTATATTTTTCCTTAATCTTCATATACATGCATGATATGAAAAACAAGTTTTTTTATGGAATTCAATATTCTTTTCACTTAAGACTGCTAAATGGTTTATGTGTAGAGACAATATTAGTCACTGGTCATTTCTAACAATATTTCTGGCAAATTTAGAAAATTTACTTGTCTGAGTGAATTAAATTTCTGATAAAACTTGTAATATGATCCTCATGCTACCTTTGTAGGTTATTAGTGTGTAATTCAGTGATAACGATTAGATCAAGGTATTCCCACTGCTGTTTATATACAGGAAAATAATTTACCTTGACATATTTTTCATCTCTCTATAAATGAATTCCAGACTGTTTTTGTGATAAAATCCTAGAAAGAAGGATGAATTTGTTATAATATGGTCTACAATCATAATCACATATCACTGTGGGTAAAATTCCCATTAAAATATAACTATCTCTGTTATTAGATATCACAGTTTAAAAATAGTTTTTAATAAAGTTTTTTGACTTTTTAAAAAATTAAATAGCTTCTGTTCTGAGATCTGAGGCCTGAAATTCTCCTTCTGGACATTTTTACCTATATGTCCCAATATAAACTCATACTCACCATGACCAAAATATGACATAATTTCCCTTTTAAAATTTATTTCTTTCCTTAATTTCCCTGGGCATTGAAGGATGAGAAGTAACTTTAAAAAAAAAATTGGTAGTGATGATAGAGGAGGAGTCAAAAAAGCTACTTCTTCAGTTTCAGGGAGAAAAACGTCAAAGAACCTTGTTGTTAACTATTTTTGAAAATGTAATATGTAACAACAGAAATAGTCACATTTTAATGAGAATTTTAAAGGTTTCACCTCACTTAGGTATCTTAGAGTCATTGTTGACTCTTCACCATTGGCAACTTTATACCAAACAAGTCCTGAACAGACTTTATCATGTCACTCCACTGTTTACAAACTGTCACTAACTCACTATTGTCTACTAAATAAAGCTCACAGTCTTTAGTCTGGCTTTCCACTATTCGATGCCAATCTATCTTTCTTGTCTTATCTCATGCTAGCCACCTTTGTATACTCTGTGTCATAATCTAACAGAATTATGTATCATTTTCCAAATTCCTTCTTGTTGACTTGCCCTCCTATAGCCTATACTCATGTCTATTCCTAGAATGTTGCATGTCTCTCCCTTCCCTTTGCTCCTATTGCCGATTTCTTTTTTATGAAATCCTTCTTATCCTTCAAAATCTTCTTATTCCTAATTTCTTCCATCTTCTTTTGTAGATTAAAATCTCCATGAGAGAAATCTAATACAAATTTGTAATTTGTATTTGTATTTTAGTTGCTTCTGGTACTGTATTGTTCTCTCCTCCTCTCCAACCCCGATCATAGTGTAAGCTGTTAGAGTACAGGGAGTCATTCATCTTTGTATTGTGTGTGCCTAATACATAAGTGAAACTTAACAAATGGTTGAGTCAGATATTTTCATGGTCACCTGGTTACCCCATGGTTGTAATTATTATGTGGAACACCAAGGAATTTCCAATTCTTTCAGTTTGCTGGAGTATAATTGTTATGCTTAGCTCATGGATATCCTTCCCTGAGGAAAGAAAGAAAGAAAAAAAAAGATTCCAACTATGGATTCACATAGACTGGATTTAGTTCTATGAAAGTCTGACTCTAAAAAAAGAGATCAAATGCTTTAAATGCTCTTTAGTTTGTTTCCTCCACCTAAGAGTTCTCGGTGTTCATTATATCTAGGGTTTTTTTCAAAATGAATTAATAGGGTTCCTTCTAGAAAATTTAGTCAAAGTACAATGTGGATTTCAAGTATATGACAGCTATTTATTCCTTTTTTCAAAAAAGAAATGTGTAAAACTTAAAAAATTTGTTAATACACATTAACAAACAATAATGAATCACTGTTCTCAAAAGGTAAAGACACTTTGTGGGACTGTTGGGCAGATATTTCACCTTTCACCTGTGACATCTGAATAACTCACTAGGATGTGTTTCCTGGCAAGCAAGGGCACACATGGTGTGGAATTTCTTAGTCTTTTCAACTTCAGTATCATTTCTTCATTGGTTATCACCTCAAAAGAAGCAGTGGGGCACGACTACCCACAACTCTGGATTAAAACCTGCTTACAATAATAAGCTGCTAAAATAAAATAAAACAAAATAAAAAATTAAAAAATGAATAACCCAAGGAACAAGAATCTGACCATAGATAACTACTATGGTGTAAAAGGAGATCATATTCAGAGGAAGATGGTGAGGCAAAAAGAACCATTCCTACTCCAAAGAGAAAAATAAAAATGGTTACAAGCCCCAAAAATTTTCTTGGAAGAATTTATAAAGGACTTCAAAAATCAAATAAGAAAGAATGAGGAAAAATTAAAGTAAAAATGAAAGCAATTCAAGAAAATCAAGAAAAATATGAAAAGAAAGTCAACTAATTGGAAAAAGGTTCAAAATCTTAAAGAAGGAAAAAAAACTTGAAAACTAGAATTGGGGAAGTAAATGATGTTATAAGACACCAAGAAATAATAAAACAACAAAAATAAATAGAAGATGATGGGAAATATCTCATTAGAAAAATAACTGGAGAACAGATCAAGGAGAGACAATTTAAGAATTGTTGGACTACCTGAAAATTGCGATCAAAAAAAGAATCCTGGTACAATATTAAGAGAAATTATTGAGGAAAATTGCCCTGAAGTTCTAGAACAAGAGGATAAAGTATAACTAGAAAAAGTCTACTGTTCATTACCTGAAAGAAATACCAGAAGGAAAATTTACAGGAATAAAATGGCCAAGTTTCAAAGTTCTTAGGTTAAAGAGAAAATATTACAAGCAATTAGGGGAAAAAAAACAATACTGCAGAGCTACATTCAGGATTTCATAGAATCTAGCAATTTCTATACTAAAATACCATAGATGTTGGAATACTATATTTTGAAGAGTAAAAGAGCTGAAATTATGACCCAGAATAATACCCAGCAAAGTAGAGTATAATCCTGAAGGAAAAAAAACAAGGACATTTAATGAACTGACAGCTTTTAAGGCATTTGTGATGAAAAGATTAGAGCTCAATGGAAAATCTGATATATAAGATCCAGAAGAAACATAAGGAAAAGATTAAAGACCAATTAAAGGGACTCAATAGGGTCAAACAGATCACTTCTTATATGTGAAAATGCTATCAGTGTTCTTGGGATTGTCATCATTATTTGGGTGGTTTGAAGGAAAGGTTGGGGCTGATCAGCTGAATATGATAGGGTGGTTCTTTAGGAAAGGTAAAAAGGAGTAATTATCTCATACAAATGAGACATGAAAGGAAGACTTGATACAGAGGAAGCAGGTAGGAGTGGAGGGCTGGTAGTACTGGAACCTTACATTCATCTGATCTGGGTTAAAGAGTGAACAACATATACATCTGAAAGGAATAAATGTCTTCTGAACTTATAAGCAAGAGGATGAGGAGACAGGATAAGGAAGAGATTTTTAGAAGGGTGTTTCAATTAAGATTTAGGCATGTGGGAGTGGGGATAAGAAAGAGACTTTTAGAGGGGTGGGTAGAATAAGGAATAGGAAGGTAAGGGAAGAGGATAGGGAAGGGATTTTTTTATTTAAAGGGTGTAGATTAGGGAGGTAGTGCTTAGAAGTAAAGGAGACTTGTAAAGAGGGACAGGGTTAAAAGAAAGGCTGAGAAGGACAACAGTGAGGAAAAATAGAATGAAGAGAATACAGAAATAGTAAATATAAGTTTGAATGTGAATGGGAGGAACTCACCCATAAAATGGAAAATAATAGCAGAATGGATTAAAAATCAAAGTCCAACCATAAGTTCTTTACCAGAAACACATTTTAAAAATAAGAGATATACACAGAATTAAAATAAAGGGCTGGAGTAGAATTTGTTATGCTTCAACTGATGAAAAAAAAAGCATGGGTAGTAATCATGATCTTAGACAAAATCAAAGCTAAAATAGATTTAATTAAAGGAGATAAGCAGGATAATTACATTTTAATAAAAGTTACCATAGATAATGAAGCAGTATCAATATCAAACTTATATGCATCAAATACTATAACATTTAAATTTTTACAGAAAAAGTTAAATGTTTTACAGGTAGAAATAGATAGTAGTATTATAATAGCAGGGGACTTTAATCTTCCCCTCTAAGAATCAAAGCAATTATAAGGCATTGTTTTGCCCAATTTTATGCCAATAAATTTAACAATTTAAGTGAAATGGAAGAATATTTAAAAAAAAATATAAATTGCCTAGATTAGCAGAAGAGGAAATAGAATATCTAAATAGACCTATTTTAGAATAAGAAATTGAACAGGCCATAAGTGGGCTTCCTAAGAAAAAAGCACCAGGACCAGACAGATTTACAAGTGAATTCTATCAGACACTTAAAGACCAGCTAATTCTAATATTAAATAAATTAGTTGGGATAATAGGCAAAGAAGGGGTCCTACCAAACTCCTTTTATGAAACAAATATATATTGATACTTAAATGACAAAAAGTAAAAACAGAAAAGAAAAATTATAGACAAATTTCATTAATGAATATAGATGCAAAAATCCTAAATAAAATACTAGCTAAAAGATCCCAACAATATATTACAAACAACCTTGAGATATCCTTTTGCAATTATCAGATAGCCCAAAATGCTTCAAGGGGAAAATGGCAAATGTTGAAGGAGATGTGGAAAACTTGGGACGTTAATTCATTATTGGTGGGACTGTGAACTGAGAGCACTTTGGAAAGCATTCTGGAATTATGCCCTAAGAGTTATTAAACTGCCTATACCCTTTGGCTCGGCAATACCACTACTAGGTCCGTTTCCCAAGATGATTAGGGATAAAGAAAAAGGACTTATATGTTGTCTTGTTGTTGTTTGTCCTTCATTCTCAAAAAGAATCAATAACATCAAGAGGGTGATGTTTTGACTTGCACGTGAATTGGATTTAAATGAGGCAGAGTTGTACAGAGTCATCAGCCTCACTCCTCTTCAGAGTCATCTGAGTCCAGTGGCAAGACATAGGTCAAGATGACTGGCAATGACCCCATATGTAGTGGGGGACCTTGATCTTTCTGAGCTAAGGTCTTTCCCAGGGCTCACCTTGTCTGAGGTGAAGCACATTCAATAATAAAGACTAGATCAGAATTGAGGCAAAAGAATGACTTAGTTTGCCTTCATTAAACAAGAACAAGAACAACAACAACAACAACTATATGTTCTAAAATATTTACAGGAGCTCTCTTTGTGGTGGCAAAGAACTGGAAATGGCTGAGATGCCCATCATTTGGGGAATGGCTAACAAGTTGTGGTATATTACTGGGATGGAATACTACTGTGGTGTAAGAAATGATGAGCTTGATGATCTTAGAAAAAACATGGGTAGACTTGCATGAAATAATGAACAGCAAAGTGAGCAGAACCAAAAGAATGTTGTATACAGTAATAGTAGTATTGTTTTAAGAACAACTTTGAGTGACAAAGTGATTTTGAATCATATGGATCTATGAAGGAAGACACTACCTGCATCCAGAGAAAGAACAGATAAATATATGTAGAGAATGGTTTTACACACACACATTTTTATCTATTTCTGTATCTCTATCTATCTATCCATAGACACACATATTTGTGTGTAATTGTAGCCATCTCTGGGATGGGGTGGATGGGGGGGGGAAGCAAGTTACATAACTTTATTACATATTTAAAAGGAATAGCAAGTTGTACATAATAGATTTGCAGTTCTATGTGCATTTTTTTCCTGTTCTACTATGTTATGGGCATGCTTGCTTTATTTCAGGAAGAAAAAGAAGAAGAAAGAAGAAGAAGAAGAAGAAGAAGAAGAAGAAGAAGAAGAAGAAGAA
>NW_020954570.1:17116793-17170444 GCF_900497805.2 Vombatus ursinus | reverse complement strand
AAGAAGAAGAAGAAGAAGAAGAAGAAGAAGAAGAAGAAGAAGAAGAAAAGAAGAAGAAGAAGAAGAAGAAAAGAAGAAGAAGAAGAAGAAAGAAGGAAGAAGAAGAAGAAGAAGAAGAAGAAGAAGAAGAAAGAAGAAGAAGAAGAAGAAGAAGAAGAAGAAGAAGAAGAAGAAGAAGAAGAAGAAGAAGAAGAAGAAGAAGAAGAAGAAGGAGTGTCCACCTTCCCCTGGACAACCAGCCCAGGTTAAGCACATTTTTTTTTTCAGGATTATTGTTAAGTAAACTGTGCTAAAGAAACACAAGTTAGAAAAGGCAGCCAGAGACTGGAAATCATTTCTCAATCACCCTTAAGCAAGAATAACTTTTATTACAATGTGCTCAATCATCCTCACCATGAGGGTGAGTTGAAGTCTAAGAAAAATATACTTTCCAAATCAGGCAAGACCCCAAAGAGGGGGAGACAGAGGTTGTCTACAGCTCTTAAAGGTTACTAAGGGGCATCTCTTTCTGGCTCAATGACCAATCATCTTTTAAACAAAACTCAATCAGAGGGATATTTGTGAACCAACTGGGGTGACTGGTTGTACAAGTTCTTTTAATAAGAGGCCAAATTATGTAATCCTCCAGAAGGGGCTGGAGTCCAAGCTGTGCTCCATGGGAAGGACTCTAGTCCAGTAGATTAGGGGGACTCCTCTGGTTACCCATGTTACATATCACTTAATAGCACACATTCAGGATATCTGAATAGTTTTTGTGCAGTTGTAAGAAATTAAAGCTTAAAATGTCCTAGCACTTTTGGGACACCCTCTATAATGTGACTAATGAAGTAACAAAGGGTCAGGAAAAGGATTTACAGGGAACAAATGGTCAGCTTGAATACTATGATGGACTAGGAAGACTTCATCATTTTGAGTCTTAATGATTTTACCCTTTAAATTCTCCCTTCAATGTTGTTTCTAGTTTTCCTTGTTAACTATTGGTCTTGCACCTGTATTTAGCCTTTGATGGAATTTACCTCTTGCCAAGGGCTGTATTCCCAAGCAAATCAAGTACAGGATGAATGGAGATTACTACTAACCTTAAATAGTCCTGACTATGTATCTCAGCAAGAAGGTTTTGACCTGAATGAGTGGCAATGGGGAGTAGGATCTTCTAGAGGCCACTTTTTCACATCCCATCATATATGTATTCATTACTGGGCTTTTCCATGCTCACTCACTATTATTGAAAGTATCCTGGTTAGTTTTTTTTTTCCTCTTCTGACTAATGTGCTCAAATTCTCATTTAAGACTTTATTTCAAAGAGCAGAGAGAAAAAAACTGATACATTTCAGTGTCTGATAAATTATGTTTCTGGAATTGTTATTGATATTGCCATAGAATAATGCATATACTGAGAAGATCAGAGCTCATTACTAGTAACTTTGTTACTAAATAAAAAAGTGTGTTTGGGGGGAACTTATGAATTATAGAAAGAGCTCTCAAATTGGTGTCTTGGGGAACTTATTGTATTGAAAGTATTGTAGAACTTTTTAAAGTCTTAAATTGGTTTAAAATGGTTTAAAAATAAAGATATTTCACATCATATTTGTTGCAACATTTTTCAAATTCACTTTTTTTTCTCTAACAGGAATTGGTAAAAAAAATTAGTAAATAAAATTATATGCTTTTGGTGCAACAAACATTATTGGATTTAGATTCTGAGGATCTGTGCACACTATATGTTTGCTATCTGTTAACTGTGTGAACTTGGATAGGTCACTTCACTTTTCTGTGCCTCATTCTCATTTTCCTCAAAAGTAAAAGAAACAATTTGTATGCTACAACTTTTCAATCCCTTCCAGCTTTAAGTCTATGATCCTGTGAATAATTAAAATAAAACTAAAGTGAAAATTACAGCCCATAGAGATCTTTAATAACACATCACCATTTATTGATTTAAAGAGTATGTGCCACAAGGCTTAAACTGCTCTGTTGAATTATCACATCTGTTTTTAGATCCTTTCACCCACCTCTGAAACAGAAACCTTATGAATGCAATAAATCATCCTCTACTGTAGACATGAACTTGAGAAATCTAAGCAACAGCATCGATGAATGGCAATAATTACAAATGTCCCTGGGAATAATCAGTGAATTAGACTAACCCCTGAAATATCTTCTTTATTTCTTAAGAAATTTTATTCTTAAAACAATTGAAAAAAATGACTTTAAATGCCCTCTTTGTTGCTAATTAATCCATATTTTGGATTCTAATTTACATGATTTTTTTTTTATTTTGTGTTGTACTCTATATATGATGACAGACTGAATACACACTAAAGTGTATTGGATGATTTAATCACAAAAATAAGTACAATAAACTTTAATGGAAGAATATTTAGTAAGAAATAGCTCATTTAAATGAAAGTGATTTTTCAAAATGTTTATTTGTAAACCTTTTAAAATGGTGCTTCCCCCAATTTAAGTCTTTTTTTTAAACTCTAATAATTTTTGTATGTGGAGATAATAAGTCTCTTGTCTTATAGAGTTGTCTTATGACAAACCAACCAGCCAACCAATAAATAAAAACAAAATGAAGCATTTGAAATTAGTTTGGGAGTATTTCACTATCTCATTTAGAGCTCCAGCCTTTTCTATTTTGGTCCTCAGGTACCTTTTACTATTACCTAGCTTTTTAGGATACCTTAAGGTGGTATGCAACATGAATCTGCCAATCAGAGGCAACCTGCTATGCTTTTGTCCTTATATTCCCCCCTCCCCATCATTAAAATGTGTTTAATCTTAGTTGGTTGTTATAGTTGTATGTATCCTACAGTGTACTTCTTTCTTCTAGCTAACATTTAGATTCCTAAATCAGGATTTCACTTTGTTGGACTGAATGTGTGATTTATTTGGGATGGAGAATTCAAACAGAGGAAATTCCTCTTATCAAAGCAGATCATCCTCGGCTCTACAACTTACAGTCTTAAGAGATTTGTAACCAATATGTATCAAAGGCTGGACTTGACTCCAGGTTTTTGTGACACTGAGGCCTGCAAACTGTCTAGTACTCTACAGCCGCCTCTGGAACAGGGATTCTAGAGCTTAGGGTCTGTGAGTTTGTTTTGTTTGTATTTTGATGTGTATTTCAACATAATTTGGTTTCCTTTGTAGTCCCATGTACTTTATTTCATATATTTATTATTTATTATTTTTCTTTTATTTTAGACTTAAATACTAAAACTTAAATACACAATAAGAAAAGAAAAAGAAACATATTATAAACTTAAATATTGAAAATTAAATGCAAAATAAGAAAAGAAAAAAAGCACATCATATGCACAGCAGAACATGAGAGGATTTAAAATATATAATAATAAATTTCCATTTCAAGAAAGCCTATATAATAAATACTATGTATTGCATTGAGAGCTGTCCATCTTTTCTTTGCTTCCTTGTAGGTTTTCTTTTGTTCTCTGCTGTGCACTTTTTACTTTGTTCTCTTTTCTGCCTTCTTCCCTCCCCTCCCTCCCCCCAACTCCCATCGGGCATAGAAGGCTACAATTAAGCATGGGCATATTTATATATAGATATAGATATATACAGAGATATACATACATGAACATATATACATGGGCATATATCTTCCCTCACAAATTCTACTCCTGATCTTTGTTTTTCTGATTGTTCGTATCTCTTATTTCTTATCCCTCCTGACTCCTCTACTTTACTTCCACCCTATACTTTGCTCTCCTATTACTTAATCTACCCCCGCCCCCTGCAAGGATCCTTCCCTTATCCTCCCATTCCCATTGATCTAAACACCCTTCTATACCCCCTTTAACCTATTCTCTCACCCCCCCTCTAGAAATCCCTTCCTTATCCTCTCCCTCCACCCTATACCCTTAATATTTTATTTCTTTCTGAATTTAGAAGACTTTTATACTTTTCAACCTATAAATGTATTGTTCCCTCTTAAACCTATTCCTGATGAAAGTAGGTTTCTAGAACCAACAGCCCTCCTCCCCCATCTAATTCTTTTGTGTTGGTTCTTCCTCTTACAATTCATTTGTATTAGATAATTACTCTGTTTAGCTGTTCTTAAATGGTTTTACTTTTTAAATTACTCATACTTGGGTCTACCCCAATCTTTTTTATGGACTACTCAATTACTAATAACACTCAGACATATGTTTTACATTTTACATACATAAAAGGCAAACAGTCCGTCCTTAGGAAGTCCCTTATAATTAGTCTTTGGTATGTAAAATCTTCTATTAGGTTGATTTTTTTTTGAATGAAGTCCTGAAAGTCTGACAGTTCATTAAATATCCACTCTTTTTTCATTCAGGATTATGCTTAGCTTTTTTGGGTATGATATTTTTGGCTGCAACTTCAGTTCTTTTTTTCTCTTTGATATATAGTGTTTCAAGACCTGTGGTCTTTTAATATCTCTGTATCTAAGGCTTGTGTAATTCTAACTGTGGCACTACCATATTTAAATTCTTTTTTTATTGTTGCTCATAATATTTTATCCCTGAGCTGGGGGTTTCAGAATTTGACTATAATATTCCTATGCATTTCCTTCATAGGATCTCTTTCATAGGATCTATGGTTTTTTGTTTTTTCTATTTCTGCTTTCCCCTCTTGTTTCAATGCTTCAGGACAATTTTCTTTAATTATCTCTTATATTATTGTATCAATATTCTTTTTTTGATCATAGCTTTCAGGTAGTCCAATTATTCTTATGTTTTCTCTTCTTGATCTATTCTCCAGATCAGTTGTTTTTCTTATGAGATGTTTCATTTTCTCTTATATTTTTTCATTCTTTATATATTGTTTTATTATTTCTTGATCTCCTATAATTGTGCTGGCTTCCCCTTGCCCAATTCTAATTTTCCAGGAATTGTTTTCTTCTTTAAAATTCTGGATCTCTTTTTTTTTAATTGGTTGACTTTCTTTTCATAATCTTCTTGTTTTTCTTGAATTGTTCTTACTTTTTTTTTGTTTTTCCTCAATCTCTCTCATTTGATTTTTAAAATCTTAAGTTCTTTGAATTCTTTTTGACCAGGTGACCATTTGATGTTACTCTTTGGGGTAGAAAAGGGTTTCTTTGCTTTGATATCCTCCTCTGAAGATGAACCCCAGTCTTCTCTATTCCCATAGTAACTCTCTATGGTTGAATTCTTTCTCCTTTGCCTCTGCATTTTTTTTTTGGAGTGGTAGTAACAATTTTTGTAATCACCTGTACTGCTGAGGTATGGGGGATAGTCTCTGACCTCAGATCTTCAGTTCTCTTCTCTGACCTGAAACTGGAACCAAGACTTCCAGCCTCCTGTAAGTGCCCACAGCCAGCAGCTTCCTCACCCCACTGCTTCTGCACTTACTGGGCATGTGCTGGTTCCTTCTTGCCTTTCTGTGTCTCCACAGCACAGCTGGGTCTGGCATTCCTTGTCAGCAGAGGTTCCCTCGATCTTTCCTGGCTCAGACACCCAAATCCCTTCACTACCATGGAGGTAAAGTCCTATGGCTGGGGCCCAGGCAGCGTCTCAACTCAGATAACCCCAGGGCTTGCTGCTTGTTATTTAAGTGGACCTAAGACCTAGCTTAGCGATGTTTACAATTTACAGGGACCAAACTCAGTCCTGGGATTTTTTCTTCAGATCTTCTTCTATTGTCCCCAAAAGACCCTTGTTGTGCCCCTACTCTTATTTATTTTTACTACTCTATGTTAGGCCTAAAGTGCTGTTTTATTTATTTTTTTTGGCGGGGGGAAATTTTGAGAGCTTGGAATTTTCTGACCTATTCTGCCATCTTCCCAGAATCCTCCTTATTTCATGTATTTAAAAGCATTACTGGGGGGGTTGTTGTAGACTTTATCCACATGCCAAAGGGATTGATAACATTCACAAAAATTTTAAGAATCCCTGCCCTAGAGCAAATAGTGCTAATAGTTTCATTCTGACAATGGGTAAAAACAAGTACGATGAAATTGAACAAGCATAAATGTAATCCTGTATTTAGATGTGTAAAATCAATTTGATAAGTTCAAGGTAGAGGAACCAAGACTCAACAGTAATACATGTGGAAAAAGCCTGGGGTTTTTACTTGACTGCAAACTTAATATAAGTTAACATCATAAGTTGCTACCCCAAAATAAAAATAAATAAATAAATAAAGCTAATCCAAGTCAGCTCAAGGCCATAACAAACCATGCAATAATCTGACAGCATTAAGTTTTATGTAGTATAAAAAAATAGTGTATAGTTCTAAAATAACATATCTTAAAGGTACAAAAACTCACTTTCTCTTGGATCCCATAAGCCCTTTTGGAACTCTGAGGTTGGCCCTGAAGTTATTAAGTCTTGTAATAAATTGATACATTAACACATGTATATTCATCTGATCAAAGGGCACAATGGTTCCATTGTAATCAATCAAAAGGTTATTGAAAATCTATTGCAGTGGATTCTGAACTGAGTGACATACTTTCAAAGGGACATTGATAAGATAGAACACAATTGGAATAGGGTTGCTGTTCATCTTTCATTTTCAAAGAAGACAGGGTGGTATCTTGACTTCTGCGTGAATTGGATTTAATTGAGGCAGAGTTACATCAGCTTCATTCTCTTTTCCCAGAGTCACTGAAGTCCAGTGGCAAGATGAAAGTCAAGATAATCAGTGATGACCCAGGATGCAATGGATAACTGTGGCATCTTTGATGTTTGATCAGTCTCTGTGTGCTCCACAGTGCCTGCTTCAACAAGGGTAGTGAAAAAAATTAGAAACCATGTGTAACCTGAGTCCCCAAACCCACTGGTATGTGAAGATTAGTGTCCCACACCAGTGTGAAATACAGGGCAGAGCTGGCTGAGAGAGGGAGAGAGGAGAGCTCTTCAGTCTTTGAGTTTTCTTTAGGTTGCTTTGGGTGCTTCTGGTTTCCAGCTGTTAGAGAAAAGATATAAAGTGTTAACCCCAATTCAGGTTGCTAAAAGAAAAGGCTGAAGAATCTGACATGAAAGGAACTGGCAGTCTCCATCATACCCCTATCACTAGCCTGCTACACTAGAAATTCTGGGGAACTTCCTCTTGGATAGAATCTGCGACTCTTTCTTTTTGTTGAACTGAGTTACCTTATTCCCAGTGGGAGAGAACCTTCATTGTGTATTGTCTGGTGTATATTCTCTTATGTAGAATTTCTCTGATTTCTGTTTTGCTATGATTTGGATAAATGCATTTCTTTGCTATTTTGCGATAGGTATGTTCATTGTAAATCTTGTGTTTGGAGGGAAAGAAATCTAAAAGCTTCAGATATAAAGCTTGTAGTATTCTTTCTCCTCCAATACTGAAACAGCAATCAGAAGTTTACCCTGAACCTGTTACTCACATCCCTTAGACTAATATTTAAGGAAACAGAGAGATATAATTCTAGTCCAATATCCCTCCTCACTGAAGACAGCAGAGCTTCCCTTCCTGGAAGGAATTAAAATCTCTCTTGGTGGCTGGGAAGAGAAGAGTCTAGAGATGTCTACTCTTCCTCCCTTTGAGCAATACAATAATACTGCCATGCCACCAGTGGAAAACAAGCCACTTGCAACATTTGAGGCCTTACTACACATGTTACTACTGAATCATTGAAGTCAGTATTTATATAACATCAACTATGTACCAGACACTGTGCTATGAATTTTTATAAATATCTCATTTGATCCTCACAGCAACTCTCTGAGTTAATTGCTGTTTTTTTCCCCTCATTTGACAATTGAGGAAGCTGAGGCAAATAGAGGTTAAGTGACTTACCCAGGCTAACATAGCTAGTTAATATCCAGTAGAGGCCAGATTTGAACACAGGTCTTCCTATCTCTAGACCCAGCAATCTCTCCAATGCACCACTTAGTTTTCTCAGTGTCTGTTTCAAGTTCTTAGGCCATGTTAGAATCCAGAACTCTAGGAAAACTTAGACTAAAGAAAAAAATATTCAGAGGGAATATCTGCCTTGAAAACTCTATTAACAAGAAATTAGACTTCTTAGCTCTATTAGGAAGAAGTTATAATAATTATGCTACTAGAATGATTTCAGTTCAATATTTGAGTTTATATATTTTTACATTTATTAATTTGCTTATCTTTCTAGTTCATTATTTGTTTGTCTATTTACTTATTACCCCTCAAAATTAAAGCTTTGAGACAATTTAATGTTATTCACTTCAAAATAGGATGAGAAAATACCAGAGCTGAAAAGGATCTTAGAGATGATCCAATTAAAACTCCTTCTTTAAGGAAAAATATATATACTAATATACCTTCCTCACCCCCACTGAACCCTTCCCCCATGTAACAAAGAAAAGGAGTTATTGAAAGCCAACACAGAAAAACCAATCAATATAGCAACTGCTTGACAGCACATGCATCATTTTGTCCCTGTAATCCTTGACATTTCAATTGAAAAGACATCATCTGTTTTCTAAAACTGAGGCTGGTCATTATATTAGGCTATTATATTGGCTACCTTTTAATCCTGATTTCAGTTACATCATTGTATTGTACTTTATTGCAAATTGTTCCCTAGCTTCTACCTCACTTTGAATCAGTTTATTTTCTCAAGTTATTTTTTTTTCTAAATTCTTCAAGGTCATAATTTCTCATGACACAATAGTTTTACATGATGTTAATCCATCTCACTTTATTCAGATGTTCCTCAGTCATTTGTTTCCTGTTTTGTACTACCAAAAACTTATATTATGACTGTTTTGGTTTTTATTTTTGTCTTTGACATCCTTGGGTTATCTTCCCAGTTGTAGGATAATGGAGTCAGAATTTAAACTTGCTAACCTCCAAATTACTTAGTCTTCTTAAATCCCATGACTTATTCCTTCATTTGACCTCAATCAATCAACAAACATTTATTTAAAACCTACCTTGTGTCAGCCACTGTGCTAAGCATTGAAGATGCAAAGAAATGCAGAAGAAATTCCCTACTCTCAAGGAGTTTGGTCTAATTAGGGGAGACAGCATGCAAATACCTATGTATAAATAGCTATATACAGGATAAAATTGAAATAATCAACAGAGAGAAAGCAGTAGAATTAAGGAGAATTAAGAGGAAACACTTCCTCTAGAAGATGGGTTTTTATCTGGGTCTTGAAGGAAGTCAGGCTGTCAAGAAGTAGAGATGAGGAGGAAGAGAATTCCATGCATGGACAGCCAGTGAGAATGCCTAGAGATGGAGTTTCTTGTTCAAGGAAAAGCCAGCCTCACTGGATTTAAGTGTACATGGAAAGAGATGGGATACAAGATGTAAGAAGACTGGAAAGGTAGGGGGTGGGTGGGCAAGTTATGTAGGACTTTGAATACCAGAGGATTTTTGATTTAATCCTGGAGGTGATAGGCAGCTGCAGGAGTTTGTTAAGAAGGTAGGGTAACATGATAAGATCTTCACTTTAGTAAGTTAACTTTTTTTAAATATTATTTCCCCCCAAGACAATTTCTAGAATTCATTTTTACAAGATTTTGAATTCCAGATTTTTCTCCCTCTCCTCCTCTCTTCCAAAAACAGTAGGCAACTTGATATAGGTTAAATTTTTTCATCTGAAAACTGCCTGTTCATATCCTTTGACCATTTATCAATTGGGGAATGGCTTGTATTCTTATAAATTTGACTCAGTTCTCATATTTGAGAAATTGAGACCTTTATCTGAGACACCTGCTATAAAGATTATTTCCTAGCTTTCTGCTTTCCTTCTAATCTTGGTTGCATTGCTTTTGTTTGAAAAAAGATTTTTATTTTAATATAATCAAAATTATCTACTTTAGATTTTGTAATGTTCTCAATCTCTTGTTTCATCATGAATTCTTCCCTTTCCCCATAGATATAATAGGTAGACTATTCCTTGCTTTTCTAATTTGCTTATTGTCACCCTTTATGTGTAAATCATGCACCTATTTTGACCTTATCTTGTTATGCAGTGTGAGATATTGGTCTATACCTAGTTTGTGTCCTATTGTGTGCCAGTTTTCCCAGCAATTTTTGTCAAATAGTGAGTTCTTATCTCTAAAGCTGAGGTCTTTGGGTTTATCAAACACTTTGTTACTATGGTCATTGACTACTGTGTCTTATATACATAATCTAGTCCACTAAGCCATCATTCTATTTCTTAGTCAGATAGTTTTGATGATTACTGCTTTATAATACAGTTTGAGATCTAGCTTTGCTAGGTCATTTTCCTTTGCATTTTTTTCATTAATTCCCTTGCTATTCTTGACATTTTGTTCTTCCAGATGAATTTTGTTGTCATTTTCCCTACCTTTATAAAATAATTTTTGGTAGTTTGATTGGTATGGTACTGAATAAGTAAATTAGTTTAGGCAGAATTGTCATGTTTATCATATTGGCTTGGCCTACCCAATTGTTTAAATCTGACTTTATTTGTGTGAAAAATTTGTGCAAAAAATCTTTTGTAATTGTGTTCATATTATTCCCGAGTTTCTTTTGGCATGTAGACTCCCAAGTATTTTATATTGTTTACAGTTATTTTAAATGGAATTTTTCTTTCTGTCTCTTGCTGTGGGGGCTTTATTGGTCATATAAAGAAATCTTGATGATTTATGTGGGTTAATTTTATATCCTGTAACTTTGCTAAAGTTGTTAATTATTTCAAGTGGTTTTTTAGTTGATTTAGGCTCTTTAAGTATACCATCATATCATCTGCAATGAGTGATAGTTTTGTTTCCACATTGCCTATTCTAATTCTTTTGATTACTTTTTCTTCCCTTATTGGTATAGTTAACATTTATAGTACTATATTGAATAATAGTGGTGATAATGGGCATCCTTGCTTCACCCCTGATCTTATTGGGAAGGCTTCTATCTTATCTTCATTATAGATAATATTTGCTGATGATTTTAGATAGATATGGCTTATCATTTTAAGGCATGATCACTTTATTCCTATGCTCTCTAGTGTTTTAAGTAGGAATTGGTGCTGTATTTTCTCAAAAATTTTTTTTAGCATTTATTGAGATAATCATGTGATTTCTGTTGGTTTTGCCATTCATATGGAAATTATGTTGATAGTTTTCCAAATATTGAACTAATACTGCATTCCTAGTATAAATCCCACATGGTCATAGTGTATAATCCTTGTGATATATTGTTGTGATCACCTTACTAATATTTGTTCAGAATGTTTGCATAAATATTCATTACGAAAATTGGTCTATAATTTTCTTTCTCTGATTTAGCTCTTCCTGGTTTAGTCATCAGCACTATATTTGTGTCATAAATGGAGTTTGGTAGGAACCCTTTGCTTATTTTCCCAAATAGTTTATATAGTATTGAAATTAATTGGTTTTTTTTTTTTTTTGATGTTTGGTAAAATTCACTTGTGAATCTCTCTGGCCCTGGGTAATTTTTTTTAGGGAATTCATTAATGGCTTGCTCAATTTCTTTTTCTAATATGGGGTTATTTAGGCATTCTATTTTCTGTTAATCTGGGTAATTTATATTTTTATAAATATTCATAGATTTCACTCAGGTCATCAGACTTAATATCATATAATTGAGAAAAATATTCTTCTTCATTGGTGGTGATTTCACCCTTTTCATTTTTGATACTGGATATTTAGTTTTCTTCTTTCTTTCTTTTTTTAATTTAAATTACCCAGTGGCTTATCTATCTTATTGTTTATTTTTTCATAAAACCAGCTCTTAGATTTATTAGCTCGATAGTTTTCTCTTTCTTTTTTTTTGCAACTTTCAATCTTATTAATCTCATCTTTGATTTTCAGGAGATCTAATTTAGTGCTCAATTAAGGATTTTTAATTTGTTTTTTTTTCTAGTTTTTTTTTTTTTTTAGTTGCATGCCCAATTCATTGATCTATTCTTTTTCTACTTTGTTGATAAAGGGATTTAGAGAAATACAATTTCCCCTAAGTATTTCTTTGGCTGCATCCCATAAATTTTGGTATGTTGTCTCAATGTTGTCATTCTCTTTAATGAAGTTGTTAGTTATTTATATGATTTGCTCTTTGACTCACTTACTCTTTAGGATTAGATTATTTAGTTTCCAGTTACTTTTAATCTATCTTTCCACTGGCCTATGTTGAATGTAATTTTTATTGCATTATGATCTGAAAAGAATACATTTAATATTTCTGTCTTTTTACATTTGATTTTGAGGATTTTATGCCCTAACACAGGTCAATTTTTGTGTAGGGGCCATATACTGCTGAGAAAAAGGTATATTCCTTCCTGTTTACATTCATTTTCTCTGAAGGTCTGTCATATCTAACTTTTCAAATATTCTACTTACCTCTTTCAGTTTCTTTTCTTGTTTCTTTTATTTATTTTTGTTGTTATTGTATTTATTGAGTTCTGACAGGGAGCAGTTGAGGTCCCCCACTAGTATAGCTTTGCTGTCTATTTCTTCCTATAATTCACTTAACTTCTCCTTTAAGAATTTGGATGCTATACCACTTGGTAAATATGTGTTTAGTATTGATATTGCTTCATTGTCTGTGGTACCTTTTAACAAGATGTAGTTTCCTTCCTTATCTCTTGTAATTAGGTCTATTTTTGCCTTTACTTTGTCTGAGATCAGGATTGCTACAGCTGCTTTTTCTAAGTCAGCTGAAGTATAATAGATTCTGCTCCAGACCCTTACCTTTACTTTGTGTGTGTCTTTCTCCTTCAAGTGTGTTTCTTATAAACAACATATTGTAGGATTCTGTTTTTTTGATACACTCAACTGTCTTCTTCATTTTATGGGAGAGTTCACCCCATTCACATTCACAGTTATGATTACTGTGTATTTCCCTCCATCCTATTTTTTCCTTCTCTTTGTGTTCTCTCTCCTTTCACTGTTTCTTTCTTCACCAGTGTTTTTCTTCTCTTTACCATTTCCCCTGATCTGCCCTCCTTTCTGTCCATTCCCACCCTGCCCCTTACTTAATCTCCTCCCTTTCTACTTCTTTGTTGGGTATGATAGATTTCTCTATTCAGCTGATTGTGTGTATTACTCCATTTTTGAGTCAATACTGATGAGAGTAAAGTACAATCAATGCCCATCACCCACCCTTCTATTTTCCCCTGCATTGTAACAAGTCTTTTGCCCTTGTTTATGTAATTTACCCCATTCTACCTCTCTCTTCCTTCTGTACCTAGTGTACTCCTCATTTTCATCCCTTAATTTTTTTTTTCAGCCAAAGACAAGGTTTATTAGAACATCTGTCATATTGGGCAGACTCTTAAGGTGTCTGAACATTAGTAAGCTATTGGCTAGATTATAAGAATCTAAGCATCTTAGTGGAGACAAGGTGTACCTTATATACAGAAAGACTGTGGGAGTGACCCAGGAATGGCCAAGTAGTTTGGAGTGACTGGAGGAGGGGTCCAAGGAAGATCTGAATGGGAGTGGCCAGTAAGCTGGGGTGAAAAGAACGCCTGGGACCTGGACCTAGAGAGAACTGGAGAATGGAGCCTAGCTGGGATTAAGGGTGGAAAATGGTCAGGGGCCATAGGGAAGTAAGACAAAGGAAGGCCAGGCTAGGTTAAGGGTAACAGAGATTGGTTATAGTCACAATGAAAGGCCAGTTGATGGGATTATAGCCTCAGGCAAACTCCAGAGACTTGGTCATGTGGGAAAGTCCAGGGTTTTTCCTTTTTGGGGTCTAGATCCCATCCTCATCATTCCCCTCTCAAACAAATGGAACCCAAATTATTTTGGAGTAAAGGGCGAAAGTCTCGGTTTCTGAAACTGCTTCCTGCTGGCAAGGGGCATAGAACTATCCCTGCCTCAAGGGGGTCCCAAAGAGGAGGTTGACTGTAACTGAGCACAGGCTGCATACAGGGAAAGTTGGGGGGGCATTGGCTGGTACCTGCTGTTTGCTACCAACTTTAAGTGAATGGCCTGTAGTCTGGAAGACACAAATCTGACAGAAAAGACTGCAGGGGCCTGATATGACAAGATAAAAACATCCTTAGCTCTGTTTAGATTCAGATAATTCAGTTTTCCAACCATGCAGTATCAAATCTACCTCATAGCCAGGTGGTAACATTCTTTTTCAAGGGGACATAATAGGGAAACTGAGCCAGGAGGATCTCATCTTAGACTGAGGCTAAAATTGTCCTCTCGGCTTTTCCAATGCTGACTTCCCACCAGTAGTATCACATTCTCTGAGTAGCTTGTGGCATTTCTCTCAGGTGGTAGATTATTGATTATTGATGGATTATTATGATCCATCAGACAACTCAAAATAAAAACCTATGAGCTTTTACCTCACACAGTAAGTTTCACTAATTGCAGGTTAGGAAAAACTTTTCCAGGATTTACATCTCAAACTTAAATTTGTCCTAGTGTAAAAAGCCAATCATTAGAGATTTCTATACATTTGCAAATTCTCAGCAAGCCATACATAACCCAAACAAGCTTTTTGGTTAGTCTACACATTAAAACAATAGTCAAATTATTTTAGCAGTAACCAAATTATGAAAAGTTGCTTGACATAACTGACACAAAAAGTTCACCAATTTGAAACTTGAAACAAACCTATTACCAATCAGGTGACTTCAGTTTTGTTAAATGCATTTCCAAATTACTTCACACAGAGAGTCAGCATCTCATCATTAACAGTTAAAACTACAACTTTAAAAAGAGCATGCTTACTGCTTACTTAAGTGCAAGGTTGGAGGCTAGCTTCTTTACCTTTAGCAGGATGTGCTGAACCTGGGTGATGCTTCTAGGCAAAGGCTGCCATGTGGCCCAAAGTCATTGCCAATGGGGCTATGCAGTAGCTGCTGCCCCTCCTCCCTCCTTTTCCCCAGGTGGGGGAGGGCAAAGTCAAAGGTGAGGGGGAAAGGGTGAAACTCTTTTCTCCTATGAGAGGGGTTAACAAATACCCTCTTGACTCAAGGGAAGGGAATGACCAGGGTTGTAAAGAGGTGTTTCAAAATTCCTTAATGATCAATCACAAAACCTCCAGAATCTGCCAAGATACTTTTAGCTGTTCTAACCTTTCCCTGTAACCTCCATGAAAGAGAATTCAGAGGTGTAGAGGGAAGGGAGTAAGTAAGCCTCAGGGAACCAAAAAGCAACTGCAGTTTTTTCCAATTCCCTAGCTCCAAGAGAATTGACAGAATTAGGCATACACTTCCAGATAGGGCATCCATTTTTGTCCTCTGTGCTGTGGAAGGTGTATCCAGGTCCACTGACCCAATGGACCGAAAGCCTGAGAGCATCAGACCGAATGTGAGACAGCCTCATAACTGTCTGCCCAAAAAGCACCTCCAAGCTTTGGTGCTTGGAGAGTGACCCCAACTGCAGAGCAAGAAAGGAAGGTGGGGAGAGGCTTACATATCTTCCAGTCTTGGCTGGAGAAGAACTTGGGGCTAGGCAGTTTCCCTGTATGGGCCACCAAAATGTTGAGGTTTAGGGGTTTAGGGGTGCTGGGACCCCAAAATCACAACATGTGGATCCTGCCCAAAAGAATTTGACCCAAGACTTCCTTCAGCCAAAGACAAGGTTTATTAGAACATCTGTCATATTGGGCAGACTCTTAAGGTGTCTGAACATTAGTAAACTATTGGCTAGATCATAAGAATCTGAGCAGTGGCTAGATTTTAAGAATATGAGTCCCTTAATTATTTTTTGTCAATCCCTCAAATTTACCCTATACCCATACCCTCTGTCTATGTATATTCCTTCTAGCTGTACTAGTAGTGATACAATTTTTAAGAATTAAAAGTATTATCTTTCAATGTTGGGATGTGAACAGTTTAGCTCTATTGAATCCCTTATGTTTTCTTTTCCCTTTTTACCTGTTCATGCTTCTCTTGGGTCTTTCAAGATATTTGAGATCAAATTTTTGTTTTAATTCTGGTCCTTTCCTTATGAAAGCTAGAAATCCTTCTATTTCATTGAATGACCATTTTCCCCCTTGATGTATTCTGCTTAATTCAGCCAGGTGAGTGATTCTTGGTTGCGGTACTAGTTTTTTTTTTTGGTTTGTTTTTTACCTTCCAGAATATCATATTCCATGACCTCTGAATTTTTAATGTTGCAGCTGCTAAGTCCTGCGTAATTTTGATTGTGGTTCCCTCATATTTGAATTGTTTCTTTCTAGCCACTTGCAGTATTTTTTCCTTGACCTGATAGTTTTGAAATTTGGATATAATGTTCCTTGGAGTTTTTATTTTGGGGTCTCTTTCCTGAGGTGATTGATGGATTCTTTCAATGCCTATTTTGACCTCTGGTTCCAGGATATCAGGGCAGTTTTCCTTGATAATTTCTTGAAAGATGTTGTCCAGGTCCTCCTTTTGATTATAACTATCAGGTACTCCAATGATTCTGACATTGTCTATCCCTGATCTATTTTCCATGTCAGTTGTTTTTTCCATGAGATATTTTACATTTTCTTCTATTTTAAAAATTCTTTTGAATTTGTTTGATTTATTCTGGATTTCTTATAGAGTCATTAGCTTCCACTTGCTGAATTCTAACTTTTAAGGAGTTGCTTTCCTATTTGACCTATTGTACTTTTTGAGGAATTGGTTTCTTCAGTGGATTTTTGTATCTCCTTTTCCATTTGGTCAATAATATTTTTTAAGCAGCTGTTTTCTTTTTCTAAGCCATTGACTCTTTTTTTTTAAAATTCTCTTGCATCAGTCTCATTTATTTTCCCAAATTTTCTTCTACCTCTCTTATTTGATTTTTAATCCCAAGAGTTCTTTTTGCAGCTTGAGGCCAATTCACATTTTTCTTTGAGGCTTTGCATATACGTATTTTGACATTGTTGTTCTCTTCTGAGTTTGTGTCTTGATCTTCCCTGTCACCATAATAACTTTCTATGGTCAGGTTCTTCTTTTTGTTGTTTTTTTTTTTTTTTTGCTCATCTTTTCCAGCTTATTTCATTACTTTTAAAGTTGAGTTCTGCTACTGGGGTGGAAGGGGGCACTGTCCCATGCTTCTTGTGCTGGGGGACGCAATTCCTGGCTGTTTACTTGGTGCTGTGTGGGTGCTGTGCTGAGGCACATGGGCACCCTCATGCTATGCCAAGGTTGTGGGGGTCTGGCAGATTGCCTGATGCTATGCTGAGGCACAGGTGGAATTGGAAATCGGCTGGTGTTGTGAGGTACTGCAGCAGTCTGTTGGCTCACCTGATGCAGTGCTGAAGCATGTAGAGTGGGGCTGGTGCTGGCATGTGCCTATTCACCTACTGCTGTGCTAGAAATCAAGGCTTCTTACTGGCTTACTGAGAAAGATCCTGCTGCTGACTTGCCAGGAAACTGCCTGCCCTGTATTGTACTTCCCTTTTTCCTGAATGAGACAGACCTTTCCTGCAGACCTTTCCTGCAGACCTTCCAAGTTGTCTTGGGCTAAAAAATTGTTTCACCCTGTCATTTTGTTAGTTCTACCATTCCAGAATTTGTTTTGGGGTGTTATTTTATAGTTGTTTGTGAATTCAGGTGATTTCCCTCTTACTCTGCCATCTTAACTACTGGAAGTTCTCAGTAGATTTCATTCTTATCAGTATAGAGAGAATAATTGAATCCATTATTGCTGATGAGATCACCAAATGAAATAGTATAAATAGAGAAGAGAAGAGTCCTAGGACAGAGTCCTGGGGGAAAATGAAGATTACCTGAATGATAAAAGGAAATTGAAATGGAGTGGTCAGGTAGGTAGGAGAACCACAACACACTTGTGTCCTGAAAAACTTAGAGGGAAGAGTTTATCAAAAAAGAGAATTACTGCAAAGCCTGCAGAGAAGTTAAGGATGAGGATTGAGAAAGGGCCAAGAGATCATTAGTAACTTTGGAAAGCAAAGTTTCAGTTGAATAATGAGGTGAGAAACTAGATTATAGAGAGTAAGAAAGAGACTAAGAATAAAGGAAGTGGAGCTGAATATTGCAGATAACCTTTTTTAATCATATATTTTTAGCATGTATATCTAACATTTAGCATATAACATATATTTAACATATTTTTACATATAATATATTTAACATATATTAGTTTTATTCATTATGGTGGTTGCTAATTATCTGCAAAGTGGTTGGTAATCCTTAGTTTCAACAACAGCAACAACATACATTACAGTATTTGGGCAGACTTCATTTTGTATGTGTGTTAACATCATGCTAAGGCTTTTAAAAATCTTTTTTTAATTTTTTTTATCCTTTTTGTGAAGAACTGAAAACAGAAGGTCATTAGAATAAGTAACCTGAAGGTCAGTTGCAACTAGTAGCTGGGATTCTTGCAGTATCATAGAATTCAGCCCTTTCTCCCCATTCAAAGTTTTTGTAAGTCATGCAGTCAGTCCTGACTGAGGTCCAGCATACAAATCCCTGGTCCATTTCCAAACTTAAAACAACTGAAATTTACATTCATGATGTAATAAGATTTTTAAAAAAGTTACAGTTCATACACCTGGACAATCAAGATCGTCTGAATTATAAAAAGTAAATTACCCATTAGTTGCATTATTTTCTCAGTAGGCCAAGAAAGAGCCAGCTAATTTGTCCAGTAAAGGCATGAAAAAGTTGAGGTTTTCCTTAAAACGTGTAGGTATGCAACACAGATTCCTTGTGTTAGTGAATATCTAGAATATACGGGTTCCAAAGAAGGATTTTTAAAAAAAATATTTTTACTCTATTCATGACTTTCAGCAAGAGTTCTTTGTTATGGTAAAGTAAAAAATCAACAGTTGTGGGCCTTATTCTTTGTTGTTCTTGTTGTTTATATGTGTGCATGCACGCGCGCGGATGCGTGCGTGTGTGTGTGTGTGTGTATGTGTGGGTGTATTTCTCATTTTCAATATTGAGGCACAAACCTCTGAACATAAGCTCTATGTAAGACATAGAAGAAACCACCAATTTGCAAATAATGAGTATTTTGCTGTGAGTATGGAGATAGCCTTCTCAAGGAATTTAGCTAGAAAAGAGAGGAGAGATATTGAGCAAGAACTAGCAGGGACAGATGGATCAAGTGGGGGTTTGTGATTTTTTGTTGTTTTATGAGGATGGGGGAGACATAAGCATGCTTAGGTTCAGTAGGGAATCATCCAGTAGACAGTGAGAGGCTGGGGACTAAAATAGAGGACAACCTGCTGGAGGAATGGGATGGCATGAGATCACTTGTATAGGTACAGGGAATTACCATGGTGAGGAGAAGAGTGACCTAGTTATATGAGATAATGATGAGAGGTAGTGGCATCTGATTGCTGTGAGAAGAGAATGAAGTGGAGAAAAGGAACCTCTGGGCAAATGGCTTTTTTTTTTTTAGTAAAATATGATGCAAATTTCAACTGAGAGAATGTTGGGAGGATGAGCCATGGGAGGCTTGAAGAAGGATGATCACAGCTCCACACATGAATGGTTGCACCCTCCATCCTGCTATTACACCTAAATTGCCTGCTTCCCTAATCAAAAATTCTGATATTCTTCCATCTTATCATAATCTTTTATCATTCCATGTCTCCTTATGTCTCACCTATTTTATTTTTCACTTGAATCCTGATCTCTAGCCCATTTATCTCTAAAATTTTTCTCTGGTCATTACCCCTGCTGTGACTTCATTTTCTCCCTACTTGGTCTCAACCCAAAAGACAATCAATTCAATGTTATACTGTCATAAATCTCCTGATTACCTCACCCCTTTTTTTCTATCACCATTGAGCACTGAATTTTTTCTCTCCATCTGCCTCCTTTGTTCCTGCCAAATGGATCTATAAGAAGACAAAACATCTCTTACATAGAGATAGCATGAGTACCAAACAATAACCTATAGATATATTTTCTGTGCCTTCAGGCCAAGTCATGTAACTAGGACCAGATTGTAGTCATGACGTTATTATGAAATGACCACTCATAGCTGAGACCAAGGGAAGGGAAACAATGGGATATGACAAGGTCCTGCTTCTACTCTCACTAAATCTCAGTTGTTTACATAGAACGAAGATGAAAAAAATGCACTTATGGTGGCTGCAGAGTGGAAAATTGAGTGAAAAGCAAAATTTAACACAAAGGAGGAGAGAACAAAGACATATAGCTTCAAGTCCCATAAACCTTTTGTAGTAGGAAAAGTACCTGCCAGCCTCTTCCACCATTAGGACTGGCCTATTTCTTTCCATTAAAGAGAATTAAACATGTGCTTGAGACTTGATTAGCTCAGAGCAGAGGATTAAGTCTTGTGCAGTTGATATGGATTCCAGGGCACCTGAGTCCAAAAAAGCCAAAAGGAGCTCCAGCATCTCCTTGATGCTTGACTGGTGGACCACAGTTAGCAACATAGATCCAAAGAATCTGTGTTCAGCTGAATCAATGTAATTTCCTCAGCCAAATTTAATCTTCTTGCTCTCAATGGCCTTCCCTTACTATGAATAATTAACCATCTCTTTTTTAGCCATTAGATGGAGTACAAATGTATCATTTAATTCCAATCTTGAACTTCAGGCACTAGCTTAACTTGGTCTATTATGGCCTACAAAGCCTTATGTGATTTTTGTTTTTGTTTTTGTTTTTTTACAATATTTTAGTAACACCACCTCACCCTAACCCAGGTCTATGTGGCATTGAGTGTCTGAGGGGAAAAAAAGCAGTTCCAGGGAGGGGAGTGTCATTGTTTCTCTGACCTGTCAAGACCTAATCTTTGGGCCAGTTTGTTACTTTCAGTAGGTCAAAAATATACCTCTGCCAGTACCTAGGAAGACCAGGGGCCTGTCTGAGTCTTCTTGATGTATCATTAGTCTCTAATGTTGTTATAGCCCATTACTGTCTTGGTAAAGATATGTCTGAGTGTTTATCTTAGCTAAATACAGAATCTGAGGCCCTAGTGCAAAGTCAGTCCCCCGGGAAAATCTGTTTGTTTTCTTTTATCAAATAGAAAGAGTAATATAACTCAATGTATTTACCTTTCATCTTTCACTTCAAGGACTTGAATTGAGGAACATCGAAGAAACAACATTAGACTTCAGGTCAGAAGATCTGGATTACAATTCCAACTTTTAAATTTATTAGCTGTGTGATTATAGACAAATCACTTCACTTAGTCTCAACTTCTTTATATGTAAAATTGGGGTAGCAATTCCAGCATTACTTACCACAGAATTATTTTGAAGATCAAGTGGAATAATGTATTTAACATGCTTCATAAGTTATAAGGTGCTATAAATGTCAGCTAGGTACCTAGAGTAATATACTCTACTTCCCTAAGTTGTGAAGAGAATGTTTTGTAGAACCATAGAGTACTAAATAAATATGAGTTGCTTCTGTTGTCATTAGAGCTAGAAGCAATTATCTTGTCTAGTCAACTCATTTCGCACATGGATATGGAGGTCTTGGGCAGTGAAAACTTCTTGGCGAAGTGACTATCTCAGAATCATGTGACTAGTCAGTGGCAGAACCATGACAGGAACTCAGTTCTTCTGACTCTTAATCCAATATCCTTTAAATAACATCACATCACATTTTAGATCAGATGCTTGATGTCGTCTATTCTCTCTGCTTCCTTTAGATAATTTCTGTTAATTTTTTGTTGCCATTTATCTCATTTTGAATTATGGTTGAATTTGCGAGCTTTCCCAGTTCCTTTTGGGAGTGCTCAGGATACAAATCTCAAATAGATAAATGAAGAAAAAAGTTTTTGTGACTTTCCCTGGGTTATCTAAACTTATGTTTAAGCTCTTACATTGCTTTCTAGTTCTGGCTTTTTCTTCAATGTACATTACAGTAATTATATACTCACAGACATGTGAAAGTCAGATATTTTCTCTTATACAACAAAAAAACAAGCCTCTGAGGTGAAAGTGATGGAGTTAAAAATAATTTTCTTGCAGGTCACAGATAAAAAGGCAAATTGTTTTCTCTAGTCACTAGTCTAATTGGTGAACTTCATCAAACTCTTCATGGATCTACTGTCATTACTTGAATTTCTTAAATTTCTACTCTTCAAGTGAACCCTATTTGACTTTTGTTTACTTGTTAAATAACTCCTGGTGAGAAAAAAAAGAGGTTTCTTTTTCTTTTTTACCAATGACAGGTTTATTTTCATTTTAATAATGGTTTATACTTATTCCTTGTATCACAGATCTGTCTGCTTAGAAGATTTAATACATATCCATATATCTATCTATCTATCTATCTATCTATCTATCTATCTATCTATCTATATCTATATATTTATCTATTTACACATACATATATATGCACATACATACACATATACACTTATACATATATATGCACATATAGAAATATATTTAAACATAAATATATTTCTATATTTCTAAACTTACAAGCAAATAGATATATTTTTATATAAATGTTTATGTATTTAATATTAAATATATATTTACATGTATATTTTAAAGTTAAAATACTAAATAGTGCTGTGTTAATGAAGTCAGTCTATTGTCACAAACAATAGATTGTTTGTTTCAGCAGAGAGGGAAGATTTTCTTGCCAACTTAAAATATTTAGAACTTTTAGTAATTTCTTATTTATTGTCAATTTTAAGAGCACAAGCACAGCTTCAGTAAGGATTTGTATACATCTTTCTTTATTAATAGGTTCCATTTTTTAAAGATGCATGTGAATTTCAGGGTTGAAGATAACTTAATAGTAAACTAGCAAAAGTCTTGATATAATTAATATCTAAGGAGAACTAAATTAAATTCTTATTTTCTTATAGTTCTCAACAGAATTGTGCAATAGAATATTATTTTTCTTTACTTCTGGATGTGAAATTGCTAATTCTTTTACCTCATACTCTGATGGGAATGACGCCTATTTTCCTAACAAAACTGTTGCCACTTTCTTAAAATGTGGCATATGGAGCCTACTTTCGGTGGCTTTGTTATATTTGCTTTTGTTAATTGAAGCTATCACTTATCAGTTCACCAATGGTCACTGGCTAAATGACAGTTTTCAGTGGAGCATATGGAAGTGAGTTTAATGAGTACTTAATCATGGCTTAAGAGCCACATACAAACCCAGTGCTCATAAGTATCTGCCACTGTTCTTTCTTAAAACTTTCATTCTGGCAAGGGTTTCAAAGAGGTATCTTATTGTTTGTAGTGGGGGCATTGTTCAATGAGGGCCCAGATCTTCTTGAATATACAATATGCTCTAATTGAGCAATAGCTTCCTGGAGGCTTGGGAAGCCTGCTTTTGGAAAATTCTGATGTGACAGAGGGGTCCTTCCCTTCTCCAATCCAAAGCATGTTCAGGTATACTGACTGTTTCCAGGCAACTTACTTTGCAGTGATAAAAACCTTTTAATTAGTTCCTAAGCAGTAACTGAGTATGTATGCAGCAGGTTTTGAACAGATGGAAACTCTCTTTCATAATGGCTTTTAAGAGAGAAAGGAGAAGAATCAATATGGCCTCTAGAAGAGAGAGGGGCTTCGGGTCCTCCTCCCCCCCCTTTTTTTGGCCTGGATGGGTCATTGTTTTCCTTTCCACTGTTTTTATTCTTTTTTGAGCTTGTGTGAATGAGGTTCAGACAAAATAATAATAATACCTAATATTTATATAGTGATTATCATGTGCCAGGCCCTGTCTTAAATCTCACTTGATTCTCACAACAACCCTAGGAGTTAGGTGCCAGTATTATCCCCATTTTTAAAGATGGGATAGCTCAAGGGAAAAGAGGTTAAGTGACTTGGCCAAAATCACATAGTTACTAAGGGTCTGAGGTTGCATTTGAACTCAGGTCTTCCTGAGTCCAGGCTTGGTGCTTGATGCATTGCGTTACCTAGCTGTCCAGATTGTGGTCTTATGATTTTCAAAAGAAGAGCCAATAGAGGTCCAGCAACTGGAGTCCACAGCAGAATCTCCTGGTAACTGTAGCAAGAAAGCCTAGTATCCAGGACTGAGAAGTAAAGGACTTGACTCAGAACAACTGGGAATCAACCCAGGCACTGAAACACCCTCTTCTGCAGGCAAGGGAGCATTAGCTGTTTTAAATCCCCAAAGAGAACTTGGAGTGTTAGAGAATGTTGGTAGATACTACTTAGATATGAATCTAGTCTCCCCAAAAACCAAGGCGATAGAGGAGAGTGGGCTACAAATTACAGTGATTTTTGTACTGGTTCTTACTATATCTTCCCAGTAAACATCCCTTTGTAAAAGTTATTTGATGGTATAATGAACATCAAATTTGATTGAAATTGAAGAGACATCAACTGGTTAAAATTATGTTGGGGTTATTAGTGCCTTCACCTCTGCTGGGAATCATGGAAGAGGAAAAATATCTCTGAGAGGCTATCTCACCTGAACCAGATTCAGTCCAGAACATAGGGGTCATCTCTCATAGCTGTCTTGATGATTCCTGTAGTTCTTTGTTTGTTGGTTTGTTTCAAGAATGAGTATCCCCATCTTGTTTAGGTTGGAAGTACAGGTGCTATTTATGGGTTCTATCCCACTAATGATTAATCCAAGTCAATTCTGACTTGGCACAACTTCCAAGTAAGTCATGTCCCAGCTGCTGTTGGGCTAGGATCCCAAAGGTCAGCCTGAAAGGTCATTTCTTTTTCTTTGGAGCATCAGTGCTGCAGTGTTATAAAACCCAACTAAGACTCCAACTCCTGAATTTCTGTGTGGCTTGTTCTCCTGGTCTTTTGAAATTCTCAAAATTGGAGACTCTACTCTCTTCACTTAGAACATTAAAAAAAAAAAGGCCAAGAAAGAGGCCTGTTTCTTAGAGCCATGGGGCCTCATAAGGGAGAAGGCCCTAGGGGCTCTGCCATTATGGCTTAGAATCTCAACAAATGCTGAGAGTTATAGAGTCACCAAGCATAGCTATAAGTATGAGTGCTGAAGATGACTGCCCTTTTTTAATGCCTCCATAGCTAATAGAAAAGCTTCCTTTTCAGCGAGCTATCAGTTGACTGATACCAGTTATAGAAAGTTAATGTGTGCTTACAGTTTCTCCAGGACAGTTTTGTTACATACTTACTTCAGAAGCAAGCTTGCTTGTCCATGTGGAGAGATGCAGTTCTAACTGCCCCAAGCTTGTACCAGACCCCTCACCACACACAGAAAGGTAAAAAGAGTATGTGCCTTCAGGAAGCTCATATGCTAATGGAGGAAACAACAGGTAAAAAACTAGACACATATAAGAAATGTAAGGGAGACATAGGTCATTTCAGGGGAGAAGGCAAGAGAAGGCAATAGTAGCTGTATTTGAAGGGGGCATATTATTCTTCAGGATGCTATTTCATATGTATAGATATATATGGATGTATGAATAGAGTTGCATATGTACATGAACACACATGCACATATGTATGTATATTTATGCACCTATACTTATGTATTATATGCCTGTATATTCATATATGTGTCTATATGCCATACATATATGCCGTCTGTTCAAATATTCATATATGCATAAGGATAGTGCACAGAATAATAAAGCATATACATGCATGCATATATGCATGTCTCTATATGTACATCCATATACATCTATATATATGAAATAGTAGCCCAAAGACTTATGTGTGTGCATGTTTGTATATGTACACATATGCATACATTTGTGTTATCTATATCTGTAAATGTCTTATTCCTACTTTCCCCACCCACTCCGTACTCGTACAAAACTGGGCACTCTTTGCCTCTTATAACATTATGTGCCTGTTCTCAAATTCTTCTTATTCCTATAAAATCTTTTTAGCCCTCCTTTTTCTATTGAATTCCTAACTAGTCTTTGAAGTCCAACTTAAATGCTACTTCTTTCATGAAAGTCTCTTTACTCTCCAAATTAATAAGAGTGTCTCTGCTTAGAAGTCATATCCCATGCTGATGTATAGCTCTCTAATGTATTTGTCACTCATAGGCCAACACAGATTGAAGAGTCTTTCCCATGGAGCGAGGTCTGTCTTGATGCTAAAATAGATCTGAGTTTGATCCCAGGAGATCCTGACCCTAAAGAGAGAAGTTTAGGCTTTTTTCCCACTTTCTCCCTGGCTCATTGACCCCATCTCAGAATTCTGGGGGAAACATCTTAAACAAAGTGTATGTATGTTTTGAATCTCTAAAAAAAGAAATCAATAGGGTTCCTTTTTAAAAGGTACTCACTGTACAAAGTAGTAGATATCAGACTTGATAGAGTATTTATTTCTTTCCCTACAAAATAAATGCTTAAAACACATAAGACACATAGGCACAAATGAACACATACTTAAAACATGAAGAAATAACCCATTGTCTCTTTTATGCACGGAGCTGGGTTGGGCAAGTCATTCAATTCCCAGGAGATTTGAGGTATTAATGAATTTCCTGTTCATCTCAGATTTATATTGCTCAAACAAGTCACAAATCTCCACCTCCCTACCCCGCCCCTTTTTACTCAAACATAGCTTGAGCTTTCTTGTTCCTTTCAACCATAGCATTCTCCAGGCAGAGGTCATTACAATATACTAATCACAGAACAATCTCTCTTATAGTTAATGATGTGTGTCTTACTAAGCTATATTCCATGAAAGGAGAAATTGTGTCTTATCTAGAATTAGTATCTCTCCTAGTGACTAGTACAGTGTCAGGTTAAATAAAAATAGAAACATTGAACAGTTTTTTTGAATTGGATGGAGTTACTGATAGATAATTGAGATAGCAGGGAAACAATATATTTCTTCCTCAGAGTGACTGGATTATGTTATGTAGAAGCAGTCAGAGAGAACATAAAAATTAACAGAAAAATAGAAATCATCCTTGAGATGTAGTTGGCCCAAGTACAAAAGTCAGGCCATGAGCATTCATTTGACTCCTCTCTCAGGCTTCTGATAAGCAAATCATTGTTGATAATATCAGCCCAAGGAAGTTTCATTCCACTGGACCAATGCTATATGTTTGCTGGATAGCCTGTCCCTGATATGGCTAAGTGAACTTCTTTTTGTTAACTGTCAGATGCTCTACAGGTGTTTTATTTCAATACAAACTAGAATCTTAGATATCAAACTAGCCTAAGTCAGTCCTTGACTACTAGATCCAAAACATGCTTGTGAAAGGGGATATTGGCCTGGGTTTGATCCTAAAAAGTGGTTCGTCCCCAAGAGAAGACAGTGGAACTTTTTTTCACAGCTCTTACATTACAGTTTTGAGGGAGCAACTCCTGATTCAGTCACCAATCATTTTCAACATAGCCCTCAGTCATGGGAACACATAAGAACCAATTATAGATCATGGAATCATAGATTTTTACCTAGAAGTAAGCTTTAACACCATCTATTCCAATCTGCCTACAACATGAAAGAAGAAATTGAGCCTCAGAAATTAAATGACTTTAGGTAGCTGTTGGCTCAGTGAATAAAGCACTGGGCCTGGAGTCAAGAAGACCTAAGTTCAACTCCAGCCTCAGAAACTTACTATCTGTGTGACCCTGGGCAAGTCACTTAACCTCTGCTTCAGTTTCCTCAACTGTAAAATGGAGATAATGATAGCACTTACCTCACAGTGTTGTTGTGAGGATCAAATGAGATAATATCTGCAAAGTGGCAAAGTGCTAAACAAAATGCCCGGCACATAATAAGCACTGTATAACTGCTTATTTTCCTTCTTTCCCTTCCCATTTCTTTTTCTATATTTTCACAGCTAGTAAGTGTCTGAGATATAGTTTGAACCCAGGTATTCCACACTCCTACTCCAGCAAACTATTCAATATTAAGTGATGGATCACACTTACCCTTTAGTAAAGGGTCAGAGCATATGGCATCCCAATGCATACTTTTGAGGGGTGGACCCAACTGTATACATCTCACAGATTAATTTCTATTATAGGTAATAGTGTGTAAGTCTTACTAGACTATACCTCAGGAGTGAAGAAAGTGTCTCTCATATAAAATTTGCATTTCTTCTAGTGCCTAATTCAGGGCTTTGGAGAGAGAGACAGACAGACAGAGAGAGACAGAGAGGCAGAGAGATAGAGAAAGACAGAGACAGAGAAAGACAGACAGAGACAGAGACAGAGAGAGACAGAGGAAGGCAGAGACAGAGTAAGAGACAGAGAGAGAGATAGAGACAGAGAGATTCAGAGAGAGAGAGAGATTTTACGGTTTTTTGAATTGAATGGAGTACTGATAGATAGTCAAGATAGCAGGGAAACAATATATTTCTTCCCCAAAGTGATTGGATTATATTATGTAGAAGCAGCCAGAGAGAACATAAAGATTGACAGAAAAAGAGAATAATCTGCCACTTTATTTATTACATTTCATGGAAAGTAATAAGATATTACAAATGATAACAAACTGAAGGCAAATGTCGTGTAGTGCCTGTGATAATAATATCTCAGTCAAATGGTATTAGCAAATATTTTCATTTCCTGGTTTAACTCATAGTCCAGTACTTTAAGCTTTATGTTTATACAAATAATTTTTGGTATGTAGGCTACTTTCAAGAAAAAAAATCTCTCTTTGCCTCATTGTGCCCCCACTCAAATTCAACTCTAGAAAATCACCAAATATAGCTCATATGTTGCTGATTTATTGATCTTTGCTTGTTCAGTGGTTTTTTAGTTGCTTCTGACTCTTTATGACCCTATTTAGAGTTTTCTTGGCAGAGATACTGGAGTGGTTTGCCATTTCCTTCTCCAGTTCAATTTACAGATGAAGAAACTGAGGCCAACAGGGTTAAGTGACTTGTCCAGGGTGACACAGCTTGAAAGTATCTGGGACCAGATTTGAACTGAGGAGCATGAATCTTCTTGACTCCAGGCTTGGTACTCTATCCACTGCACTACCTAGTTACCCACAGATCTTCACTGATGTGACTAAAAGAGTCTCAGATCCTATGCAAGCACTCAAGGTAACAATTCTTACATACTAGGTATACAATAGCCATAATTCCATTCGACAGACGATGCAAACACATAAAAGTATTCTCAGTAGTCCACCCTCCACTCCCCAATAAATTGAGTCTTCCTCCCATTTGTCCATTCAGTCTTTCAAATTTATTTCACCGTCCTGTGATTTGAACTCCAACGGTAAGGAAAATGAACTTGGGGTTCTAGGGGAAAAGCCACCCCATATTCCAATAAGTCCCCATTTTCTCCTCTAGGAAACTCATACATGCAGCCTAGCACCACCCCAAGGGCTTGGATTACCCTGGAAACATATTTGTGATTTCTATTCAGCCACTGCCTTTCCCATTGACCCTCCACTGTTCCTATAATTCACATTAATAGTGGATGACAAGGTCCAGGTCTTTTTACATATATTGGAACTTAACTTTCTTTTCTTTCCTTTTTTTTTTTGTTCAATTTAGAGGGACCACATAAGTCACTAGCTGGCAAGTCTCCTTCACTCTCTACAAGAGTGAATTCCAAAATTCGTGAATTTGGGGGTCCTAAAGAGGTTATCATTTACCAGTCCCAAGGCTGTCATTTACTGAGAACTCTCCTCTCTGTAGAAGGGTGTGGGTCAGGAACTCTCACTACTTGACTGTATGGTTTTTCTCCCCTGGGACAATGTAGTTGAAAGCACATGCAACTGCAGTGTTCCTACCACTATTTATCTAGGACTGGGTCAAGGCACTGAGTCCAGAAACTTCTTTTATGTCATGTGGATGAGTGCACAAATAAATCCTACATACCTTTTCTCCAGAGTAACTGTTCTTGACTCCTGGCTTAGAGGGAAGCTGTACAAGTCCCTTTCACCCAGGATCTAAATCAACTACTCTGTGCTTTGTTCTTTGAGAAGAGTAAATGGCCTAAAGGTCAGAAATGGCCTAACTCTCTAATTGGTTCTTTTTATTTTCAAGTTTCAAAAGAAAGATGTGACTTCTCAAACAATAGTCTGAGCCCAATAATTTATCCACAATTAATCCAAGCGGAGTCCAGAATGGGTCATGTGGGCATACATCTCTAAAGGGTGATCCAAATTCTGAAAAATGGACACCCCCTATAGTCTCATGTTGATCAGAGGCTTCCTACGATCAATCTTCCCTATGTCTTCCCAGTTTTAAATGTTGTTGTTGTTGTTGAATATCTACAAATAAAGCAGCCTTTGTTTATTCTGTTTATATGATATTTTCTTTTAAGTAATCTGGAAGCATGCTTAACTCTGGTCTATATTCCAACTTATCCATTTTTTTTTTGAACGACTCCGCTATTTCAGTCAAGTTTGTTATTTAGTTGTTTTCAGTCATGTCTGATGCTTTGTGACTCCTTTTGGGATTTCCTTGGCAAAGATACTGGAGTGGGTTGCCATTTCCTTCTCCAGTAGATTCAGTCAAACAGAGGTTTAGTCACTTGCCCAGTGTCACATAACTAGTTAGTGTCTGAAGACAAATTTGAACTCAGGTCTTCCTGACTCCAGGACCAATGCTCTATCAATGCACCACCCAGCTGACCTATTTTGGTCAATGAAGTAACTCAATTGCTTTCCCCAGTGTATGACTCTACCTATCCTCTTTCATAATGCATATTTTTTAAATGTTTCCAGTAGAAACCTCAGCTGTGTGGACTTGGTACTTTGTCATCACTAAAATATAATTGGACAAAGTTCTTGTAGGCTTATTTCTGCCATGGTGCTTGCAAGGGTCTGTCCCAAACTGATTTTATGTATATTTGTGTATGTCTCTCTATTCATGTATGTATGTAAATATGCATACACACATATGTTATATACATGATCTATAATATATGTATATCTTCATATCTATATCTACCTACCTAAAAGTTAAAAAAACTGCAAATAAAAAAGAGAAACAAAGCACTCCCATGTTCTAATGGGGAGCATATTTAGGGTTGTTAAAGCAATAAACAAAACACTTCTTGGTCTACTGGAATCCTGAATGAAGCCAACCCCGAAGCTGTACTTACATGATAAAATCTTAGGGCAGCTGTCCTGAGCTTTTTTGATTTAAGTCATTGGGGAATCCATAGTTCACATCTGTTTTTACACACACACACATACATACAAACCCACACAAATATGTGTGTATGTGACATTGATATCAATGTAGATATAGATATCTATGTAGAAAGAGATGATTATAGATATAAATATAAATGTAGGCATTTAGATACTAATGCAGATATAGATATAGATGATATATCTAAAGCTATAAAGCTAGAGATAGAGGATATAGAGATGATATAGAGATATAGCTTTAACTATAGATTGAGGTTTAGATAGAGACATAGACTGATAAAAAAGTGTCCCCAAAGTCCTAGTGCAATTTAAAGATTTGTTTCTCTTTCTATAGTTATATAGTAGAGAGATATGCTGTAATAGCTAGGTAGTATTTATTAAGTGATCACTCTTTGCCAGGCACTATGTTTAGCACTGGATATATATTAAACAAACCTGGAAATAATTACAGATGAGTACACAAAATGAAGTGCTTGAGGGTGCCCTCTTTTTCATATGAGATGCCCGAAAAAGTTTCTCCAGGTTCTGCTGTGGATTTGAATTTGGCTCTCCAATTTTCACCATTGCATTGTGTTTATTTGCACTAATAAGTCAAAAGATACAGTTCAAGTAAATGATATGCAGTTGTAAGAAAAGTAGCAATAATAGAGCATTCCTTCAACGAATCTGGGCATATTTTCCCATAATTACACACACTCTGAGTGGGAAACAGTAGACATACAGGTATTGCACATGAAGGCACCCAGACAGGGAACACATGGGGCGGGCCCCATGTGTAGAGAGGCAACTCAAACCTTCTGTGTTGCAGGATGCCCAGTGTCTTCTGGAGGTGTCATTACCAAGCTTTCTCCAGTCCTACTGCCTTCTGGTGAGATAAATGATTATTTCTCTCATATTAATAGCCATTTATTACTGGGGAGCACTAGGATTTTTTCCTTTTCTATTTCCTCATTTTCTACTAGGTCAAATCAGTCACTGAAGAATAGGGCTGATAATGAGATTGTATTTAACATTTTCCCTAATCTTGTTCAGACTCCAGCAAACTGGGAAAGTTTAGATCTGATCAAAAGGTAGAGATTTTAGTCCAGGTGAAATTAAGGTCTGAGTGGAGGTGCACCCCCTTGGTCTAAATTGCCCTGGGAGGGGGAGATGGTCCGACTGATCAGAAGCATATCTCCTAGCCCCTGATTAGAAAAAGTGTACATCTCATTATAATATTTATTATTCTCATTAATTGTTAACCAATCAGAGTAGATTGTTTTTTGTTGGGAACACCCAGTCCTCCAAGGGCAGGGAAGCATCAATAGGTCTCCATGACCTGTCTTTGAGACAGTCACATGAGAGATGGCCAAAATGATCAACCCTTTTATTAATTATTCTCTAGCCATAATTAATAAAATGATTAATTACCCAGAAACTAAGTCTTTCAAATTTTTTATACATCACACTGGGTACTACCCTCTTCCAGGCCAGCACTTCAGTCTTGCATAATATCCTGAGCAATGTGCAGTGTTCCCTGTCAACTTCTTAGGGTTTCTTTGGTGCCACGTGTTGGCTATCTCCACTCTTGTATATTCTAGTGCAGTGACAAGAAAATATCTTTTTCTTAAGGTCCTTATGGCAGTCCTTTAGTCACTGCTAGAAGTTATGAGCCACTATATCTAGCTAATAAAAGTATGAAAGTGCCCCAGGCTAACGTGTTTGTTTATTTTTAGTCTTCCTATGTCTGGCGCTGAATTGAAGCCCTTTGTCCTAAACAACCTCCCCAGTGTTATTAGCCTTATTGCACACCATTATCTAGTATAGTTATCTATGTTTATATTTTACTGAATTTTACTGCATGGGGATGCAGACTGTGTTTTATCTATCTTTTGTACTTCCCCCAGTACCTAGTACAGTGCTTTGCACACAGTACGTGTTTAATAAATTATTATTTGAATCAGGATGCTACTGATACCTAGTCAAGATAGAGCAGACATTATATTTCCTCCTAAATGCAGGAGAACTGAAAAAAAAAGTAACAAGAAAAAAGGTAAAGACTGACAAAAATAGAATAATCTGCCACCTTATTGCCAGAAAGTTCTAGAATGTGACAAATGATATCAAATTTAAGGCAAGTGCCATGCAGTCTTTGTGATAATAGTATCTCAGTCAGACATTAACAGCAAATATTCTCATTTCCACATTTTAAAAACTGAAATTCTTTCTTACAGGTGAGGAAAAGCATAACAATAATGAAAATGAAAATAAATTCCCTGTAATGTTAGGAGCATAAGATTCAATTGTTTATTCCTCTGATAGGACATTTGCTTTTAAGGAATCTGAATGCATGCTTAACACTAGGTGGTATTACACGTTCACACCTCAGTTTCCATTTTTTTTCATTGTTCTTAACAGAGCCATATTATAACAGAGTTGGAAGGGCTCTCTAGGTTATCAAGTCCAAATGGTGAAATCAGTCATCTCACATGAATTATATAATTAATTTTCTGATGTTAATTCCATAGAATCTGCGTTTTGAAAGAGACTTCACAATTATCCTCAGTATTATCTTGGACTCCACTCTTCTTCACAGCACAAAACCAAAATGCCTAATCTTGCCATCTCTTGCAATATCTCTGTCATTTGATCTCTCTCTCTCTCTCTCTCTCTCTCTCTAACCACTTACAGCTACCATATCAATTTAGTCTCTCTGACCTAAATTATTGTAATGGCCTGATATTTGGTCTCCTACCCTTGAGTCATTCCTCTCTCCAATCCATTTTCAATATAGTTGCCAAAGTGATTTTCCTTAAGATTACATGCGACCATGTCATTCTCCTTAATAAATCCCAATGGCTCCCTATTCCCTATAGGATCATATATCAACTCTCTTTTTTATAACCCTTCAAACTTTACCCCAAACTAGCATTCTAGATTCCTTATCTACTTTTTAAAAAGTCATTTTTAAATTATTCATTTGATAAATACACACAACAGCATTTCCACATGTAAGTAGGAGAGAAAAGGATGATTGTATATGAAATGGCAAATATTTATTGTATTCATCTTTTTAAAAGCCATAACTAAATTAAATTAATTCAGTTATTTTAAAGCTATACTTCTTGTCTGTTTCCTTTTGAAATTCTGTGCATTTTTCTTTTAAATGCTTTAATGATACTTTTTTCTTTCTTTTTCATACTCCCTTTCCTGAAATCTAAGATCTAGCTCAATTAACTTTTTGCTATTACTACATTGCACTCAGTCTCCTGCCTCTGTACTTTTGTTGCTGCCTTTGTTAATTCATGGTCTCCTCACTTCTTGAAAATTCCGTATTTACAGCTCAAACATTATAATGTTTTTCCAAATTCTCTCTCCTTCCACTCCTGCCCCCATCTGCTAGTGCTTTCTCTCCACAAACTATCTTATATCAATTTTATGTTCATTGTGTAAAAACATTTATGTTTATGTTATTTACCTTAATAGAATATATGCTCCTTTAAAAGAGAGACTTTTAAAAAAAATTGTCTTTATATCCCCAATGCCTAACATAAGACCTGCCTCATAGGAGATATTTAATAACTGCTTGTTGATGAGTGATTGATGTCCAATCCACTCCCTTTTAGTTAAAAAAAAAAAGAATCTATTTTACCTCATTCCTTATGCATTTTATCTATTCTTTGCTTCATCACATTCTTTGAAAAGACTCATTCTCTCTCATGAAAATCCATTTTATTATTTGACAGTTATAATTGATATAAAATTAGTGTATTGATTAAACTGGAATATTTCTCCCTGTCTGTCTTTTTCATCTGCAGATTCTAATCCTACTCTTTGAAGCTTTAGGAAATATATATAATTCCTACTGCTCAGTCAAATATTTGAACACAGCTGTCATATTCTCCCAGAAATCTTCTTTTCTTCAGGTTTATTCAGTCAATCAATCAATTAACAAACTTTTTTTTAAAGCACTTATGTGTTAGGCATGATGCTAAGCTCTGGGGACATAAAGGCAAAAATTCTACCCTACCCTCAAGGAACTCACATTCTAACGGTAAGACAACATCCAAACTATTTACATACAAAATGTATAGAGAGTAACTTGAAAGCGGTCTCAGAAGGAAAGCACTACTAGTGAGATACAATTGAAAAGGCTTCTTCTAGAAGGTGGGATTTGAGCTATCTTGAAGGAAGCCAGGGAAGTCAGAAGGCTAATGTGAGGAGGGAGTCAATGAAAATGCAAGAATCGGGAGATTACATGTCATATATGAGGAATAATGATGATGATGATGATGGCAATGGTGATCATGAGGAAGATTAAAATAGCATTTTTGTAGCACTTTAAGATTTATAAAACTCTTTATATATATTAACTCATTTGATCCTTACAATGAACCTGCAAGGTTGGTGCTATTATTATTCCTCTTTTATTGATGACAAAACTAAGATTGAGAGCAGTTAAGCAAACTGCCCAGTGTCACACATCTAGAAGTGTTTGAGGCAAAATTTGAATTCCTATTTTCTTGTCTCCAAGCCCAGAACACTCTCTATTGTGTCACATAGGGGCCAAGAAATAACAAGAAGGCCTATGCCACTGGATTATAGTGTATGTGGAGGGAGGTAAAGAAGACTTGATAGGTAAGAATGAAAGAGAAGATTTTATATATGATCCTGGAGGTAATAGAGAGTTGGGGTTTATTGAGTAGGGGCATGGCATAATCTGATTTGTACTTTAAGTAGATTATTTAGCAGATGGATGGAAAACAGGACTTTATTTATAGAGATGACCATCATATCTTCATTTCCCCTAAGGTATGATTTGGTTTATTATTTGGTGTCTCTCTTAAAATGTAGCCTTTATCCCCAAGGGAAGTCCAAGACAGAAAAAAAAGTCCAATACATACATACATACATACAAACATATATACACACTATATATATATATATACACATACATACATATGTATATATTTATACCACTCCTCATAGCAAAAAAAGTAAAGACGAAATGGCTCATCATTAGTTTGGAAGTGTATAAACAAATTATAGATTCTAAATATAATGGAATGCTATTATACAGTAAAAAAAATAATAAATAGAGGAATTCTGAGAAACAGAGTGGAGGGAAGGAGAAAGGGAATAAGTATTTATTAAATACTTATTATGTACCAGGCACCATGCTAAGTGTTTTATAGATGTTATCTCATTTAATATGGGAAGACTTTTAGAAAATAATACAGAAGAAAATAAGGCCCCAAAATAATAATAAATACAATGACTCTTAACAGTGTCAAGAGAAAAAAAAAATCACTAAAAGGAAGCGAAGCTTTGAGTAATTAAAAAATCATTGAAGGCAATGAGCCATATCTCCTTCCTCTAGGCAAATAGATGTAGGACTACCAGGACAGAGTAATATGTACAGTTTCAGATACAGCCAGTCTTTCTATTATATGTTTTTGCTTAATTGGTCTCTGTTTTGAGAAGGAAGGTCCAGTCTGGAGGCATATGGGAAATGATTGTTATATAAAGACTAAAGACATCAATAAGGTTCAGTTAAATAAATAAATATAATTTAAACTAAGGAATCCAGAAATGAACAAAACACTCTATTTGTCATTTGGCCAAGGCAGAATGAAGTGGTACTGTTAACTCACTTGATTTGGATAGTGTAACCCTATAAATAGAATTTAAGATCGCATTAAGAGCTATGCAACATTAAACTATTGAAAACATTGAAAGGGAAATTAAACTGTCCAGGTATCTCTTTTAAAACATTATTGACCCAAATAAAAGTTCAAATATACATATCTTGAGATCAAAGATTTATATATATATATATATATATATATATATATATATATATATATATATGTTTTCTTTGTCTTTTTCCTAGGCAATCGGGGTTAAGTGGCTTGCCCTGGGTCACACAGCTAGTAAGTGTCGTATGTTGTGTGTCTGAGACCAGATTTGAACTCAGGTCCTCTTCACTCCAAGGTTGCAAGGATTTATATCTTGAAGAGACCTTGGAAGTCATCTTGTCCAACCTCCCAGTTTTATAGATGAGGAAGTTGAGGCCCAGAGAGGTAAAGTCACTTATCCAAGACCCTGCAAGTGGTATTTTTTTTAAGTCAGATTTGAACCTATGTTCTCTGAATCCAAATCTGCGACTCATTCCATTTTATCAAGTTATGTATCTGTCTTTTAAATTTCATCTCATGAGTTTGGCTATCTGGAAAGATCTTTTGAAATATATGTTTTGCCAACCAACAACTACTAAAACAAAAAGCAAGCATATTTAGTGGAAATAACACTGGTCTGGAGTCAGGAAGACCTAGATTCAAATACTGAAATAGTTGTATTATTTGAATTTTCACTACCTATTTCTAATCAACTAGAACTAATTACCACATTTTACATAATTATAACTTCAAACAGTACAAATTTGAATATATGTAACTACTTCAGAGTATTAATTTTTTCACATTAATTGGGACCTGGCTGCATAGCCAACTGCATTTTTCCCCTACCCGCACACATCTTCCTCTCTTAAAGGTACCCATTTCACTGTGAAGAAGGGCCAAGACTATTACCATTACATTAGCTGGATTTTACTATCATCCATACCATTACCAGTTAGCGTCTTATGGACTCTGGAAATGACCTTTTCATTGTGAATAGAATGTTAGACTTGGAGTCAGGAAGACCTGAGGAGTTTGATTCCTGCCTCTGACATTTATTAGTTACATAAAAACCCTGGCAATCACTTTACATCATTCAGCCTGTTTCCTCATCATTAAAGTGGATGTTTACAGTTCAATAACCTCTAAGGACCCTTTCAGCTCAAAATCTATGACTCTAGGATTTACTATCCTATGAATAGTTTCATCACCACAATACTGATGATTGGTGTGTGGAATCCTATCTCTCAGATGTCATTTATTTTATACTCCAAGAAAGGTATGTGAGGAGGAGGGAGGAGTCTCCACATAAGAAGTTTCTTGAATGTAGGCTTGTGGTGAACTTTGAGGTTTGACCAGGGTGGGCTTATCTTGGGCATAGTCTCATTTGAGCTCTTCAATCCTATTTGTATTCCATCTTCTACTTGGAGTTACCAAAACCTTTAGGCTTCTGCATTCTTCATTTCTGTGCAAGTTGGGAAAATGGTTCAGGTGCCCCTCAAAAGACAGGTCTCCTTTCCCTGGGATGTTTTGAATAACTCCCCACAGAAAAGAGTTTGGGGGGGACAAAGGGATTAGAATTTTTGGAGGGACTTTGCTTTCTAATGATTTGGGGGGAGGGTGAAACTGTCTTCACAGTTGTGAATATAACAAACCCAATGTGTTTGGGGAAAAAAGGGGGTTCCTTTAGCTGACTTTGTGGTAATTTGATATCCTGGATGTTGGTGAAAGTGAGTGTTCATCCAATTCCCATCGAAGAAGCGGTGTAGTACCTCAGCAGAGATTTCTATAGGGAACAAATTTTGATACTGTCTCCTTACTGGTACTCTAAGAAAGGTGCAGGTTTTGGCTTGTGGGTTGGGGAACATTGAATGTGTTAAAGCATAGGGTAAGCTTCAGAATCAACTAAAACCCTGAGAGAGATGATATACAAAATTTCCATGACTTCTTAGTTATCTTGATACAGATGATTCAGATCGGTGATAAGGACTTGTGATGGTATTAGAGATGTCATAATGAGTTTGGTTAACCTGATAATCCTGGCGTTGTTCCTATCATGATTGTTTTTAGTTCTGAAGATTTTTATAAACTGCCTCTCACATTGCTTCCGAACTTTTAAAGAATATTTTTATATTATTTTGTTTTTATTATTGTTATTAAACTCTTCCTCTCTGGCTATGTTAAGGTTATTTTAGTGGTGAAAAGTTCTCTAGAAAAAATTAGGGAACTTACTACCTAAGGGTGAGATGTGGTAGCAGCTATATTGGTTTTGTGTAGAAGACAAGTAGGTTGCTGAGGAGAAGCAATTGGACTTCTATGCCTATGCACTGGTGAGGGTGGCATCATTCTTAAGAGCTCCTAATAACTTGCAATCAGTATTCCTTTTTCCTTTTTCTTTTGCTCCACCCCCTTGCTATTCCTTTTTCCTTTTCTACATGGGTAGACCCCACTTAATGCTCTAAAATAAATACTGGGGAGTTCATTCAATGGCACGTTAACTAGGGTGGGCCTACAAGGGGTTTAGGATATTTGTCTTTTTCTTTTTTTCCATTTGAAATATATGAGATCCAGTTTTTTTTAAATTAAATTAAATTTATTTATTTTGATTGGGAGGAGGAGATTACTTCAAAGAATGCATTGAGCTCATACAACATTTGTGTAGTATTTGCCTGAGTGTTAGGTTAACATTTATAACCTTTTAACTTTGAAGTTGATTCTTTTAGTCTCTTAATTAGCAAAGATGTTTTAATTGTGTTTTACATTACCAAAATGCCTTTTTGCATTGTCATTCTTAAGTCTGAATCATTGGACTTAGGTTAGACCTGGCTTAGAATATCCTTTATCCCTAAATTAGAACCTATTAGAATCTTAGTGATGCCAATCAGCCCTTTCCTGTCCTGTGTTAATCCTCTCACTATATCTTCATCTATAAAATGAGGATATTGGACTAAAGAAATCTCATTGCCTTTCTAGTTCCAAAAGCCTGTTCTAATTTTATCTATGACAACTACCTAATCTGCTACAATAACTTGTATACTAAAAAGGGTACTAGTGAGCATTACCATTCCCAGACAAATTCCAATTGTGCCTGATATTTAGTGAATTTCCAATACCTCTGCTTAGAAAAGGTCAGTTCATTTCTAATATTCGGGTGTTTAGTTCATTTGGTATAGAAGGCTCCAGCTATGTTATCAAAATGCTTTAGGGATTGTTATACATTTGCAATATTCTCCAACTCCCTAGCAATATTATATTTTGAAAATTGGCAGCTGAGGGCTTGAGGATAGTGGAGAGAAAGTGAAGGAGGAATAACAATGATGTTGGGTGCAGTTACAGAGAGGGGGATGAAGGAATGGAATTGTTAGCACAGGTGAGGTTCCTGTAGCCAAGTCCCATATGCCACCTGCTTCCCTTGGCAGTTCTCTCTCTTCCCTTCTCCAGTCACCTCCTACTGCAGATAGGAAAGTAGTGAGAAAGGGATGCTGTCATACTCATATTTGGACATCACGACCCTATGGTATGCCAGCATGGGTATCTCATCACGTCCTAACTCTAAGTCATCCAACTCTCCTGAGATTCAGCAACTCCCTTGTCTGATGTCAGCCAATTTTTTTTGCACAATCACCTGTTCCTGTGCTCCAACATTTTCCCAGTTGTGGCACAGAATTTTCCACAGCTTAGAGTTGCCAAGAAATGAAGCAATTTAAAAGCTCTTTCTCCCCAGGTTTTTAAATAGAGATAGAAAGAAAAATAAAGGCAATACAATGAGAAGAACAATTTCCCTGTGAGACCTAGTAAAGAAACCTTTGATGTACATCAGCCTGTAGGGGCAAGAGGCTAGCTTTCTAAAGTGAATTTATAAAACCTTGGAAGAATAAGTATCAGCAATTTTAAAAGACCTATTTCTTCTACCGCATCATTGTCTGTGTAACACCTTAGTAGTTTTGAGTATAACAAAATAAATCAGCAAACCCTATGGGTTTGTAGTTAAGCCAGCCAAAAGAAAACAAATTCTGTCACCAGACAGAACCTTTGAAGGCCACATCCCACAGGGTGACTTTTGGCTGTTCATATTCACTTTTTTCTTACATAGGCATTGTCACATCTAACCTTAACTTTAAAACTTTAAACCTTCAACTGATTCTTGGTTCATTAAATATTCCCCTTAAAAATAAAATAACTTATTTCAATAGCTTCTTTGTGAAATAGAGCAACATAATGAAAAGTAGAAATGATCTTTATATATTACAGTTGCATATAACTAAGAAAACTATATCACCACTCACTTATGGCATGCATTCTTAATTAGCCTAGGTGAATGAAGCCCATTTAAATAAAATGGAGAATAGAGGTGGCCCTGTGTGTTTCTTTCTGGCATAGGAATCATTGTGAAGCACTGGGGAGAGAGGCAAATCATTCTCAAAACTTTGTACCGATGATGAGACCCCCTATACAAGGAAGAACAGTCATCAACATGTTTCAAAGACAGAGATCTGTGACGACCACTGGTATTAGAAGAGATGAGAGGGTACTCCTTTCAAATAAAAAAAAAAACTGGAAGCACAGCTGAAGAAATAAGAAAGTATCTAAGTAGCAAATACTCATGAATCTAACTTTATTATGTCTAGAGAAAAAAGATTATGATTATAATATATTTGAACCAATAGAAATTAAATTAAATCAGGATAGAGAATTCACATTCTCATTTGTGTGTGTGGGCATACATATGAGTCATCTTATCTCACTTTCATTGAGGAGGTCATGAGAACAAGAAAATAATAATAATAAAACCTTCCCCTCTTCCTAATATTCCTGTTGCTATTGATGCTGCCAACCTCCCAGTCATTCAGACTTATAATCTCAGTGTCAACCTTGACTTATCACAAACACTCATCCAACAAATCCAATCTGTTGCAAAGTCTTGTCATTTATAATTTCCTGTCATCTGCTATCAATGTGCACTTCTGTTTACTCACAGAGCCCATGCCCTGATACAGGCTTTCATCACTATACTCCTGAGCAACAGCCTTCTGGTTAGTCTTCAAGTCTGCATTCTTCAGTCTATCATCTGCTCAGCTCACAAAGTGATCTTCCTACAGTACTGATTTGACCATGTCACCCACCTACTTAATAAATTCCAGTGGTACATACCTTTCAGCATCATATATAAAATCTTGTGTTATAACTTTTAAACCATCACAACTTGGCCTCTTACTTTTCCGGGCTTCTTATGCTACTTAACTCCACTTAGCGGACAATTCAGCCTCTCTTGCTTCTTTTGTCTCAGTCAGTCAATATTATCTAATCAATCTAATGGTGTACATCATCAACCTCAAATTGATTGTTTTTAGGTCTTTGCACACTAGAATGTGTCAGCAAGAGGAATAGTTCGGCTAGCCCTAGAGATGAATGATGAAAGTATATTAGACCATTTGTAGGTGAAAGCAAGATGTTCCTTACAAGTCTTTCCCAAACAAATGGAGTGGGGAAAGTATTAGTGAGGTTGAAGGTTTCCTGTTTACCTGGTGCTTGATTTCACCTTAATTATCCTAGCATCCCTACAGGAGAGTAACTGATTTTTCCCCCTCATCATCTCCTTTGTCAGGATCCACATCCAGAATTTCCTCTGGCACTTTTGTTCCTCCCCCATTCCCAGAGTGCATATTCTTACTGAAAACAGTATATTCCTTGGCCACCTCCTTGGTCTCCTACTCACATTTCTTTTGTTTGTTTGTTTACCTAAAAAAAAATTCAATTAATTTTAAAAACATATAGATGTTTTTTCTCTTTTTTTAGTTCCAAATTCTCTCATTCACCCTAGTCCTTACCCAACACCCAACTAATGAGAATGAGAAGGTAAGAAAAACAAAACCTATTACAAATAAGTATAGTCATGCAAAACAAATTTCTGCATTAGCCTTGTCCTTTCCTTAAAAAATGCAAGAAAAAATATGCTTTAGCCTGTACTCTGAGTCAGTTAGTTCTCTCTATTTGGAGATGAATAGCTTGTTTTGTCATGAGTCCTTTGGAATGCTGGTGATTCATTATGTTGATGAGAATTACTAAGTTTTTCAAAGTTTATTATCTTTATAAAATTGCTATTACTATGTAGATTGCTCTCTTGGTTCTGCCCACTGCACTTTGCATCAGTTCATGTACGTCTTCCCAGGTTTTTTTTTTTTTTGCCTGAAGCCATTCCCTTTATTATTTCTTATAGCACAATAATATTCCATCACATTCATACACTGTATACCGTACTTGTTTGACCGTTCCTCGGTTGATGGATATCCACTCAGTTTCCAATTCTTTGTCAGTACAAAAAGTGCTGTTATAACTATTTTTGTGTATATAGGTCTTCTTCCTCTTTCTTTGATCTCTGGGGTATACACCTAAACCCAAGAATATTGCTGGGTCAAAGAGTATGCATAGCTTAATAGTCTTTTAGATGTAGTTCCAAAATTGTGACCTGAATGGTTGGACTAGTACCATAGAGTATCAGTACCTGTTTTCATATATACTTTCCAGCATTTGTCATTTTTACTTTTTGTCATTTTAGCCAATCTGATGGGTGTGAAAGCATACATCAGAGTTGTTTTGTTTTGCATTTCTCCAATTATTTAGAGCATTTTTTTCATATGATTATCAATAACTTACTTAACCCCTGACCCTATTGAAAAGGCTTCTAGTTTCTCCCCTAAAATGCTTGCTTTTGGATTTAGATATATGACTCTTAACATTTTAAGGAAAACTATATTGATTCCTATGCTTTACATTTTTTAACAGGAATGAGTGTTGTATTATATCAAAAGTTTTTCTGCAGCTATTGAAATAATCACATCTTTTGTATTTGTTATAGATATTGTAAATTATGCTTATATATATGTACAAGCATATTATATATACTAATGTTGAACCAGTCCGCCTTAATTGCAGGGTCAATCTGTTGATCTCATTTTGATGTGTGTTTATATATAATATACATATACACACTTACATATACATGAATACATTAAACACACACACACACACACACATATATTCTTCTTCTTTTTTTTCTTCAGCCAAAGACAAGGTTTATTAGAACATGCGTCATATTGGACAGACTCTTAAGGAGTCTGAACATCAGTAAGCTATTGGCTAGATTATAAGAATCTGAGCAGTGGCTAGATTAGAAGAATCTGAGCACACACATATTCTTCTAAGTACTTCTTTGGTTATATCCCAGAAATTGTGATATATTGTCCCATTATTGTCATTATTTTTAATGTGACTTTTCCAAAGTTCTATTGATCTCCTTAACTTCCTTCTTATTTATTTATTTATTTTTTGGGTTAGATTTATATTAGTCTGAGAAGGGTAAATTGAGGTCTTCCAATAATACACTTTTATGGTCAATTTAATCCTGTAACTCATTTAATTTTTCCTTTAAGAATTTAGATGTCATGCCATTTGGTCCATATATGTTTAGTGTTGATATTACTTCATTTTCTATGGTGCCTTTTAGGAAGATGTAGTTTCCCTGTTTATCTGTTTATTAGATCTACTTTTGCTTTTGCATTGTCTGAGATCATGATTATTACCCCTGCTTTTTTTTTAAATTTCCACTGAAACATACTAGATTCTGTTCCATGCCCTTATTTTAACTCTCTGTGTGTCTCACTATTTCAAGTGTGTTTCTTGTAAACAACATATTTTTGCATTCTGTTTTTATGATCTATTCTGTTATCCTCTTCCATTTTATGGGTTTTTCCCATTCACAGTCATGATTGCTAACTGTGTGTTTCCCTCCATCATATTTTCTTAGACTTATCTTTCTCTTTTTTTCCCTGGCCACTTCTCAAGTCTATTTTGCTCCTGACCACCACCTTCCTTAATCTACCTTCCTTCTTATTCCTCCCTTTTTCTCTCAATCCTTTTTCTTCTTACTTAACCTATTAAGAGAAATTTCTGTACCCAATAATAGGTCTGTGTTTATTCTTCCCTTCTTGAACCAGTTTAGATGAGAGTGAGAGTGTTGTTCACTCCACTTCAAAATACTCTCCACTGTAAAAAGTCCTCCTTGGGTACTCCATTAATTTGACATAATAGTCCCTATTCTTTCTCTCCCTTCTGCCTTCTCCCAGAGCATTCTACTTCTCCCACCCTTCCTTTCTTCTTTTGAGAAAGTGCCAACATAATAGAATCACAGCCAGTTCTTCTTTGTAATTAGACTCCCTTTAGGAATCCTAGTGATGGTAAAGTTCTGAGGGATTACGTGTACTCTTCCCACATAAGAATGTATATAGCTCAGCCTTATTTAGTCCCTCATGATTTCTCCTTCATGTTTTCACTTTAAATGCTTCTCTTGAGTCCTGGATTTGAGTCAAACTTTTCTATTCAGTTCTGATCTTTTTATTAGGAATGCTCTATTTCATTAAATGTCCATTACCCCAATAGGATTTTTTTTTGCCAAATTTTGCTGGGTGGGTTATTCCTGGATGTAATCTTAGATCCTTTGGCTTTCATATTATTATATTTCAAGCCCCCGCCCCCATTCCTTTATTGTGGTGCCCTGGGAATTCCATTTCTGTATTTTGTGCAGAGCTAAAGGCTAAAATTAAATCCTCTTCTCTGCTCATGGTCTAAGAGCCACACAGCTAAGTTTTTACAACTTGAACCCTTGGTATGAACAACAGCTAGGGCCTCTGTTGTTCATGACTGCTTCTCCACCCCAGAACTATGATTTGGAACTGGGTAATGGGAGACTGAGTCACCAACTGGCTCCTGTTCTTGTTCCAAGTTCTAGTTTAGGGAACCCAAGGAATCTCTTTCTGTCCCTGTGTTTCTAGCCCTGATATTATATCTCAACTCCCTGATCATCTCTGGGCAATTCAATGCTTTCTCTGCCACTGCTCTCCTAGGTAATCTCCACCTCAGTTTCTACAGACCTCTGTTATCCTCCTAAGCTACCCTGGCTGGAAAAATGGCTTGCTGCAACTTTTTTTTTTTTTTTAGTTTTCCAGATCAGAAGTTGATCTCACAAATTTTCTAGTTGTTGTGGAGGAGATTTATTGGGTGAAGTGGGAAAAATTCTGACCCTCACTCCATCACCTTAACCCTGCCTCTCTCCTACTCACATTTCATCAGTATAGTTATGGAACAAGGAGCCCCTTAGATAAAGTCTGATTCCACTTATCCAGCTTTCTCTAGAAGAAGGTGTAATCTAATTACCACTCCCAACCCCCACCTCCCTGTCAGGCACTGGCAAACTGTGAGTGGGTCAACTGAATCCAAAATGTCAGTCATTTCCTTTAATAACTTTGCCTCCTTATCTTGTAGATCTCCATGGGGAATAGGCTATAGGGGGAATTCATTTCTTTGGAGCCAAATACACATAATTCAACATCTTAGCCACCTAAGAAGTGACAAAGAATAGTTAGTTTCCAGCTGAGATAACTAATATTTTGGGCTCTGCAAATGTATATCTTCTCAGAGCTCTCCAAGCTACTGGAACTCTGCTACAGAGATTTCTGGTGTAATGTCTCAGGTGGTTGTTTAAACTTCCTTTGAAATCCCCCTCCCCCAAGAAAAAAAATTTCCTTAATGGTGGAAGCCCACCCACCTTTCTGCTCTCTGTGTGGAGGAAATCACCCTCAGAGCAGCAATAATAATATAAATCTTGGACTTTCTTACCACAGGTTTCCAAGTCTCATCTTCACTTCCATTCTCTATCTCATATCTTATGGCCCTTGTTAAAGTAAGATGCTACTCATATTTAAGCAACCCTTCTGGGCTGGAGACTGTACTTCCCATGCCAGGATTGTGTATTTCTCTGCCTGAAGCCTGCTTTCATCAGCCTTACCCTTTTCATTTGTGCAGTTATCCACTCTTATAGCTGCCCCACTGCTTTCATTGCATCATCCTTAAAAACCAATTGCAAAGTCTCAAGTTGCTGAATGTTCCAAGGCAGTTTATATCCAGCTTTCTTAAGCTGTCAATTAACATTCTGAATGACCATAAACAACTAAGGAATGGCAGATCAGGGATTATGTTACCTTACCTTCAGCCAATCAAAAATATTGATTACTCATTAACTATGTGCCAGGCACTATACTAAGCACTGGAGAAAAGAAGGAAATAATAATTTATTAAATGCCTACTATGTTAAACTTTTCAGACACTTTGTTAAGCCCTTTGCAAATATTATCACATTTTATCCTCACAACAACTCTATGAGATGCTATTATTATTATCCCAATTTTATAATTGAGGAATCTGAGGCAGATAGAAATTAAGTGACTTGTCCAGGATCATAGCGAGTAAATGTCAGGTCAGATTTGAACTCACATCTTCCTGTACCTAGACCCAGTGCTCTATCCACTATGCCACTTAACTGCTGAGGATACAAAGAAAGGTAAAATGCAATCCTAGCTCTCAAAAATTTCACAGTCTAATGGGAGACAAAATGCAAGCAAGTGCATTCAAACTATGCAAGAAAAACTGAAAATAATAAAGGGAAAGCACTAGAATTCTTCAGCATCCCCTGGACTAATCATTCCATGTTAATGGGGACCTTCTTACTGTTCCATTGAGAGAACTCCATACATCTCCAGAAGGATGTGCTAGAGGGTACTACATTATTAAATCAGACAATCTGATCATCCTATATTCTTTTATGTGCATTGGTCTTCATTTCCACTTCAACCACAATATAAGCAATTATTCCATCTCATTCACCCTACATATTGTGGCATTTGTTTTGGGTTGAGCCTGACTCAGGTTGGTTCTCAGGTATTTGGATTTAATAGGATCCCAAGGAAGTAAATGAGACACTTGTAGGTCATTCAACAGTTAAAAAAAAGATTTCTTAACCTTATGATAGAAAGGATATGCAACAATGATACTTAGTTCAGATAGAACAGGGTGTAATGTCAGGTAGTTTTGGTATATCCATGCTGAGCCCCTTAGAGTCAAATAGTAATTGCCTCTAATCTCTACACCAGATGATCTGTGTGTACATGTATGTATACAATATACACATATATAGCTGTACACATATGTACATATACATCTATATGTATAACTTTGTTTATATGTGTACATATCTCTATCTCTATCTTATTAAAGGAGTTTTAGAAGTGGTTTTGATTTTGATAGGAGAGATGAAAGTCAAACTCTGGAAAATCAGAAAGTTGAATGAAGGTAAGTTTATATGTTGTTTCTAAAATGGTTTGTGGGGTTATAATATTGTCAAATTATACAAATTATAACACTGTGCCTCTGAAAGAGAATGTGAACGAGAAGCTTCATCTTCATGTACATCTGTCACCATGAATTCATTACAGTCATAGATTATGAAAAATACTTTGCCATAAAAGTATATATCTATTTTATTGCTTCTTTAATCTCCATTTCCCATATAATTTTCTACAGTAGCTGTGTATTTGTCAGGAGTAGACAAAGTTTGCTATAAATGTTAATTTATAGAAATATAAAAACAAATTTAAAAAAAAGTTGGTGAAAAGTAAAAAAAATTTATATTTATTTTTTGCTAAATCATTGTCATTTGATGTTTGTTTATTGGTGGGAAGTTTTCTACTTTTTTTTTACAGAAAAAGAGGAAAATGGCAATAGAAGTGGTAAAATGACAACACTAATATAACTGACATGGTTATAATTCATTTATTTTTATTGAAAATTACATCTTATAATTAAATATTTCCTTTAAACAACAAAATAGTAAGCTAAATAGTGTATTTATGAGTAATTTGTAAGTAGTAACCTAAATCATAAGCTATTTGTGATTGTTGCTGTGACAGTAGTAGTAGTAATAGGTGATGATGATGATGATGATGATGATGATGATGATGATGATGATTTTTCCTATGTACACCAGAAAGAAATAAAAATGTTTTTCTCAGTTATATACTGGAATTATTGAAGTTGAAACTAGCTGGCATTGTTTGAATACAAGTAGATGAAATTACATTTTGGAAGTGAATCTTCCTTTATGTAACTAAAATGGTTCTTGACAGGGACTAATTCCATAGTGGGGCAACTAGGTGGCATAGTGAATAGAGTACTGGGTCTGGAGTCAGAAGGACTGAGTTCAAATGTGTAACCCTGGCCAAATCACTTAACCCTGTTTGCCTTATTTTCCTCAATTGTAAAATGAGTTGGAAAAGGAAAAGGCAAACCACTCCAGTATGTTTGACAATGAAGCTCCAAATGAGTTTATGAAGAGGTGGAAATGACTGAAAAATGACTGAACAATAACTGAAAAGTTCCATAAAGAGAGCCTGGCTAAGTATCATTTTGAAGTCCTAGATATTTAAAACCAGATATTTAAAAATGGGCTTTCTGCTAGTGGTTTCTAAATCTTGGTAGAATAGATGACTCATTCTCTCTGGAAAGTTCAATTTTGTTGACACAAAAGATACGGCAAGCTCATCTAAGGCTAGCATGTCTAAGTCCTCAAAATTACATTTTCCTGCTCTTAAGACATTTACAATTATTTTTATTTATTAATGCTATCACTTCCTCACTTCTGTGTTCTTCCCTGTATTTATTTCCATTTTGATCATCTCTTCTTGCCTAGACTATTGTGATGGCTTCCTAACTGGTCATTCTTCCTTTGTCTATCTCTTCTCTTAAACATCATTCAAAACACTGTTATTCTTCCTAATGTGGCACTCTTCTGACATCACCCTTCAAGTCAAAAGTTCCCAACTATTCAGTGGCTTCCCTACTGTTTTGCAAATAAAATATGAACTCTTAATCTTGGCATTAAAGATCCTCCCTTAGCCTACACCCAATAAGCTTTCTCACCCAAACTCCCCTTAATTATATTCCCAGTAAAATATGATTTTTATTTTCCCATTCACTACTCTTCTCTCCTTTCTTCATATAAGAGAAACTAGAAAGATACTTTGTTCATACATGCTTGGTACCTGGTATTGAGTTTTTCTTAGCATCTCCTGTTGAAAACTCACATTGTCTTTAAATTTTAACTGAGGATCACCCTCCTCCCTCTATGAAACTTTTTCTGATTCTTCCACTACCCATCCCAGCTAAAATTTCTGAAAAGCCTTTACTTTAATGGTGTTTGTCATATCTATTTTTGTATCCCCAACATCTTATACAATATCTTTCACATAGTAGATGCTTAACAAAGGTTCTCTGCATAAAGTAAGCATTTAATAAATGATTGTTGAATTATTGAATTGATCATGCCAATGAGTCTCAAAATGAGGATCTAGTCATTTGTTTGGTAATATGATTTTTTTTTCAAATTCTAACATTAGCTTATCAAGAGCTTAAATTTCCTTCCTCTTAAGTTTTTTTTTAAATTGATTTACCAAAGGGAATAGGTGTGACAAAAAATCTTTTGCCCTGATGATATATATATGGATATATATTTTTTAAAAGTTTGAGAATCATTGACACTTTAGAAATTGTGTACAAATGGACAAATGAGTCAGCAAACTGGCAAAAATAATTGATTGTAATAGTCTTGAATAATTTTTAGGCCATACATTCTTAAGAAATGAAGATAAAATGAGATATTGTTGAGTCAGATTCTAGCTCTGGTTAAAAAAAATAGCATGGTAATGTTAATTTATTTAAAAACTTCAAGGTCCTATGCTTTTTTTTTCTATTGAATACTTTCTCCACAGAAGCACATCACAACCATTCTGTGCTTTACTTGTAATTTTTCCTGTTTTATTATGACAGAAAAAACCCCAAAACAAACAAAAAAAACCACAATCACACAATTTGGTGATGAGCCTTGCTGAGCTTAGCTGATCTGCTTTTCATGCCATAAATAGCCTCTCTCCAGGAATTAAGTTATTTTCAGTTTTCCACTCAAATTGATTTTCAGAAACTAGGGCCACCATCATGTTACTATAGCATCTTGGGAGATCTCTCTTATATGTTGGATCTCCAGACGACTACCCTGGGTTAAAGATATCACTGGGTTTATTTGTTCAGAACCATAGCTCATCAGCTAGTCCTCCCTCTCCTTCCACTATATATTTATATTTACTAGTTAGCTAGAGAATGCCATTCACTCAAAACAAAGCCATTTAATGAAATAACATAGTAAGAAAATTAGCAGTAGACTATACACTCCATAAATCTGGAGGAACATTATCTGACAAATACATGTTATCAATGGAAAAACTGGTTATGACTATAGAACATTCATGAAGGAACACAAATGTAGGAAACACATGGCTGGGGAATACATGTAGAAGGCTTTTATGGAAGAGATCTGTATGACTAGATCACAGGTATGGAGAATAAATATGTAGGGTATATATACAGCCAGGCCACAAACATGACCAAAGCATCTCATACCTTCAGTGCTGTTGATGCCTTTCATGAGGTCATAATAATGCTCTCTTTGGTGGAGAGGTGGCTTTATTAGCAGTGCTGGGTTTCATTTTGCTGGGCATTTGTTATAAGCATGGTTTTGTGGAGCTTTTTGTTGTTAGCAGCTTCCTGGTTTCCTGGTGCACCCCATTTATTTTACATGTTTTGCAAATTCTTCTACCTTAAGTGAGAGCAAGTCAGGTCAAAGTGTGGAAGCTTTGTTGCTGGACACATTTAATGGTGAAAGACTGGGTGGATTTGAAGCAAACACTTTGAAGTAGAGAAATTTTTTGTATTCTTTTTTTCTTCCTTTTGTCTATTTATTCATTTTATGACAGCTGTAGATAAATCCTCATAGTTGCTTAGGGAGATTAGAATGCCTCCCACCCACATAACTTCTGTGAGATTTCTTTAGCAGAGTCTCCTGCAATGTGATTTTGGGCCACAAAATCCTCACAAGGGGTTAATAAAGATTCATAAAGCATTTTTAATTCTGTAACATTGTTGTCTAAAAAAAATAGCAGGAAATTATCCCCAGAGAATTAAAAGAAGAAAAATTAACATTAGCCTGAGTTCACTCTGTATGGCTTAAAAAATTAAGTAAATGTTATGGTGTCTCATTACCTCTAGTTACAGCTTAAAAAAATTGTTAGTGTTTATCTGAAAGAGACTTACTAGTCACCATGCCTTAGTTTGTGAGAGTCCAGGTGGCCAGCAAGTTGTCTAGAACAGATGAAACCAGGAAACTGCTATCATCACTATTTGTCTTTCCTCCTGTTTTCCTGAGAATTACTTTTACTATTCAGAGGTCAATTTTTGTTGTTGTTTGGTCCTTTCAGTCATATCTGACTCTTCATGACTCCATTTGGGATTTTCTTGGCAGTATTTGTTTACCTACTTGTGATGTCAGAAACAGAAATCCAACCAGTCCTGCATAAGTTAGATAAACCCTCTCCTTATACAATACCTTAGTATCACTAATCAAGGAAGTATTATGACTCCTAAGGTGAACCAAGCAAACTCCCATGATCCTGAAAATGAGCAAGCTTGCCTTGAAGCATGGACACAAGATTGTTATACAATTATGAGCTCTCATTTCCTACAAGGGCATGAAGACCATCATGCCTGAACTGCCCTCATACTATCCTTGGTTATTTTCATTCTCTGTCCCTTTCCAGTCCCATTTTGTAGACATTAGCCTTAAACCTGATACACAAAGGCTTATGGATTGTTGTAGTTTGTGGGTTTAAGCCCTGTACCCAAAGTAAGATTTTGGGGGTAAGGGAAAGATAACAATCAGTTCTCTGTGTTACTCCCCTTCTCTTGTTGTCCTTTCCTGGATTCTCTTGTTTTCAGCTAAGCCCTGTAGATCTCTTAAATCTTTTTTTTTTTTTTAAAAAGGACCAATTGCCTTCAGTGTTGAACAATTCAAAATTTTCTGCTAAACTTTTTCAGTTTCAGCAACAAACATAATTTCTTACAGAACCTGGTAATTAAATTTGCTATATGATTGTTTTTATTCCCCAGATTGATCCACTAAAAAGTGTTTTTACAGCATATTTCCACAGCCTTGTATGGCATCCTTCAATATTCTAAGCAATTACACAGCTGCCCACGTATAATTTCTATCATTTCAGTCCCTTACGCAGGTCTGAACCCTGCTGATCTATTATAAATTGGAGACTGCGCACTACTTTCATTATTGTTAACTCTTTTTCAATGCATGCCTAGGTAGTTGCCAAATGTAAGGACGAAGAACAGAGGTAGATTACTGTTCCTTTTATTCTTGTGATTGCTAACAGTTTATCTCAAAACACTGTAATTCAATTTAACAAGTATTTATTAAGTTCTTATTGTGTGACTATCATTTCTACACATACAAAGCTAAATGAAGACTAAGATAATAATCTGGATAGCTATGCTACTTTTGAGACAATTAAATTCTCTGGCAATCATTTTTGGTGGCAAGCAAAGGAAGTGATTATCCAGAAAATTCTACCTACATCAAAAGTTCTGTATCTGCCTTGTGCAGATAGAACTTCCATGTATAAATAAATACACATTTCCACACATGAAAAACAAAAACAAAAACTGATCTGTAGAACTACAATGATGAAGCACTGTTTTTATATGCAGATGATGTTGTTGACTTTGAGTAGTGTTCATAGGTCTTTGACAGCATAAAGAAATAAGTATAGATAGCACCTTTCTCAAATGATTTCCATTTTTCAAATTCTATTAAATCTTATATAGCAACCACAAACAACATTTATGAAAAAGACTCATGTTCCAAAGATGGCTTAAAGAAGAAGTTATTTACATTGACATTCATTGTTAACATTTTGAGAAACATTTTGCATGTCAGAAAACTGAGGCATAGATTATGGTCACACCAGTCTTTGAAAGAATTAGAAATTTAAAATCCTCATAAATCATAACTTAAAGAGTTTCATTTATTTGTTGTGATTACTGTCACTAATATAGATAGATCTATATAGCTAGACATTTTACAAGTCATAACAAAGCACATAATTTTGTTCTTTAGGAACATTTATAATGCTAGAAAGATCTATATTTAATAAACACTGATTTTTAACATGTTAGTATTTACTATAATGTAATCATTATTATAAGACTTGGGTTTTAATCTTCGTTCTGTGACTTACTTATCATATAACTGTGATCTCATTATTTAGCCTTGGAAAGTATCAGTTTCCTTCTATGCACAATGGGAATCGTGTGTGTGTGTGTGTGTGTGTGTGTGTGTGTGTGTGTGTGTGTGT
>NW_020954570.1:17091495-17116783 GCF_900497805.2 Vombatus ursinus | reverse complement strand
GTGTGTGTGTGTGTGTGTGTGTGTGTGTGTGTGTGTGTGTGTGTGTACATACTGCTGCTACATTAACAGCAAAGTACCATGGCTAGCCAGAATCTACATCAGAGTTCTTGTGAGGAAAGCATTTATAAGCTGTTTTGAGATATAGAAAGTGAGATATTATCATTTTTTGAAATAATTACATGAGCTATCGGTTGAAACTTATGTCAGAAATTTTACATGACAAAGCATCAATATATCAGACTATATGATTTCATAAAGCAAAAAAAATAGGGAGCCTAGGCAAATAAAAGAAATACAAATCCTACTATGTAACTCAAATGATTTTGATGAAGGATAGAGTTTTCTATATTACTTCAAGAATAATTTCATAGCAGACATATTTTTGTTCTCCTTTTTAAGCAAAGAAACAACCATCTTTCAATAACAATTTGTTTTTTAGTTAAATATTAATAAAAAATCTTTCAACTTGTATTGAATAATCTGCTATTCATATTTGATAGCTGTTGCATGAAAAGTCATGTTTTCCTTTCTAGGTTTTCCCACATGCCCCTTAAGAATAAAATGAAAGTTGGAGAACTGAACTCTTAGTAAAAACTATAGAAAGGGTAATTTGTAAAGAAACTTTTCTTTTTTAAATTTCTTTTTTATTTCATTAAATATTTCACAATTGCATGTAAAACATTATCATTCATTTAAAAAATATTGAGTTTTTAATTCTCTCCCTTTCTTTTGCCTCACTCCCTTTCTTGAGAAGCCAAGCAATTTAATATCAATCATACATGTGAAATCATGCAGAATATATCTCCATATTAGCCATGTTGCAAAAGAATATGTGGAACCAAAAAAAAACCAAGAAAAATAAAGTGTGTGTATATATATATGTATATAATATATATTCTTCAATCTGCATTCAGAATATGCTTCAATTGGCATTCAGAGTTCAGTTCTTTTTCTGAAGGTGGATGACATTTTTCATCATGCATTCTTTGAAATTTTCTTAGACCATTGTTTTCATCAGAGTAGCTAGGTATTCACAGTTGATCATCCTTAGAATATTACTTTTACTGTGTGCAATGTTCTCCTGGTTCTGCTCATTTCATTTTACATGTGTTCATATAAGTCTTTCCAGTTTTTTCTGAAACCATCCTGCTTATTTATTATTTTTCATAACATAATAGTATTCTATCACAATCATATGCCACAACTTGTTCAGCCATTCCCCTCACTGATGGGTATCCCCTGGGTTTCAAATTATTTAGCACCACAAAAAAAACTGCTATAAATATTTTTGTACAAGTAGGTCCCCCTCCCTTTTTTTTTTGTCTTTGAAATATAGATCTAGCAATGATCTTGCTGCATTAAAGGGTATGCACAGTTTTATAGCCCTTTGGGCATAGTCCCAAATCATGGTTATAACAGTTTACAATTCTAACAATGGTGCATTATTATCCCAATTTTTTCCCCATTTCCTCCAGCAATTTTCATTTTTCTTTTCTGTCATGTTAGCCAAACCGATAGGTATGAGACAATACCCCAGAATTGATTTAATTTGCATTTCTCTAATTAGTAGTGATTTAGAGCATTTTTTTTATTTGACTATTGATAGCTTTGATTTCTTCTTCTGAAATTTGCCTGTTCATAACCTTTGACTGGGTAGTGGCTCATATTTTTGTAAATTTGGCTAATTTCCCTATAAAATTGAGAAATAATCCCTTTATCAGATAAAATTGTTATAAATTATTCCCCCATCCCCATTTTCTATTTTCCTTCTAATTTTGCTGTATTAGTTTTGTTTGTGCAAAAGCTTTTTAATTTCATGTAAAGAAAATTATCCATTTTGCTTCCCATGATCCTCTCTATCTCTTGTTTAGTTATAAATTCTTCTCTTATCTATAGAACTGGGAGGTACATTTTTTCATACTCCTTTAATTTACTAGTGATATCACCCTTTACATCTAAATCATTTACCCATTTTGATCTTACCTTGGTATACGGAGTGAGATCTTGGTCTGTGTCTACTTCTTGCCAAACTGCTTTCCAGTTTTCCTAGTAATTTTTGTCAAATGTTGAGTTCTTACTCCCAAACCTGAGATCTTTGGGTTAATCAAATATTAGATTGCTATACTCATTTATCATGTATTGTGTATTTATTCCAATGATCCACCACTCTATTTCTTAACCAGTACTAGATTGTTTTGATAATTACTGCTTGAAATATAGTTTGAAATCTGAAACTCTTAAGCTGCCTTCTTTCACTTTGATTTTTTTTATTGAATCATGATATTTTGACCTTTTGTTCTTCCAAATGAATTGTGTTACATTATTTTTAGCTCTATACAATAATTCTATGGTAGTTTATTGGCATGGCACTGAATAAATAAATTAACTTAGGTAGAATTGTCCTTTTTATTACATTGACTTGGCCTACTCATGAACAATAAATGTTTCTCCAATTGTTTAGAACTGTCTTTATTTATGTGAAAAGTATTTTGTAATAGTGGTCATGTGATCCCTGGGTTTGTTTTAGGAAGTAGACTCCCAAGTATTTTATATTGTCTGTAGTTATTTTAAATGGAATTTCTCTTTCTATCTCTTCTTGCTGGGTTTGCTGGTAGTATATTGAAAAGCTGATGATTTATTTGTGTTTATTTAAATCCTGCAACTTTGCTAAAGATGCTAATTTTTTCAACTAGTTTTTTAGTTGATTCTCTAGAGTTCTACAGGTTAGAGTTCTCTAAGTATGCCATCTCTATATATATGATACCATCATATCCTCTGCAAAGAGTGATAGTTGTGTTTCCTCATTGCCTTCAATTTTTTTCTCATCTTATTATGACAGCGTGTATTTTTTATTGAATGCTGAATATTGAATAAAAGTGGTGATAATGGGTATCTTTGCTTTGCTCCTGATCTTATTGGGAAGGTTTCAAGTTTATCTCCATTACAGATAATGATTTGTCTTGGTTTTAGATCTTTCCAAAATATTTTTCCATATTATAATTAAGATTTTGTTAATTATTAGATGATTTACATGCCTCTTTTTTGTTTCAGTGGCAAACCTGAACCACCACACTGACCTGAATAAGTCTTGGCGTAAAAAACACAAGGACATCTTGGGGAGCCAGGTCACTGTGAGTGGCAGAAGAAGAATGAATCATAAGAAGAATAAATCTAAAATGAAAGGAAATTTTTTTTTTGATTATAGAAAGATGGTTACAGAAGTTGTAGAGTAAGGGAAAGGCACATAAGGAAGAAGAATTTAGTAGTTATAAGGTCCAAATGTATGAGGGAGTTGGCAACAGGGTCAGAATCCATGTTTTAAAAAAAAATGAGTAAAGATAAATTAGAACACATAAAATTTTCTTCCAAAATAAGAAAAATTCCTGGGGGGGGGGAGTAAATGAGAGATTTGGGAGATCAAAAACAAAGGAGGAAAGAAGTATAGCATTGAATGTGTGAATATAGAGGATCCTAGGTGTCCCAGAATACCACAGTGAATGGAAAATCCAGAGTACCACACTGAAGGAAAAAAACAAATATTTCCCAGCAGAATTGAAATCAGAGGAAAAGAACTAATTGACAGATTCCAGACATCAGTAGCAGAAAAATCCCAAACTTGAGCCATCAATGCATATGATAGTGAGAGAGAGAAAGAGAGAGAGAGAGAGAGTGTGTGTGTGTGTAAGAGAAAGAAAGAGAGAGACAGAGAGGCAGAGAGATAGAGAGAAAGAGAGAGAGAGAGACAGACAGAGACAGAGAGATGACCATTTAAATAAATTCTAAGAACCTGAGATAGAGTAGGGAAACAGCAGGGAATGAGTGGCAAGAAGAAAACTAAAGCCTGACTTAGTTAAATGTGAATAGTTTAAACTCCTCTTCCATACCTCTACACACTTCCCCCCAAAACACAAAAGAGAATGATATAATGGTTAAGAAGACAACCCATACATTTGGTGCGAATGTGAAATGATTTTAAAAAAAGATTTATATATCCACACACAAACATCTTATTTCAATTCTGTTACCACTTGGCAATTTTCTTCCAATTTATTTGTATTATTTGTTGGTTTCTTCTTTTCTTTTTTTCCTGCTTTCATTGAATATTAATTTTAATTCTCTAATTCTTATTTAATTTTTGGGGTGTAGATTTAAATGATTTAGAGTCTTTTAGTTCCTTCAGTATTTTTATTATCCAGCTTCATGTACTATTTGGAATTTCTTCCATTCACTGATAATTCATCTTGTATTTCTAAAGGAATTTTATACCCTAGGGTTTTTATGTTTTCACCTTTGTTCTTTGTGTTTTAATTTTTAAATTACTTTTCAAGTTGAGTGGGGATATGAATCTACTTCTGTATTGTGGGAGGCTTTGGAATGGAGATAGGGATGAAGTCCCACATCAGTAGAACTGAGGCCTGCTACTGACAAGGCACTGGTAAGATTGAGGAACAGAGGCCTGCTGTATCTGACCTGAAGGATAGGAGAATATTCATTACTCCTTCAGATGCTGTACATCAACTTTCAGTTTTAAGTCTTATGTATACTAGTCAATATCAGAAGCTGCTTTAGGGTAGCTGTTGAGCTTATCTCTCTATCTCTCAGATTCAATGGCTGCTATTATTAATCTCTACCTTGGCTGTATCCTTTTATGGATCATTACATGTTCTTTATGAGTCTTGTCAATTTTAACTCTATGACATTTCTCTTACCCATACCTTTCTCTCTACTCATATAGCCATTGACCTGGTTCAATTCCTCATCATCCCTTACTTGAATCATTTCAATAGCCTCCTAATTGATCACCTTGCTTCAGGTTTGTCCTTTTTCCAATCCATCCTTTGTATAGCTGCCAAAGTGCTATTCCTAAAGTATAGGTCTATCCATTTCACACCCTTGTGGTACAGGAAAACAGAAGCATTAACTCTAAATCTTGAGGACATAGGTTCAGATCCCATTTCTGACATTATCCATGTGACATTGGAGGTTAATCATCTTAGACCTCAATTTATCCATATGTAAAATGAAAGGGTTAGATCAGGGCTTCTTAAACTTTTTCTACTCTCTACCCCTTCAGCACTTCTTAAACTGTGGATCATGACCCCAGTTAAATTCTTTTATAACATGTCTTCATCCTGCCTTTTTTAGATTCATTAGAAGTTATTTCCCTTCACATACTTTATAGTTGGACCAAACCAGTTTTCTTTTTGTTTAAAGTGATTGGCACACAGCAGATGCTTAATAAATGCTTGTTGATTTGAACTCATACATTGTATTCCATCTCCTATCTCTTTACCTTCAAATAGGCTGTGCACAATGTCTGGAATTCACTCCCTTTTTACCCCTTCTTTTGAGGATCCTGGGTTTCCTTCAAATCTTATCTCAAATACAAGCTACTCCCCAAGACCTTGCCCAGTCCTCCAGCTACCAGTGTTTCTTCTCTTCACTTTGCATTTATTTTGTATGTACCTATTATATATATATATATTATATATATATACACACACATGTATATACATGCATAAGCATACATACATACATACATACTTATACATGTTCATGTCTTCTCTATTAGAATATAGGCTACTTAAGAGTAGGGGTTATTTTATTTAGGTCTCTGTGTCCCTAGAACCTAACAGTACCTGTCATATAGTCAATTTCTTGATTTATTGTTTAATCTAGGGGTCAGTGTGGCTCATCTAATCATATCAATGGCCTAAGGCCCATGTACTTAGTCATGTCCATCTACCCTCATTGCTGTCAATCAAACTTTTGAGTAAAGTTTCATTATATTAGTGTATTGTTTTACTTGACTAGGTAAAAAAGGAATAATAAAATGTAAGCAGTAACCACCTCAGTTCTCCCCACCCTTTAGAAATATTGACTCCCATTTCAAAACTTAAGTAAACAGATTATTATTCTTGTTATATAAACATGGTACATATACATGTCCTTAACATGTTCCTTTCATCTGCAAAAAGTACAGGAAGGTTGAGTTATCAGCTATTCACAGAATCATAGGATTGGCAGTCAGGTCCAAATACCTTATTAGCACCCTCTATAATCAACCAATTAATCAATCAATAAGCATTTATTAATCACCAAATTTATAGCAAGCACTGCGCTAAATTCTAGGATTACACATAACAAATTAAACAATTCTTAGTTGCAAGGACCTTATAATTCAAACAGGGGAAGGAATACCAGAAGGAATCATGCAATTCCACTATGTTCCTTTCTGACTTTTCCTCAGTTTGGCTGGCCATGACCTCACCATTTCTGATGCTTTGGCAGATTATCCACTGCTAGAAGAATTGGAAGTACCTTCACTGGGCAAAGAAGCAGACCAAGGCATTGATTTACATTCTTTTTGTAACCACCATTCCTTTGCCTTTTACCACAAAAAATCCTCTGCTTAGGTATCCATGCATCAGACCCAGAGCTCAGGGAGAGGTTGGTGAGGGTGGGGGTGGGGAAATGCCTTTAGTCTCTCAGATTGTGAATCATTTTGTGGGAGGGAGAGGGGGGTGATTGAGGGGAGGAAATGAGGGAAGAAGGGCAAATAATCAAGTGAGTCTTCAGCTACAAGTGGTTTACATAAATTTTTTAGGTAACTAACCCATTTCTCCAGCTATTATATGTGTACTATCCTTATTAGAGTTAATGAGAAATAGAAGGCTGGGGTATTACCTTAATTTGGTAAAGACTGCTGAGTTGAAAAATTAGATTAAGCTTCTGTCTCTTGAGTGGAGAATATAGACTAGATCTAGTATAACTGGTACCATTTACATTTGAGTCCTTCTTAGTGCTGACATATAGGACGTGAAAGCTAATGTAATATTATAGGAAAAAAAATTCTCAAAATGAGTGATCAAAAAGCCCCTTATGATTTGCCACTGATTTCATTTCGCCTCTCATTTATGTGTAGCAATGAGGTGTGAAAATTGTTCTTTGGTTGTCTAAAATTGATCAGTAAATGGCACTGTAGCACACTTTTATGCAATTTAATGTAAATGGGTGAGGTGTGCTTTACAATTAATTCCTGGGTTTAAATTAAAAGAATAGACAATATCTAAAATGAAGTTGTACCTCTTGTTCATGTGAGATTTCTACTGAATGATTCATTAGCCCTTTTAAGTCTAGTTAACAATGACACTTCTTGTATAAGGTATCTCTTGCTTTTGAAAAGCCTTCCAAATGAGTAACTTTTTTTTTTGCACAAATTATACACAATGAAAATTGAATAACAGAGTGAAATATATTGGTATATTTTTATTGTACCAGCAGCTAGCAATAGCTGGATTCAGGGAACACATTTTAAAGTCCAAACACAGTTTGAAAGTTTTCAGGCAAATGCTCTCTATGCCAAATTCTCATCCAATAAAGAGCTGAATAATAATCATTTTTAATGCTATTAGAACTAAATGACACTAATTCTCCCTTGTGACTAAACTACTCCATAGAAGTAAGAGGTAAATAAAAAAAAGCTCTTTAAAAATTTTCAGTCTCTTAAGAGTCTATTGAATATGTTGACTTAGTTGATGTTATTAGAATGAATGTTTAGTTTTGAATACCCTTGTAGGCTTCTTAACCTCCTTTTGCTTCATGGCTACAGATTGCTCCATCATCTTGAAACTGGGTTGCATAAATTTCTTTTTTTTAAATGTTTTAATTAATATATTTTGATTTATCAACAATCACTTCCATAAGCTTTTGGGTTTTAAATTATTCTCCCCCTCTGTCCCTGCCTCCCTCCCCAAGATGGCATGCAATCTGATATAGGCTATACATATACATTCCTATTAAACACATTTTCACATTAGTGATGTTGTAAGTAAGAATTAGAACCAATAGGAGGAACCACCAGAAAGAGGAAACAAAACACAACAGAAGAAAAAAAAGTAGCAAATGGTATGCTTCAATCTGCATTCAAACTTGATAATTGTTTCTTTGGATGTGGATAGCATTTTCCATCATGAGGCCTTTGGAGATGTCTTAGATCATTGTATTGCTGAGGAAGGTTAAGTCTATCAATATTAGTACCTGATTATGTTATTCCCCCCTTGAGGCAAATCTGATGAGAGTAAGGTTCAAACAATGCTCATCTCCCTCCCTTCTTTTCCTCTGCTATAATAGGTTTTTGTGCCTTTTCCTGTAATGTAATTTACCCTTGTCTGCCTCCTCCTTTCCTTTTCTCTCAGTACATTTTCTTAGTTAGATTAGATTAATCCACTTACTTGGATCCATTTAACCCACTTGATTAGTTTTTTTTATCATTATATCAAAGTCAACTTATACCCACCCCCTTTATGTATACCCCTTTAACACAGTGTAATAATAATACAGATCTTAAGGGTTACAAGTGTCATCTTCCTTTATAGAGCTGTAAACAGTTTGCCCTTATTAATAACATGTTGTATCGTTCTGTCCTGTTTACCTTTTTACATCTCTCTTGAGTCTTGTATTTGAAGATCAAATTTTCTGTTGAGCTCTAGTCTTTTTATCAGGAAGGTTTGGAAGTCCCCTATTTCATTGAATATCCATCTCCTCCCCTGAAAAATCATGTTCATTTTCACTGGGTAGTTGATCCTTGGTTGTAATCCAAGCTCCTTTGCCTTACGGAATGTCATATTCCATGCCCTATGGTCTTTTAATGTAGAAGCTGCAAAGTCCTGTGTAATCCTGTGTAATCCATGATATTTAAATTGTTTCTTTCTGGATACTTCCAGTATTTTCTCTTTGACCTTGTAATTTTGGAATTTGGCTATCAGGAGGTGATTGGTGGATTCTTTCTATGGGTATTTTACCCTCTGGTTCTAGGACCTCAGGGCAGTTTTCCTTGATGATTTCCTGAAAGATATTGTTCAGGTTCTTTTTTTCATCATGATTTTCAGGTACACCAATGATTTTAAAATTGTCTTTCCTGGACTGATTTTCCAAGTCAGTTGTTTTACCAATGAGGTATTTTACATTTTAATTTATTTTTTTCATTCTTTTGTTTTCTTTTGACTGATTCTTCCTTTCTCATAGAGTCATTAGCTTCCATTTGCCCAGTTCTAATTTTTAACAAATTGTTTTCTTCTATTAGATTTTGCATCTCCTTCCCCATTTGGCCAATTGTATTTTTTAGGGACTTGTTTTCTTCAGTGTACATTTTTTTTCCTAGTTGGTCAACTGTATTTTTTAAGGACTTGTTTTCTACAGTTAATTTTTGTCCTTCCTTTTCCAAGTTATTGACTCTCTCTTGCATACTTCTTATTTCTTTTCCCATTTTTTCTTCCATCTCTCTCATTTGACTTTTAAAATCCTTCTTGAGCTTTTCTAAGAAGGCTTTTTGGGCTTCAGACCAGTTCATATTCCCTGTTGAGGTCCCAGATGTGGGTTTGTTGACAATGCTGGCCTCTTCAGAATTTAATTTTTTTTTAAAGAAAAATTTATTTGAAAAAAAAAATAAAGATAAAAGAAAACACTTTACCAATCTTCTTTCATGAGACAAATGTGGTTCCAACATCTAAACCAGTGAAAGATAAAACAATAAAAAAAGACTATAGGCCAATAGCTTTCATGATTATCAATTCAAAACTTTAAAATAAAATCCTGAGAAAATGTAATTTATTTAAAAATCATTCACTTTGCTCAAATTGATTATATATTGGACTTAAATTATGATTCAACATTAGGAAAACTATTGATATAATCATTTTACAACCTCTGACAAGGTATGTAATTAAAAAAAATTGATTCAAAAGTATATATCTAAAACCTAAAGCTAGCATATAGCAAAAGTTAATTATCAGAATAATTTCTAATACATTTAGCAGTAAAGCAAGGATACTCCTTTTCCATAGTGTGATTTGTTGTATTTCCAGAAATGTTAAAATAACAATAAGGCAAGAGGAACTTTAGGAAAGAGGATGGGAAAAAATCCGTATTTGCTGATAGCATGATGGCAGTACTCAATGCGGTTAATAAATCTTTGACCCTTTAGGGGCTTCTGAGGGATTGCTCTCCTTCTTATACAGGGGCTAACTAGATAGTTTCACTTCTCTCTATTTCCCGAAAGTCATGATATGGTTAAAAATAATTTATAATTCTTTGGAGAACTGTTCATATCTTAACAACTCATCTATTGAGGAATGAATTTTAGTCCTAAATATTCCTGGGAGTGTGTGTGTGTGTGTGTGTGTGTGTGTGTGTGTGTGTGTGTGATATAAATATATCTATCTATCTTACTCACACACACCCATATACACATATAATAACAGAAGTTACATTAGTAGGATTTAGGTATTTATTTTGTGATAATTCAAATTACTCATGAAGGCAGAAAGTCTTCTGATAAAGTCATACACAAGAACTGTTTCACAAGCAAACACACAGGTAACAAAACTTGTTGTGTAGGAGAACACAGGAGGGCTCCTAACACTAACAGGTTCACTATAGCACAGGTTCACTTTTGATTTAGTCAGACAGGAATACAGCTTCAGAGGGGTTAAATAAGCTTATTTTATTCTAGTCTAGTCTTCTCAAAATAGTTACTGATAATGCGAGATCCCTCTCCTACAGGATTCCCTATTCACTCTTTTTGCAGGAGTGGGCAAGAATTGGAGGAGCTATGACTCCCACCTGTCCCCTAAACCTCAATAGGGGCCAGTTGAGGTAAACACAGATTCCCCCCAAGCCTTGATGGGGGCCAATTGAGGAAGGTACATGCTGTCCTCTATGTACTACCCAAATCCCAAAATGGGTTACTCACTCACTGACCATTGCCCACTTGCTTTATAGAGCAACAGACAAAGAAGGCATCTTGCCAACATTAAGATCCCAGGGTAACTTTATCAATGTGTTGTGACCTAGCACAATGCAGGTGTACATTATGTCACCCCTACAGATCACTGAGCAAGCATGGTGAAGATGTTTACAAACTATGATGATGAGAAATATTACCTAGGATCCTGGAACTATTATCTAAAAAAGAATAATGAAATCCTCCTTACACACACTAAAATTCACTTTACTTACAAGAACGTAATTTTCAAATTCAGAGTTGGTACATTGGTTCAATTTTAAATTCTTTTTTAGAGCACAGATACGCCATATCCTGGCTTTACTAATTAGTATACATTAGATGTGGGTCCTGTGTTCATCTCTGAGACCTAAAAGCTTCAATTTGTTCATTTTAAAAATGTGGGGATTGCCCTAGATTGTCTCTAAGACCCATTCTAGGTCTAATCTTATATCATGTATGACCATTTGGGATTTTTTTGACCTTAGTTACAGACGTATTCTCTTACTACCTTACATGCCCTTCCCTCCTCTGACACTGCCAACCACTCTAGTGCAGCTCCTCATCATCTCAGGCCTTGATTAGTGCAATAGCTTTCTGGCAAGTCTGGCTGCCTCGAGTCTCTCCCTGGTCCAATCCACTCTCCATTTAGCCACTAAAGAGTTTTTACTAAAATACAGGTCTTATTATGTCATGCCCCCACTCAATAAACTCCATTAGCTTTTTATTGTCCACAGGAGCAAATACAATTTGCTCTGTTTGGCATAGCCTTTCATGACCTAGCCCCTTTATATTTTCTCCTCAATATGTATTCTTTAATTCAATAACACTGACCTCCTAGATGTTGCACAAACAAGACACTGTATCTCTTGGCTCTGAGCATTTTCTCTGGTTGTCTCCTACACCTGGAATACTCTCTCTCCTCTTCTCTGATTTCTGACCTCTCTGGCTTCCTTTTATTCCAACTAAAATCCCATCTTCTACAGGAAGCCTTCCCTAACCTCTCTCAATTCCAGTTCTTTCCCTCTTTTAATTATTTCCTTTTTATTCTGTATATAGCTTTATTCGAATATATTTGTTTGCATGTTGCCTTCCCTAGTAGAATGTAAGCTCCTTGAGGGCAGGGACTATCTTTTGCCTCTTTTTTATCCCCAACACTTAGCACAGTGTCTGGCACATTGTAAATGTTTTATACATATTTATTTTTTTTAATTTTTTTAAAATTTAAAAAAATTTTTTATTAATAAATTTATTTATTTTTAGTTTTCAACATTTACTTCCACAAGATTTTGAATTCCAAATTTTCACCCCATCTCGCACCTCCCCTACCCCAAGATGGCATGCGTTCTCAATACCCCTTCCCCTAGTCTGCCTTCCCTTCTATCTCTCCCCCCCTTCTCTTATCCCCTTCCCCTTCTATTTTCTTGTAGGGCAGGATAGATTTCTGTACCCCATTTCCTGTATTTCTTATTTCCCAGTTGCATGTGGAAACATTTTTTTAAATGGGTGTTTTTAAAACTTTGGGTTCCAAATTTTCTCCCTTCTTCCCTCCCCACCCACCCTCATTGAAAGGCAAGCAACTTGATGTAGGTTATACATGTGCAGTTATGCAAAACACTTCCATAGTAGACATGCTGTGAAAAACTAACTCTATTTCCCTTTATCCTATCCTCCCTCCCCCATTTATTCTATTCTTTCTTTTGACCCTGTCCCTCCTCAGAAGTATTTGCTTCTGATTACCCCCTTTCCCAATCTGCCCTCCTCTCTATTATTCCCCTACTCTCTTGTCCCCTTTCCCCCCTATTTTCCTGTAGGGTAAGGCAGATTTCCACACCCAATTGAGTGTGTATGTTATTCCCTCCTTAAATCAAATCCTATAAGAATAATATTCACTCATTGCCTCTCACCTTCCCCCATTTCCCCTCCACTATAAGAGCCTTTCCTTTCTGTTTTTTTTTGTGAGATAATTTACCTTGTTCTACCTCTCCCTTTCTCCTTCTCACAGTATAATCCTCTCTCACCCCTTAATTTTATTCTGCAGATATGACTCCTTCATCTTCAACTCACCCTGTGCCCTCTATCTATCTATCTATATACATACATATAATTTTTTCCCTTCAACTATCCTAATACTGACAAAGGTCTCATGAGTTACAAATATCATCTTTCCATGCAGGAATGTAAAGAGTTCAACTTTAATAAGTCTCTTATGATTTCTCTTTCCTGTTTACCTCTTCATGTTCCACTTGAGTCTTGTATTTGAAAGTCAAATTTTCTATTCAGCTCTGGTCTTTTCATCAAGAATGCTTGAAAGTCCTCTATTTCACTGAATGACCATTTTTTTCCCCTGAAGGATTATACTCAGTTTTGCTGGGTAGATGATTCTTGGTGTAATCCTATCTCCTTTGCCCTCCAAAACATTATATTCCATGACCTGCAGTCCCTTAATGTAGAAGCTGCTAAATCTTGTGTTATCCTGATTGTGTTTCCACAATACTTGAATTGTTTCTTTCTGGCTGCTTGTAATATTTTCTCCTTGACCTGGGAACTCTGGAATTTGGCTACAATATTCCTAGGAGTTTTCCTTTGAGGATCTCTTTCAGGAGGAGATCGGTGGATTCTTTCAATTTCTATTTTGTCCTCTGGTTCTAAAACATCAGGGCAGTTTCCCTTGATAATTTCTTGAAAAATGATGTCAAGGCTCTTTTTTTGATCATGGCTTTCAGATAGTCCAATAATTTTTAAATTCTCTCTCCTGGATCTATTTTCCAGGTCTGTTTTTTTCCAATGAGATATTTCACATTCTTTTCTAATTTTTCATTCTTTTGGATTTGTTTTACAGTGTCTTGATTTCTCATGAAGTCACTAGCTTCCAATTGCTCTTTTCTAATTTTTAAGGAAGTATTTTCTTCAGTAATCTTTTGGACTTCCTTTTCCATTTGTCCAATTTTGCTTTTTAGGGCATTCTTCTCCTCATTGCCTTTTTGGACCTCTTTTACCATTTGGGTTAGTCTATTTTTTAAGGTATTATTTTCTTCAGTATTTTTTGGGTCTCCTTTAGCAAGCTGTTGACTTGTTTTTCATGGTTTTCTTGCATCACCCTCATTTCTCTTCCCTGTTTTTCCTCTATTTCTCTTACTTGCTTTTCAAAATTCCTTTTGAGATCTTCCAAGGCCTGGGACTGATTTATATTTTTCTTGGAGGCTTTGGATGTAGGAACTTTGACTTTGTCTTCTTCTGGTTGTATGTTTTGATCTTCTTTGTCACCAAAGTAAGATAATGTAGTCTGACTCTTTTTGCGCTAGTTACTCATGATCCCAGCGAATTACTTGAGCCTTAAACTCTTTGTTAAGGTAACAGTCTGCTTCCAATGTGGAGAATGTACTGTCCCAAGCTTCGGGGGTTTGTACAGCTGTTTTCAAAGATAATTCTAGGGACCTGTAAATTTTAAGTTCTTCCAAGGTGCTATGATAAAGGATGAGGTGTTTCCTCTCCACCACCACAAGAAGCTCCAACATGCCTGCATTCCTCCTTGCCCCAGGACTCCCCCTCAGAACTGTGTCCCAGATCCAAGCAAGGGCAGAAGAAGAGATTCCTGCCTCAACACTGTCAAAGAGATCCCTGCAATCCCCCTCTGATCAGCAACTCGATTCCCCCTCAGTCTGTGGGCTGGAAGCTCAGGAGGCAGCTGCCATCCTGGGCCGTGCTTGGGACTTGTGACTGAGACCTAGCTTCTCTCTCACCGCAGTCACAGACTTTTCCCACTGACCTTCTAAGTTGTCTTTGGCATTCATGGATTGAGAAGTCTGGAAACCACCCCAGCTGCCTGTGATTCAGTCCTGTGCTCCAGGGTCACTGTGGCCTGTGTGCCCGTGCTGTGCTGCGTTCCTCTCCCCACCTGGCGCAATATACCTTTCTGATTAACCATCCAGGTTGTCTTGGGCTGGAATTTTGTTTCACTCTGTCTTTTTGTGGGTTCTGCTGCTTTAGAATTTGTTCAGAGCCATTTTTTAACAGGTATTTGGAAGGGTTTGGGGGAGACCTCAAGCAAGTCACTGTTTTTACTGTGCCATCTTGGCTCTACCCCTGATAAATATTTATTGAATGAATCAATGTATACAGGGACACAGATCATAGAAAAGTTAGCTAGTCAAATCCTGGCCTAGTGCTATTTGTGCTAGTGCTGTAAACCACTGTTTCCCAACAAATGTGTTAGGGCACACTCCAAAATCCTCATTCTTATGTCATGCAGAGTCAGGGTTTCCTCTAGTTTTAGTTGCAAAAATCATCAAAAAGGGGGTTATGTCAGACTGGAGGATTAAAAAAAAATCTCTTTTATCCAATATTTGGCCTCCAGCTTCCTGAGACAGAACTGAGCTGAAGTTCACATGTCACAACTTGGCAGTGTAGCCTTTTACTGAAGCTTTATTTCTCTTTCACATATGCCATTGCCAATGGCCATGTCTGTGGCAAATATGTCCTGGAATGAGAAATGTTGAGTTCTGAAATCCTAATAATTATTCCCAATTATATTGTATTGACATCTAATTTTTTTCTGGATTTAATGTAAATTTAATGTGATGTATATACATATATATATACACACACACACAAATGTATATATGTATATATACATACTTGTGTGTATATATGCATATATTTCATTTTTGTTAGCAACTTCAGAAGATTTCCTCTCAAATGAATCTTTTCAGAGGCCATATAGTTTCACATTCTAAACTCATTTCAAATTTATTCAATTGAAATGATAAATGAAAGCTGCAGGGCCTACATTTAGATACTACCTTTCAATTGAAAACTGCTCAGAAAGAAAAAGCTTCCTGATTGTTTTCTCAAATCATAAGTTAAGTCTCAGACCTAGAAAATAAATTGTTGTTTCTTCGAAAGCAGAAAAAAGGATTTTCTTTGTTCAGGGATACCTGCCTAAGGGATAGAGGCAATGTTCATTTGAAAATCTGCTTTACCACATGCTTTCCAGAAGGGAATATCCTGATAGGACCTGATGATTTTTCTTCATTCCGAACCACTAACTAGGCCTAATTTGAATTCTTTCCTGATGTTTCTTTATTTGCTCTAAAATATAATTTTTTTGCTCCTTCTTTTCCCTTTCATCCTATTTTCCTCTTTTATTCTCCCTTATTCTTTTAACCTAATTTATATTTTCATGTATGTGTATTCATTCATGCATCCATGCATGTATGAATACGTACGGGGGAAGGTCAGTTGAGTCAATCAATCGATCACCTCAACACTCTAAGCGCCAAGATTTTGTTAGGTGAAAATACATAGGGGCAACTAGGTGGCACAGTGGAAAGAGCACTGGCCCTGAAGTCAGGAGGACCTGAGTTCAAATTTGGCCTCAGACCAAACACTTGACACTTACTAGCTGTGTGACCCTGGGCAAGTCATTTAACCCCAATTGCCTAAAAAAAACCCCAAAAAACAAAAGGAAAAAAAAGAAATACATAGCAATTAAGTCAATCAAAGGTGAGAACTAGATCTGAGCAAGGACTAAACATCTTCAATATTTAAATTATGTGGGATAGTAACTATCTTCAGATTGATTGAGACACTTGGTCATGATAATTTGTGGGTCTTAAACTCAGAAGCTAGTTTAGAATCAGGCAATGAAATACCTAGCAACAGAGAAGAATATTCTAGCTAACTTCTGAGAATAGATTGGGGGAAGAGAGTTCAGTCTTATTCTCACTTTCATTCCCTGTTTCTTCAATGGGAATAAGACTTTATGAATTTCAAATTATCCAGATGATTTGGACTTCTCTAGGTCTTAATAGTGAAGAGTGTCAGCATCTACATTTGGAGTCAATCTGATTATCCTCAGTAAGGAAAGGCAACTTTAAGAATCTACAAGAAGCCAATCAGAGAATATGGACCATGCTTAAGGAAGGGGAGAAAAAAGGCTTTTAGCATGAAGATGCTTTGTCACAAATTCTTTCTAAGCTTGAGCTCTCTTTTCCTTGAACTGTGTATGTATCTATGAGAGCTTATGCCACAACTTTGGGACCAGATACATTTTGTGCCAAATTTTCTTACTGTACTATACCATCTTTGTAAATGCCCTTTTCTGAAAGCTAATTAAGTCTGCCTGATTAGTTGATATGCATTGATAATCATGGATGGAAGCATTTAGATGGGGGACCATTATTTATAGCGCTAGCCAGTTCCTGTGAGTTAATCCTAGAACTCTGATATTAGCTGAGCTCATTAGTTGAGCTTATTAGCTGAGCTCTGGAGGCCCACCCTGGTCAGTGAGAGGGTTGGGAGAGTAACTCCTTTTTTCTGTTGAGGGCAATACAATCCTCCCAGTTCCTGAGGCTCAAAAGCCTGAATCATCTTTGATTTTTCACCATTTCTCACCCTCCATATCCAATCTATTGCCAAGGCCTATTGATTTCACTTTGCAACATCTCTCAAATAATCTCTCCTCTCTCCTCTGATACTGTCACCACCTTGGTATAGGCCCTTATCACTCATGCTTGGACAATTGCAATAGTTTCCTGGTGGGTGTGCTGCCTCAAGTCTCTCTTGAATCTACTCTAATCCATATTTCACTGTCACCAAAGTGATTTTCTTAACACAAACATCTGACCATGTCATCTGCCCACCCCCTCAAATAACCTCCAATGGTGCCTTTTTTACTTGAGGATCAAAAACAAATTTTTTTTTGGCAACCAAAGAACTTCATCACCAAATTCCCTTATACCTTTCTAGTTTTCTTATACCTTACTCCCTGCCATGTACTTTTTGACCTAGTGACACTAGCTTCTTTGCTGTTCCATGAATAAGACCCTCCCCCTCTCACCTCTGGGCATTTCTTTTGCTGTCCCCTATGTCTAGAATGTTCTCTCTCCTCATCTCTACCTACTAGCTTCCCTTCAAGTCCCAATTAAAATACCATCTTCTAAAGGAAGCTTTTTTCTAACTCCTCTTAATTATAATGCTGTCCCTTTTAAAATTATTTCCTATTTTTCCTGTATATACCTGGTTTGTACTTATTTCTTTTCTTATTATCTCGTCCATTTGATCGTGAGTTCCTTGAGCATGAGGATTGTCTTTTCTCTCTTTTTCTGTCTCCAGCATTTAGCACAGTGCCTGATACATAATAGTCACTTAGTATATATGACATTTTCAAAGTCACTTCACTATCTCTAGGACTTGGCAGTATGTGACATGCCTTCCTGTCTTCTATACATTTCTTCTGTCATAGACTATCAAGTTTGAGATGTGCAAAGGCAAACCTTCTAACATGTGGGAAAATTGATGAAGTAGCTGACAAAAAAAAAGTGGTAGTCTGACCATGTGCTTAACATGTTTTGTTTTGTTTTGTTTTTTCCTCATCAGCCTAAATGCCAAACAGAAATTTCAGGTACCCAATGACCACAAAGTAACTGAAAATCTGAGCACTTCATATGTCAATCAATAAACATTTCTTAAATGCCTATGATGTGTCTGGCCTGTATTACAGGTTGAATTTGGCACCTGGCAATTTTCCAACATCGATTAATTTGCTGGGCTTTGATAACTATTTTGCCATGTTAGCAATTACTAGTAAGGACAATAATTGTAGAATTAGAGCTGGATTGAATCTTAGAGTAATACAGTTAAACTCTGTTGATTTACAGATGATGAGACAAGATCTAGAGATGTTATGTGACTTTCTCAAGGTAACACAGGTAACAAATAGAAGTAAGGATTTGAGCAAACATTCTCAGATTACAAATTCAGACTTCTTTCCACTATGTTATAATTGAAAACAATAACATCTTGAACTATACACAATTAAAAAAAAGATGAGAAATGAAAAAAAAGAAGCTGAAGTCATCAATCCAATAAGCAAATGATTAGACTTGGAAAAGAATGCTATGACAAGCACAACCTACTAATTATCTGATAGAGATCATCATTCAATTACTGGGCTACTATATATCCTAGCACTTATCAATGGGAACTTAGATTACTTAACACAGATTGCATATTTTAGTTCTTTATTTTATGTACTGTCTTCCATAAAATAGTATTTTATTACATAGTGAATAGATATTTCTGGGTAAATGTGCCTGGCATAAGAACAATGAGTTCAGAAGACATATGTTACTAGGGTTGGAATTTAGTGGAGACATGATTGCTAAGCCTATTTATGGCCAGAAAAATTTCTGTAAGAAACTGCTGAGGTGTTTGCTGAGGTACCACTAGAGGTATTTTAAAGTCATGGAGAATGGGAGAGGTGCCACAAAACTTCATTGGAGCAAATATTTTTCCTGTTTTCAAAAAGAGAAAGAAGGTTGATTTCAAAATTATACACTCATAATCTGGATTTTGATTCTTAGCAGAATTATTGAACATATTTTAAGAGAAAAAAATTATTGGAAGGACATCCTAATAGATACCTCTTTTGCTGATCCCTTATGCAATCTATTTGTAAGATCTGTTGATGCTACCTTCATGCATCTCTCATATCTGCCCCCTTCTCTCCTCTCTCCTCTGACACTGCCATCATATTAGTGCAGGTCATCATCATGTCATATATGAATTCATGTTTGGTCTTCTTGCCTCAAGTCTCATTCAACTCTAGCCCAACCTCCACTTAGCTGTCAAACTTATCTTCCTAAAGTGCAAAGTGGTCTGGGATGAAAAGACAAAAAAGAAAAAGCAGATACTCACATGAGATCTCTCAAATTCTTCTCCTAACAACTTTAAAATAATTCTTCAAAAATGAATTCTGGAGAGGCAGAACCCACAAAAGATTGAGGTGAAGCAATTTTCCAACCCATGATAACTTAGAAGATCAGCAAGAAAGGTCTGTTGCATTAGGGAGAAAGTAGAGTACAGTCCAGTGCAGGCTGCCCCTGCCAAGTCAGTAGTGAGGCCTGAGCCCCAGCAAAAGTCAACATCAAGGCCCCAATCTCCTGCACCAGGCAGCCAATAATTGGCCATAATGGCACAAGCCATCAGCAGCCCTTGGGGGCTACTGAATTGGTTCCAGTGGCTCCTGGAGCTCTCCACCAACATATGGTAAGGGGATCAGACAACTACTCAGATGGAGATTATAAGGGTCCCTTTGCTGGCACTGGGTGCAGAAACTTTGCCTATACAAGAATCCAGGTCAAAGTTCAGGGTTGTAGTCCTGAGTTGTACTACCAGGGTGAGGAGGAACACTAGCAAATCAGAGCTTGCAATGGCAGGGAAGTGGGGACCCTAGTCACAGTTCCAGAACAGAAAAGAGGGCTTGTGACTACTGAGAGCCAGGAAAGTAGTAAACACATCTCTCCTTAGATCATATCACACTGGAAGAATTGAAAACTTGCAGACCCCTAGAACTAATTCTGAACAAAAAAACCTGAAACTTGGGACAGTGCCTTCTCAACCTTGGGAGCAAAGCCCAACTTTACCATAAAGTTTAAAGTCAAGAAATAGGCTAAAAAATTGAACAAACAACAACAAGAAGAACCTGACCATAAGAAGTTATTGTGGTGACAGGGAAGATCAAAAGACAAACTCAAGAAGACAACAAATTTGAAATTGCTATATAAAAAACCTCAAAGAAAAATGTAAATTGGTCTCAGACACAAAAGAATTCCCAGACCTTGAAAGGAATTTTAAAAATTTAATGAGATGTGGGGGCAGCTAGGTTGCACAGTGTACTTCTTGCCTGGAAGTCAGGAGGACCTGAGTTCAAATCCAACCTCAGACACTTGATACTAGCTGTGTGACCTTGGGCAAGTAACTTAACCCTGATTGCCTCACCAAAAAAGAAATCACAAAAAATAAGAGAGGTAGAGGAAAAATTGGGAAAGGAAATAAGTGATGCAAAAAAAATCATGGAAAAAGAGTCAACTGTTGGGTAAAGCAGGTGCAAAATAATACAGAAGAAAATAACACCTTAAAAAACATAATAGGCCAATGGTAAAGGAAGCCCAAACATTTACCAAAGAGAACTGCCCAAAAAGTAATATTAGCCAAATGGAAAAAGGAAGTACTAAAGCTCACCAAGGAAATTAGAATTGGGCAAGGAGAAGTGAATGGCTCCATGAGGTCTCAAGAAACAAACCAAAAAAAAAATCAAAAGAATGAAAAAAATGGAAGAAAATGCAAAACATCTCATTGGAAAAACAACTGACAAGGAATATAGACTGAGAAGAGATAATTTAAGAATTATTGAATTGCCTGAAAGCCACAATGAAAGAAAGAGCCTAGACATAGTCTTTCAAGAAATTATCAATGAAAACAGCCCTGATACCTTACAGACAAAGAGTAAAAGAGAAATTGAAAGAATACACTGACCACTTTCTAAAAGATATCCCCAATTGAAAACTCCTAGGAATATTATAGCCAAATTCCAGAACTTCTAGGTCAAGGAGAAAATATTATCAACAACCAGAAAGAAACAATTCAAATATCATAGAACCATATTCAGGATAACATAAGATTTAGAAGCTTGTACATTAAAAAACCAAAGGGTTTGGAAGATGATATTCTAGAGTACAAAGGAACTAAAATTACAACCAAGAATCACCTACCCAGCAAAACTTAGTATAATCCTTCAGTGAAAAAATGAATATTCAATGAAATAGAGGACTTTCAAGCATTCCTGATGAAATGAAAAAAAGGTGAATAGAAAATTTGACTTTCAAATACAAGACTCAAGAGAAGTATAAAAAGGTAAACAGGAAAGAGAAATCATAAGAGATTCAAGAAGGTTAAACCGTTTACATTCTTACATTGGAAGATGATACTTGTGACTCCTAAGAGCTTTATCATTATTAGGGCAGTTAGAAGGAGTAGACATAGACATAGGGCATGGGTATGAGTTGAATATGGTGGGATAACAAATAAAAAAGATAAAATGAAGGGGTGAGAAAGAGAAATGAATGTGGAGAAGAGGGAAGGGAGAGGCAGAATGGGATAAATTATCATACATAAAAGAAACATGAAAGAGCTTTTACAGTGGAGGGAAAGATGGGGAGATTAGGGGGAGCACTAGAACCTTACTCTCATTGGAATTGTCCCAAAGAGGGAATAACCTATACATTCAGTTGGGTATAGAAATCTCTTACCCTACACAAAAGTAGGAGAGAAAGGGGAGAGAAAAGAGGTGGGGGACTGATAGAAGGGAGGGCAGATTGGAGAAGGTGGTAGTAAGAAGCAAGACATTTTTGAGAATGCACAGGGTGAAAGGACAGAGAGTAGGATAGATGAGGGGGAAAACAGGATGGAAGGAAATACACAATAATCCTTATGAAAACATTTTTATAGCAAGTTTCTCTGAAAAAGGCTTTGTTTCTCAAAAAATATAGAGAACTATCAAATTCATAATAATGTAATTCATTCCCCAATTGATAAATGGTCAAAGAATATGAATAGGCAATTTTCAGATGAAGAAATCAAAGCTATTTATAGTCATATTTAAAAAAAACACTCAAAATCATCATTGATTAGAGAGATGCAAATTAAAACATCTCTGAGGTACCACTCTATACCCACCAGATTGGCTAATATGACAAAAGAGGAAAATGACAAATGTTGCAAGGGATGTGGGAAAATTGAGACAATGATGGACTCTTGGTGGAATTGTGAAGTGATCTAACCATTCTGGAGAGCAATTTGGAACTATGCCCAAACCTACATACACTTTGACCCAGAAATACTATATGCATATCCCAAAGAGAATTTTTTTTAAAAAAAAGGACCCATATGTTCAAAAATATTTATAGCAGTTCTTTTTGGGGAAGCAAAGAATTGGAAATTCAGGGGATGTCCATCAAATGGGGAATGGATTGTTGACTGTGGTATATGATTGTGATGGAATACTATTGTACTTTATGAAAGGACAAGTGGAATGCTCCCAGAAAAACCAAGAAAGACTTACAAGAACTGATGTAAAATTAAATGAGTAGAACCAGGAGAGCATTGTACATAGTAACAGAAACATTTTGTGATAGCTGTGAATGACTTAGGTATTCTCAGCGATATAATGATCCAAGACAATTCCAAAGCATTTATGATGAAAAAATGCTATACACCTCCAGAGAAAGACCTGAGGGAGTTTGAATGCAGATTGAAACATACTTTTAAAAACTTTCTTTATTTTTCTTGTTTTGTTTTTTTGATCAGTGTTTCCTTTTACAACATGACTAATATGAAAATACGTTTTGCGTGACTGTACATGTATAACCTATATCAAATTGTTTGCCTTCTCAAAGAGGATGGAGGAGAAGGAAAAGGAGAGAGAATTTGGAACTCAAAAAAAAAGGAATGTAAAATTGTTTTTATATGTAATTGGGAAAAATAAAATATTAAATAAAAAATTCAGATATGACTATTTTACTACCTCCTTCCTTATCCCCATTCAATAAATTCCAATATCTACCCATCACCACCAAGAACAAGTATAAAAATCTGTTTGGCATTAAAAGCCCTTTATATCCTAGCCTGCTCCAAACTTTCTATTCTTTTGTACCCTATTCCTCCCCCACATCTCTGCAGTACAGTAATAATAATGATTATCCTCATACAAAATAATCCATCTCCCAACTCCAGATAATCAGAATCTGCCTCTGTATGTCTGGGATTCTCATCCTCCTCCCAAATATCTCCTGGACTCTGTGACTTCCTTTAAGGCCCAGTTAAAATTCCACTTTATGCAAGAAGCATTTCCTGATCTGTCTTAAATCTTGTACTTTTCCTCTGTTGATCATCTCCAATTTATCCTGTATAAATCTTGTTTCTACATAGCTGTTTGCAAGTTGTCTCCCATTTTGTGAGATGATGATGATGATGATGTCACTACAAAATTCTGGATTTTTTCTACCTTTGAGATTTCTCCTCCTTCAGATATCATATAAAATCATAACTCAACCTAATCACAATTGTTTTCCCTCTAGTATGGATGTGATCTATGTAAATTTGGTCTAATCTAGCTAGTTTTCTTGTCTTTTTTTTCCTTTTGTGACATTTATTCCTTCCTTATAATGACATCCTTAAATTGAAGTATGCGATATTGTGTCAAATTATGGTGGCTCTCTTAACCTTAATGATGAAAAATTTGCTTTTTTTTAATCATTGGAAATGTTTTCAATTTCCTTTTTTTTTGTTTTCTAATTCCTATCCATTAACTTCTTTGGTATGATTTTTCTTAGTTGAATTCCTTGCCAGGCTTCTTAAAAAATGGTTCTGTTCTTCATTTCTTCTCTCCAATTTAACATGATACTGCTCATAATCATCCGAAGTCCTTACCCTTTGACCTCCATGTCTTTACCTATGGCAAATAAGTCTTAGATCTGCTTCCTGAAGTGGTCTCTGGGCTTCTTTGGTCTCTCTGTTGTGACAATTTATATTCATTTAAGTTCTTCAAAAAATTATTATAATCTCTATTAGCATTATTTCTTTTGCCTGTCACCCATTTTTTGTTACCAGCTATTTAAGTAGCTTAGCACTGAGTTAATTCAATGCTGTCACATTTTTTCTCTCATTAATACTTTTTCTCATGGCTGTTTATTAATTGTGATCTTTCCTCAGATCGGTGAGTGGTCTGACTCCTACATCAAAAACAAGTCCTTCATGTCTCTTGCAATATAATTGACTTTATTTTTTGTTTATTTACGTGTGATTTTGTTTGTTGCTCACCATATTCAGTTCCAACAAATTATTTTTTGCAAAAAAAAATGCTTTGTGCAAACAATTAAGTTTTAGCTTCTCTTACTCTTTCTTCCTGAATGATGCTTTGCTATACATTTCTCAACAACCTTACTTATTCTCATTAACGTATTGAAGTCACTAAATATCAAAGTATGTGTTGATTTAATTTAGAAGGTCTTATTGAGTTTGTAAAATGTGTTGATCTCTTCATTCTCTGTAACTGATTTATATATTTGTTGCTTTTCTTTTTTTGGTTTTTGTTAGGCAATGGTGTTAAGTGACTTGTCCAGGGTCACAGAGCTAGTAAGTGTTATGTGTCTGAGGCCACATTTGAACTCAGGTCCTCCTGACTCCAAGGCCAGAGCTCTATCCACTGCTCCACCTAGCTGCCCCTGATTTATATATTTGAAAAAGCTTTGTGTGTGTCAATAGTAACAGTTGAAATCTGTTCTCTGAGGGCCAAAGAAGCTTGTCAGATAAAGGCAAGTCATTTGGAGATGAATTCTTTGGCCATAGCAATTCATGAAGTAAATATTTTTTAATGGTTTCTATTCTTCAGTGTTCCTCTTATGTTTATGTAATGAAAGTGGTAGAGTGTCAAGGAAGGGAAGAAAGCATGCTAAGAATCACAAAGTTTTTAGACTGTCTATAAAATTTATATTGATTTTGGTACTATAAATGTGAGATACTTGTCCAATGAACATTGTGTAGGTATATGGCTGGTTTTATAAGTTATTTTTGCAATTTAAAATGTTTGCATCACTATTAAGTAAAGAAACTCGACTACATTCTCTCTCTCTCTCTCTCTCTCTCTCTCTCTCTCTCTCTCTC
>NW_020954570.1:16889789-17091485 GCF_900497805.2 Vombatus ursinus | reverse complement strand
TCTCTCTCTCTCTCTCTCTCTCTCTCTCTCTCTCTCTCTCTCACTCACTCTCTCTGTCTCTTTTTTGCTTTACCCTTCCTGGATTGGGTATTGGAACAATTGTTGGTTCAGACTGTTATTTTATCAGTGTAAGGAAACTTCTAGTGGGGAAAACCCCTTCCAATGCTGCAAATTGACAACTCCCTCTTAATGTATGTCTTAAAGAGTAACCTGTGGTAATAACAGTTACATGGTCATGCAGCTAATAAGTTCTACAGGCTGAACTTGAACTCAGGTCTTTGTGACTCTTAGACTACCAAGCTGTCCTATCTTTCAGAATCATATTTTTTTAAACTAATGGTAGAGTGCTTTCTCACTTATTTAGAACAATTAATGCAGTATAAATATTACTTGTTTTTTAAACATATACCTGATTAAACTATTAAATACAGCTTCACCAAGAATTTTTGAGTGTTTGGTTATTATTCTCTTATTGTTCATTTATGACTTGCTTTATTTCTTGTTCTGATATTGGGTTGCTTAAAATATCTTTCTTCTTTCATTGTTTTGGTAGGAGGTTTTTTTTTTTTTGTAAGAATTGCAATTTCAGATAAGACCAAAAACAGATTGTTAACATCAAGTGAGATGAAACTATATTGTGCTTAAAGACAAAATACACAACAAAGCAAAAGAGTTATTAAATCATGCAACAAATGCCATTATCTTAGTGCATAAAGGAAAAACCCATTAATTTAGAAAAGGACATTGAAGTGTACATTATTTGTTAGAAATTTTAATATTCCTCTTTCAGAGCTCGGTGAATATAATGGGAAAATAAAATGAAATAAAACAAAAGGGATTGTGGAACAGATTTGAAAGAATTGGGGTAATGTCTAATTGAAAATATTAATGATTATACTTTTTTAATGATACTTTTAAAAGTTCATGATGTATTAGAATACAAAGAAATAATGAACAGATTAAGTTTGCAGAGGCAGAAATATTAAAACACTCTTTGTAGACCAGAGTCCAATTAAAAAAAAATACAGATCAATGTTTCCTAAATAAGAATGTCAAAGAACAAATCACAGAAACCATGTTAAAGCAGTGGGGACAATGAGACAAGGCAAAATTTATATACTGCTGAATTCCTCAAGAGAAATTTTATGTTTCTGAAGTATAAAACAGAAAAAGAGAGAATTGATGAAATAATCAAGGAATTAAAAAAAACCTAGACTATCAAAACATTAAAATGTCCAAAACAATTCTCAAAAAACCCAAATTACAAGAGAAATAAATAAAACAAAGTATAAAGTATATAAATATATTTAGAATGTCATCTTTAAAAATAAGATAATTAATTAAATATTTTAAATAAAATGGAATTTTAAAATTAAAAAATAAAAAAAATTGAGGCTAATCTATACAGAAAAATAAGTAGAATTATTAGAAACAATTATATGTAAGCATATGTTACAAAACTGAGAACTTAAGGGAGTGTACTTTATGAAGTACTCAATACAATGCATATACCAAGTACGATATTGAAACATCCAAAATAACAAAATAAGGTCATTATTAACATTTTCTCCATCACTTTCTTAAGGCTAAAATTTGACAAAACATAACTTAAACTCTGATTTTTAGTGTTTGCTGATTTCCAAAAAGAAATTCTCCCACTAAAAATTTAGCATTGGCATCTTGCTAGCTATTTTCAAGCTCACTCTTGTACACCTCTGAATTTGTACCCTGTCTTAAAGTAAATCCCTGGGTAAAACTCTTAAAACTTAGTCATGGCACATGTATAGGTGACTCCATAAAAGGTATTAACATGGTCTCTTCTAGAAAGATGCTCTGTGAACAAAATAGTAGATTTTAAGTAGAGTTATTTATTCTTTTTTGCCAGAAAACAAATACTCTTAAGACACAAAGGCTGATAAAGAAAGGCATATTGACAAATGTTTAAAATATGAAACAGTAATCCATCACTTCTATTATGCTCTGCAGGAAGGTAAAGATTATTGATAGACTTGTGGGACAGCATATCATATTTTTCACTTTACTCTATGATCTGTGCTATCTCACAACTCACGAGTTTAGATTTCCCTATAAGTTAGGTGAATGTGAGGAATATGGTGATGGCTTTGAGTGGAAATGAAAGAGGAAGAAAACCACCAACCACATAAACAACAGCTATTGGTGCAAGAGGAAACAGTAAACTGAGAAAAGAAAGTAGCTGAGGTGTTACAAGATTTAGGGTTTTTGTAACTTTGACAGATTTTATAGGTTAATGTTCTCTTATCCCCCTCTCTAGTTGCCCCACAAATTATTAACTTGTAGCTGAGCTTTTGGCAATAAGCCTCTCTGGATTTAGCTTGGTTGCTTCTTAAACAACTAAAACAATACTTGTGGCTGGGCATGTATGCCAAAATTTTCCATCATTCTTTTTCCCCCTTTTATTACATTAATACATATTTATGGAATAAAACAAGCATTTCCATAACATAGCATAATATAATATAGTATAGTATAATAAATAGTATAATAAAAAGATGGTTGTACATGAAACTGCAAATCTATTATGTACAGCTTGCTATTCCTTTCAAATATACAACAAATATACAACAAATATACAACAAAATTATCATGTAAGTTTCTTTTTTTCTCCTTTTTTCTACCATCCCCCATTCCACCCTAGAAATGGATACCATTACACACACACACACACACACGTATGTGTATGTATTACATTATTTTATACATACTTCTATTTATCAGTTCTTTCTCTAGATGCAGATAGTGTCTTTCTTCATATGTCTTTTTTAGTTAATTTAGGTATTTATAATAGTCAAAATAACTTATTCACTCAAAGTTGTTCTTAAAAAAACATTGCTGTTACTGTATATGATGTTATCTTAGTTCCACTTATTTTGCTCTTCATTATTTCCTACAAGTCTCTCCATGTTTTTCTAAGATAATTAAGCTCATCATTTCTTATAGCACAGCAGGATTCCATCACAATCATATACCACAACTTGTTCAGCTATTCCCTAGTTGATGGGCATCCCTGAAATTTTTAGTTCTTTGCCACTATAAAGAGAGATGCTACAAATATTTTAGAATATATAGGTTTATTTCCCCCTAATCATCTTTGAAAATATATGTAGTAGTGGTATTGCTGGGTCATAGGGCATAGGGAGTTTAATAACTCGTTGCGTATAATTCTAGATTTCTCTCCAAAATGCTTGGATCAGTTCAAAATTCCACACAATGAATTAATGTAAAATGACAGTTTTACTAAACTAATTTATATATTCAACACCATCCCAATTAAATTATCAAAAATATTTTACTGAATTAGAAAAAAATTATAAGAAAATTCATTTGGAAAAAAGGATAGTCAAGAATATCACAGAAAATAATGAAAAAATGTAAAGAAAGGAGGTTTAGCAGTACCATATCTTAATAAAACAGTCATTACCAAACTACCTGATACCAGCTAACAAATAGAAAGGTGGATCAAAGGAATAGAATAGACATACAATTTACAATAGCAAATAAATGTAATAACTTTGTATTTGACAAGTATAAACACTTAAGATTTTGAGATAAGAATTCATTATTTAGTAAAAATTGTTGGGAAAACTGGAAAGCAGCCTGGCAGAAACTAGGTATAGACCAATATCTTACATCATTTACCAATATACAGTCAAAATGTATACATGACCTAGACATAAAGAAAGATAGTATGAGAAAATTAGAGCATGGAACATATTACTTATCAGACTTATGGATAGGTGAACAATTTATAAATAAAAGGAAATAGAAAGCAAAGACAGATGTAAAATGGATGATTTTGATTACATTAAATTAAAAAGTTTTTGTACTAATAAAACACAGGAGGAAAAGCAGAAAATTGGGAAAAATTATAGACAATTTATCAGATTAAGGTCTCATTTTAAAAATATCAGATTAAGGTCTCATTGTAAAAACACATAATAAACTTTGTCAAATCTATAAGATTTGACAATTCATTCCTCAACTGATAAATGGTCAAAGGATATGAAAAGGGAGTTTTCCAATGAAGGAATATAAAGAATTTATAGTCATATGAATAAATGTTCTAAATCATTATTGATTAGAGAAACGCGAAATGAAACAATCTTGAGATATCATTTTAAACCTACCAGATTGGCTGAAATGATTGAAAGAGAAAGTGACAAATATTGGAAGGAATGTTGAAAAATTTGGACACCAATCCATTATTGGTGGAACTGTGAACTGATTCATCTTTTCATAACTTTTCTGACCTCTACTCCACCGACATTCAAAAATCCAGGTCCCTCCCTGCCACACAGAGCTGAAGTTAATAATAAAATTTGGGAAAAATATAAAATAAAATTTTAACCTATTCAAAAATATCTAACACAATCCTACAGATACAATTATGCTCAATCAATAGTGGTAATACTTTAACATAATTTAATCTTCTTTTTTGTTTGTTTTGTTTTTACGTCACCTAAATTTTCCTGTATCTCTCATATACATTGTTTCACACTCATATCTCTATAAGGGAGAGGATTGTGGTGACTGCTTTCTCATATCTCTTCTTTGGAGACATGTTTGTTTTGGGTAATTTTACAACATTCACTTCTGATTGCTTTCTGACTCCTTTTTTTTTCATTTACATTATGGTGACATGGTATTTCTTATATTCTTGGGTCTGCATACTTCAGGCTGTATCAGTACATATTAATTCTTTCAATGTGTCTCTGTATTCATTACCTTTCATTACTTTAGCGAACCAGATGCAAGGTGGTACCACAAGTACCACATGTTGTTTTATGTACTACAGTTCTCTACTACCACAAAATGTACTGGCAAAATACTTCATTATATATAGGGATTTTCTTTTTATGAAATGGCATCCTTAAAGAATATGTTTTGTAGTTAGTCTCTGTCTTAAAGGACATAAACATTAGTCATTTATTTGCATATTTTTAAATTGATTTCCAAATGAGTTGCACTAATTCACAACTCCATTAAATATACTAATACACTTTTCATCCCACAATCCCTACAACATTGCTATCTTTTGTAATCTTTGTCAATTTTCTGATTGTGAGTTGAAACATCAGGGTTGTTTTAATTTGCTTTTCTCTCATTAATTATGATTTGAAATTCTTTTATATGCTTGTTAATATTTTGCAATTCTTTTGAGAGCTGTTCATATCCTCTGATTACTAATCTTTTTGTATACATGCATATGCATGCATACAAGAATATATACGTACATGTTAGATGTCACCATATAAACATGGTAACTTTTGTGTGCATATTGATGTGTGTTATATAACGTATGTATTTATAAAATAGTCTTCATTTTCTGAGAAATTTGATGCAAAGATACTTTTTGATTAAAATTATTTCATTCTTATCCTAGATGCATAAAGTTTGTATGGAAGATTTTTAATTTCATATAATAAAAATTATCTATTTTGCCTTTTATAAATGACGCTCTCTTTTTTTGTTAAACAGAATTTATAACCAAAGGTATGAAAATAATAAGATTCAATTATTTTCTTTTGTCTTATGCCCCTTAATATTCATCGAGGTCACATATTCTTTTTGAATTTGAATTTATGCTGGAATATGGCATAAGGTGTTGGTCTAAGCCTTGCTGCCAGATTACATTCTCCCTTCCCCCTTTCCCTCTTCCCAATTTTCTCTGCAATTCTTATCAAAAAGGGAGTTCTTTGCTTAGTTATTTAAGTTTGGAAGTTCACAAAACACTGGGTTATTAAAATCCATTATTTCTGAGGCATCATGGTTTAGTATGTCCAAATGATCTATTTTATTTTTTTTAAACCAATACCAAGTGGTATAGATAACTGCTACTTTTTAATATGGTTTAATACCTAGAAGTTCTTTTCCCCTTAATTTCTTCTTTTTAATCATTTCACTTGATATTCTAGAACTTTCATTTCTCCTAATGAATTTTTAAAATTATTATTGCATTCAGCTTGGTTAGGTATCTATCAAATTATTTAGTGCATAATTTAATATATTAATTAGCTTTTAGTCATAGTAAAGTATTTTTCCCCATACTAGCACATTGCTGTAATAATTAATAAGTATTTCTTTGAATATTTAATTGAAAAAAATTTAAGGAACTTTCTGCAATTTATTCTACACAATCATTGTATGTGATTTGGTAGCTTGATCTCTGTATATTTTATTCACATTGAAGTTGTTTTGAATGGGTGTCCCTTATTATTTGATAAAATTCTCCTACAAATACATCAAGATCAAGAGTCTTCCCTCACTCCCCACCCCAACAATCTCTTTGGTTGTTCCTTTAAAGCTGGTTCAGTTTATTTTTTTCCTGAGATTGAATTATTTAAGATTCTTATGTTTGTCTTTTTTAAGTTTGGTAATTTTTAATAGTAATTCACTATTTCTTTTGTGTTCTCAGTTTTGGTAGCATGTAACTCATTATAAAATGTTTTCATAATCCTGTTTATTACTATAGCATCATTGTAATTCCAACTTGCTCATTTGATCTTTTATTAATTTGATTTTCTGCCGTCTTCTTTTTAATCAGTTTAACTAAAAGTTTATCAATTTTGTTAAACTTTTCAAAGAACCAACTTTTTAATTTTTTATTATTTCTATACTCATTTTTGTTTTTCAATCTATCTATTTTCCTGTAATTTTCAAATTACTCTTCTGTTTTATTATAATTTTAATGTCCTTTTCTGCTTTTTAATGCATCATCTTAGGAATATAGCTTTCTACCTGAGGATGAGTTTAGTTAAATCCTAGAAATTCTATCTCTTGTTTCACAATTCTCATTGATTTTCACACAATTACTAATCATTTTTATTATTTATTAATAGACTTACTAATTATTCATGATTTCATTATTTAATTTCCATTTGGGTCTATGTCTTTTGTTTGTGCTCCCTTAAATTATTACTATATTTATAATTTTTGTTTTCTATAGGGCATTTATCATTTCTAACTTTTTATATTTAGTTTCAACACTTCTTTGCTCTAATAAATGGTCAATTTTTCTTAAGGCAATTGGGGTCAAGTGAGTTGCCCAGGGTCACACAACTAGTAAGTGTCAAGTATTTGGTCTGAGGCCAGATTTGAACTCCTGACTTCAGGGCCAGTGCTCTATCCACTGAGCCACCTAGCTGCCCCTAAATGGTCAATTTTTGCAAAAGCTTTATGTGGTGCTGAGAGAAAAACATATATATTGATATATGCATGTATACACATGTGTGTATCTTTAGTGATTCCATTTAGAAGAAACATAAGTCTTTTGGACCTAGTTTTTCTAGCTAAGTTATTTAATTCTGTATTTTGTTCTTGTTATTCATTTATTCAGTCATGTCTGACTCTTTGTGACCCCATAGATCACAGCATGCCAGGTCTTTGTATCTTCCACTATCTTCTGAAGCCTGTCTAAGCTCATTTTCATTGCTTCCATGACACTATTTCATCCCCTTCCCCTTTTGCCTTCAATCTTTCCCAACATCAGGGTCTTTTCCAATGAGTCCTGTTTTCTCATTATGGGCCAAAGTATTTAAGCTTCAGCTTCACTATTTGTCTTTGCAAAGAGCAGTTGAATTAATTTCTTTAAGTACTGACTGATTTGATTTTCTTCCTGTCCAAGGAACTCTCAAAAGTCTTCCCTATCACCACAATTAGAAAGTATTGATTATGAAGTACCTAGTTTTTCTTATAGTTCAACTCCCACAGCCATCTTCACCACTGGAATAACCATAACATTGACTATATAGTCCTTTGTTGGCAAAGTGATGTCTCTACTTTTTAGAATGCTGTCCAGATTTGCCATACCTTTCTTTCTAAGGAGCAAGCATCTTTTATTTCATGGTTGCAGTCACTGTCTGCAGTGATCTTTAAACCAAGAATATAAATTCTGACATTGCTTCCATTTCTTCTACCTGTATTTGCTAGGAAGTCACTGGACAAGTTGCCATGATACTATTTTTTTATTGTTAAGCTTCAAGCTAGTTTTTACACTCTCCTCTTTAACCCTCATGAAGATGCTTATTAATTCTTCACTTTCTGCCACCAGAGTGGTATTGTTTGCACATCTGGGACTATTGATATTTTCCCCAGCAGCCTTAATTCCAGATTTTGATTCATCCAGCCTGGCACTTCCCATGATGTACTCTGTGTATATAAAGAAGATGACAATATACAGCCTTGTCATACTTTTTCCCCAGTATTAAATCAATCAATTCTTCCATGTTTGGTTCTATTTCTTCTTGACCTGCATATAAGTTCCTCAGGAGACAAACAAGAGGATCTGGTATTCCTATTCTTTTAAGGGCTTACCACATTTTGTTGTGATCTACACAGTCAAAAGTTTTAGGGTAGTCAATGAAACAGAAGTAGATGTTTTTTTCTGGAACTCCTTTGCTTTCTTCTTAATCCAGTGACTATTGACAATTTGGTCTCTATTTCCTCTAGTTCTTTGAAAACCAGCCTACTCTTCTGGTAATTCTCAGTTTACATAGTGCTAAAGCCTAGCTCACAGAATCTTAACTATAACCATGTTGGCATGTGAAATAAGCTCAGTTATTTGATAATTTAAACATTCTTTGGCATTGCCTTTTTTTTTTTGATTAGAATGTAGATGGATCTTTTCCATTCCAGTGGCTGCTGTTGAGTTTTCCAAATTTGCTGGCATATTTAGTACAGTATTTTAACAGCAATATCTTTTGAGATTTAAAATAGCTCATTTGGAATTCCATTACCTCCCCTAGCCTTATTGTAGGAATGCTTCCTAAGACCCACTTGATTCCATTCTCTAGTGTTTATGACTCTAGATCAGTAACCATGCCATCATGGTTATTGGTGATGTTAAAATCTTTCCTGTATAGTTCTTCTGTATATTCTTACCACCTCTTCTTAATCTCTTCTATGGTTAATTTCCTACTATTTTTGCATTTCATGTCCATTTTTGCATGAAACTTCCCTCTATATCTCTAATGTTTTTGAAGAGCTCTTGTTTTCTTCTATTATTTTCTTCTACTTCATTTCTACTTCATTTCATTGCTCATTTAAGAAAATTTTCTTTTTTCTCCTTGTTCTTTGGAATTCTGCAATCAGTTGAAGATATCAGTCACTTTTCCCTTTTCCTTTCACTTTCTTTTTTTCTTCAGCTGTTTGTAAAGCATCGCATTTTACTCTCTTGCTCTTCTTTTTCTTTGGGATTTTTTTTTGTTGCCTCCTATACAGTATTATGAACCTCTGTCCTTAGTTTTTCAAGAACTCTATTTACCATATTAAATCCCTTAAATATATTCACCACGTTTACTTCATATACACGAGGGATGCTATTTAGATTATACCTGTACAGTCTGATAATTTTCATTACTTTTTTCAATTTCAGTTTCTATCTTTCAATGAAAAGCTGATTATTTAAGCCACAGTCAGATCCAAATCTTGTTTTAACTGACTGTATAGAGCTTCTCCACCTTTGGTTGCAAAGTACATAATCAATCTGATTTTGATATTGACTACCTGGTGATGTCCATATGTAGAATCACCTTCTGTGTTGTTGAAAAAGAATGTTTTTTATGACCAACAAATTATCTTGATAAAACTTTACTAGTCTTTGCCCTGTTTCATTTTTACTCTGAGGCCAAACTTGCCTGTTTTTCCAATTATCTTTTGATTTCCCATTTTAGCACTCCAATCCTCTATGATAAAAGTGACAGTTTTTTGGTGTTATTTCTAGAAAATGTCATAGGAATTGAACAACTTCGGCCTCTTCACATCAGTAGTTGGGGCATAGGCTTGTATTACTGTGATGTTGAGTGGTTTGCCTTGGATTCAAACAGATATCATTCTGTCATTTTTGAGATTATTCCCCAGTACTGCTTTTTCTCATCCTTTTATGTACTATGAGGGCTACTCCACTTCTTTTAAGGGATTCTTGCCCTCAGGAGTATATGTAATGATCACCTGAATTAAATTCACCAATTTCCATTCCTTTAAGTTCACTGACACCCAAGATGTTGATGTTTACATTTTCCATCTCCTATTTGACCCTGTGCAGTTTACCTTGGTTCATAGAACTTACATTCTAGGTTCCTATGCAATATTGATCTTTACACCATCAGACTTTCCTTTCATCATCAGACACATCCACAGCTGAGCTTCTTTTTGGCCCAGCCACTTCATTCTTTCTGGAGCTGATTGTGGTTGTCCTCCCCTCTTCCCCAGTAATGTGTTGAACACTTTATGATCTGAAGGGCTCATCTTCTTATGTCATATCTTTTATAATTTTAATACTGTACTTTTTTTTTGAAAGGATACCGGAGTGGTTTGTCATTTCCCTCTCCAGTGGATTATTTTTTGTCAGAACTCTCCACTGTGACCTGTTTATCTTGGGTAACCCTACATGATGTGGCTCAGTTTTATTGAGTTATGCAAGCCCCTCTGCCATGACAAGGCAGTGATCCAGTAGGGGTCCATTCCACAGATTCTCTCCCTCTCTTTTTAAACTCTCCTCCCTCCTGTTACCTCTTTCTATAGTTTGACAATTTTATTTGTTTTATCAGTTTTGTTCTTCTTTCCATTTAAATAATAATTCTAATAATAATATGTTTTTTTATATAGTGCCTAATTAGTGCCAGATAATGTAATAAGTACTTTACAAATATTATCTCATTTGATCCTAATAATAATCCTTGGAAGACATCTCCACTTTACAATTGGAGAAAATGCTACAAACATTAAGTGACTTACTCAAGATCACACAGCTAGTTGTGGGGTATAGAATTTGAATTCAAGGCTTCATGATTCCAGGCACAATACTCTATCCACTGTGCCAGCCTAGCTCCTCTAATCCTTTCTCTCTTTATCTGTTCTTCTCCCCACTTCAAAAAAGTATTGATTAAATTTGCTCCTCCTTTACTTCCCTTCAATTTCTTTTTATTTGTTTGTTTTTTTCTTTCATTTTCTAGGCTTTTCTCTAAAAAGAATTTTGTTATATTGTTCTCTTCATAATTTCTTTGTTCTAAACTTTTATTCTTTGGTGAGTAGTCTTTTTATTTCTTCTTTGATTTTTGGCATCCTCGTGGAATTTATCTCTAAAATACCAATTTTGCGTTCCCACTTTCAAATAATTTCTACATTATTGCCTTTTAGATCCTCCCCCCATTCTATCTTTTTTCCCCTATTGTGCCTCATTATTAGATGTATCAAATCCAGTGACAGTTAGAAGGATAGACATGTTGCTTTATAGTAAGCATTCCCTTCTATTTCTGATGTGCAGTTAAATTCTATCTTCTGTCCTCCTTAGGATCATTTTCTTTTTCATATGCCATGGAACTTCCTCCTTGTGCATATGCTCTTTCACTCTTTTGCTTGCTGGTCATTCCAGCACCTTTGATTTGCTTTCTTCTGAGAAGATGCTATTCATGGAGGCATGACACTCTCTCAAAGAAAGTAATTTCTATGAAACTTTCATATTATCCCCATTAGATCCCAGTCTCTTATTATAGAATAAATTCTCCCCCATGTAACTGTTCTTTAGCATGGTTCTCACCAGTATGTTGAGATCTCTTCCTTTCTTTCCCCATTTCAATCCTTCTCTGCCACCTCATTTTCCTATAGCTCTTCTTCTTTCTGTGACATTATGTGTGTTATTTTCCTTTCATTATTTACCATTAATTTGAATATGGTTCATTGGACATTTCCCTCTAACTTCTACCTCCCTTCTCTTCTTTTCTTCATTTTTGCATTCTGCCATTTAGTCACACATTCATTCACTTGTAAGAGGTAAGTTGTAAGGTTTGTTTGTGATATTTCAGTCCTGTTGTACTATTACTTCTCCACTTTCATCTTTATCCCCTCTTTTATTAAGATTCCATATTTCTTATATTTTCACCCTCTAGGCATATTTCTTTCTACTTTCTTCTTTATAATGATAATAATATTAGCATTTATATAGCACTTTAAGTTTTACAAAACATAATGCAAATATTATTTATTTCATTTTATCCTCAACTATTCTGTCAAGTAGGTGCTGTTATTATCCCTATTTTATATGTGAAGATACTGAGGCATATAGGTTATAAGACTTGCCCCAAGTCCCAAAGTCATGTTTCTAATGTCTGAGACAGAATTTCAACTCAGATCTTCCAAACTCCAGGTCCAGAACTCTATCTACTCCAACAACTAACTGCTTCATAATCTCTAAAAATGGGATTAAAAAAATACAGGTACTTTCCTTATTCATTGTTTTTCTCTTTTTTATGTTTCTGTTCTTTATGATATTAGCAAGTTTGAATAACCTATTCACATTTTTTTTACCCTGAGGAATGTATCAAATGTGCCCTTTTGTTGAATGACCATCTTTCTCCCCCCCCCCCCCCCAATAATGATTAGGCTAAGGTTTGCAGAATATGTCCCCTTAGGTTGCTCATGGATACAGAATGGTCTTGTATTACTTGAATTTCTTTTTTATTTAGTGTTTTTTTTCCTGGTCATTAGCAGAATTTGTTTTTTTTTATCATTCTAATTGTTAAATTTAATCACTATGAGTGTTGGAGGTTTTTTCTTCTTTTTGTTTTCTGGTAGCAATAAGTCGATTTTTTTAAGCTGGTATTTTGTTGTCTATATTCAGAAGTTCTGGGCAGTTCTCATGTATTATTTCTTGTATTATGTTCAGATTAAATTTTATGTTTGCATTCTGTCTTTGGGATCAACATGTTTTACTTATGCAGTGATCATTTGTGATTTTAATATTATTGCTTTTTGCTTCTCTCCTTCCAGATTGTCCTTCTCTTCATTTTATTTGTATTCCAAATCAGTTGTTCCCTCACTTCTTTGGAGAGACTTGTCATCCTGGATTCAGGTTTTTCTATTATGTTAATTATTTCTGATGTGTAAGATATCATTTGTTCACCTTTCATTCTGCTATGCAAGCCATAAATTCTGTTACTCATTCTCTATTCTTTTCTTTCAAGATTCTGATTTCTCTCTCAAATCTTTTGGGAACATTTCTACTGTGCTTCTCTGCTCTCTTGGCAATTCACAGTGTCCTCTATTTCAACAGTTGTTGGTTCAATTTTCTTTGTTGTGAAGTATTTAGTTAGAGATGTTTTTACTTGTTCAGATGTCTTAATAACCATCTTCTTTTCAGTTTTAAAAATCTTTTCTGTTGATGTATTGTTTTTGTGCTCTAGCTTTTTAACTGTTTTCCTTCTCCTGAGATTTTTGGTGGTCTTAGTTTTTTTTTTTCCTTCTCTTCCTTGTATTCCCTTTTTACTCTCTTTATCACTCTATTTAATGGAAGACAGCCCCTCCTCCCATACATCATCAAAGCTGACTCAGCTTTGTCCTACATTGAAGAATTCACTTTTCACTATCTTTGGTCCCTGGCTCAAGTGGTTTCTAGGATCCCACTGGATGCCAACTTCTGTACTTCAGACCTGATGCAGCCCCACAATCACAATGTTACCTTCAGCCAGTTCCCTTTATTCTCTAGTTCTCTGGTTGAATATTACCATTCAGGTCAGAGCACATTTTCCCACCTTCTTATACCACTTCCTCCACTGCAAGTGGCTGGGCAAAGCTGAGGTCTGTAGTTTGTTTCAACAGAAAGGAGTGTAAGGTGAGGAACATAGTTCCACAATTTTTTTTCTGTAAAGAGAAAGAGTAGTTTTCCAGCTCCATATCATTCATGTATGGTTACTTCCTTTCTCCTTTCTTTTCTCCCTTCCTTTCCCTTCTTTTCATTTTTTTGGCTAGACAATAGGGTTAAGTGACTTGCCCAGGTCACACAGCTAGCAAGTGTCAAGTGTCTAAGGCTGTATTTGAACTCAGGTCTTCCTGACTCCAAGTACATGGCTCTATCCACTGTGCCACCTAGCTGCCCCTTTCCTTTCCTTTTTTTCCCTCTTTCCTTCCTTCTTTTCTTCCTTCCTTCATTACATTTTTCCTTCCTTTTTCTCATTGTAGGTTCTTATAGCAGATTAAAGAGGGCATATATAAAGCTTACATATATGTTTATGGGTAACAATATTCATGTCATTCTTTTTTGGAGCATCAGAGAGGATGAAATCTCTGGCTTGCATGCCTATTGTAATATAGTACTCTTACACCTTTGAAATGATGAAGAATTTCTTCATTGATGACCAAATAGAAAGAGCCAATGGCTTAGTGAACCTTGAAAAGGGAGAGAGCTTTTGGTTCAGTCTCTTTGCTTTGACTCCTCTATGAGGCAAGTAATGCATCTTGTTTCTAAACTTCCCCAAGTGGGATGGCAGGGATTGACTGTGCTCTTTTCCTTCCAACCTATTGCTACTCCCATGGGAAGAATGTACTCAGATGAGTTTCTACCTGAGCTTATGGCTGCCTTTTCTGTTTCGTATTTAGTTTCCCAAATAGATGATCAAAATTGTTCTAGAGACTGATATATCCCAACTTGGAGGAAACCTGGTAAGTTTGAGAGTTGTAAAGGTCATAGAAGACTTGAGTTTACTTCTAGCCTCAGACACTTACTATCTATGTGACCTTGGGCAAGTCACTTAACATCTGTTTTCCTTAATTCAATGGAGAAGAAAATAGCAAAACACTCCAGCATCTTTGCCAAGAAAACCACATGGATAAAGAGTCAGACAAAACTGAATGACTGAACAAGATCAAAAATCTTGGGTCCTTTTAGGTTGGAGCTTTTGGTGGTCTGGTGAGGAATTTCCAGCAATGACTCCAGTATTCTTGAAAAAAGAAACCACTAATAAATGAGTTGTCCTGTTTTTACCAGTAGATATGTCTCTGCAATAGTTTGGAAAATGCGGAGGCAAGATGACATGTAAAATGCTTAATCAGAAGTTCTGCAAACTCTTTTATTATCTGATGATGTATGATTATCAACTTCCTTAGAAGTGGTAAAAATAGTTAAAATAAGTTACTTAATTCTCTTTCTTTGTATCAATTTATATTTTTACATTATATACATATATATTATATTTGTATATTGTTTGTTGGTATTATTTGTTAATTAGTTATTTCTAATTCTTTGTGGACCCCATGTGGGATTTGCTTGGCAAAGATACTGGAGTGTTTTGCCATTTCCTTCTCTGGCTCATTTTACAGATAAGGACATAGAGGCAAACAGGGTTAAATGGTTTGCCCAAGGTCACACAGCTAGTAAGTGTCTCGGGCCACATTTGAGCTCAGATCTTGACTCCAGGGCTGGCACTCTATCCACTGTGCAACCCAACAGCCCTATATTTATATGTATCTTTACTTTATAGCTTCTATATATTATTATTTTACTCACAGATATACTTTATATGAGTATATATATATATATTTGTGTCATTAAATTTTTGTATTTCCTTTGTGTTTAAGAATTAAATGTACAACTTATTCATATTGTACACTGAATAATTTTTACTTCCCCTTTTGAGGAACCCTAGACATAAATCCAGGTACGGTTAGGTAGCTTCATGAGTTTAAACCCGTCCTCACACTCTTAAATGTAACCCTCCCATTTGCTGGCCAGCACAAAGATCTGGCTCCTCTCAAAAAAATATCCATCCGACAATAGTGGAAGACAATTGTTTCTTCTTGAGGGGATTCTCCATAAATGAAATCTATTTTCAAAAAGGTTCCAAGGGAGATTCATATCAAGAGTTTCTAAAGTCTACTATGGGGACACAGTCAAATAAAGACTCATTACTCTGAGATCTTATCAAGTTGGTCATAGAAATACCCTGATCAACCCCTTACATTGAAAATAATATTCAATTTATTTTCCCCAAACTTTTTTTTCACATTGGTGGAAGACATTTAGTGAATAGTTAATGTGTTGAAAAGTGGAGTAAAGAAAAACAGCAGAATGTAATTAGTTGGATGACATTTTATGTTTTTTTTTTAATTTAAAATGTGCTACTTCTTACTGTTTGTGTAGTGGCATGTGGAAGGGTTTTAGAAAAAAATCTAATCTTTATAAATCACAAACAAGTCAGTATCCCTAAGAATTTTGATTATAGTTGAAACTTTCTCTTCTTGAAGTAATGTTTCTATTCATATATAAACTATTTCCTTTCCCCGGAATTTGAAATTTCTCTGTCAGCACAAATTTCTTCTGTGACATGCCATCAACACATTTGTCATTTCAGTGTTACACTTTCTTTTAGTGTTAGAATTTATCTAGAATATCATTTTCTGGGCATGTTCTGTTTACTGGATGACACTGGTCTGAAAAATTTAATCTTCAAAACTATGATCTTAAGTATGTATTTATAACATGGGCCAAAGTATCAACTAATCAATTTTTATTCTGGATCCCCAAACAAATCTTTGTATTTTAGTATAATCCATTTCCTGATCAATAATGTGGAGCTCATACTTTCTGTTGAGTTCAGTACTGCTCATCTAGTCTTATTGAGATCAATTTCTGAAAAGCTTCACTACATAATCTCTTACACATATTAGACAAGATAAATGTATGTTAAATCACACACATACAGATAAGACCCATCTGTTGTGTAAAATTTTATCCAGGCTTATGTCCATAGCCCCATTTTCAAGCTATGCTGTTTTTACATCAGAGTGGAATTATTTGTTTACTTCTGGAGGACAAGAGAGGAAATGGATGGATTTTCAGCAAAATCATACTAAACAAAGGATTTCTAACTTTGCTATGAAGGTGAACTTAATTTTTTTCTTAAAAACAAAATCTTTGGCAGTGTGTGAGATTAGGATATTAACAATATCAACATAATAAGAGTTAAAAGTATTTCCTATTCTCATCAGTTAATTATTTAGAACCAAAGATGTCAAAACAGCATTGCAATAGGAGTTGAAAGACTAAAAAGTTTTAACTCTGAGGCATTCTGCTAGCTTTAGTTGGCTGCTGCTTGTCTGCATGTGAGGGCTATGCATGCCTTAAATGAGCTGTCAGTCTCCCTGCAAACCAGTAGATAGCTCTGAAAAAGTTGGATAGTTGAAGTCTGGAAGATAGCTGTAGAGAACACTAAGATGACATTGCTAGAGGCCACTGGCAGCTCTGTGGTGTGGGAGGTGTGAGTTGCCTTGGCTTCATATCCCATTGTGTATGGCCTCCATAAAGAAGTTTTATTCATCTATGTGTTCCTGATCTATGTAAATGCTCTCTTCTTATCTTCCTTTAATATGTTGTCTTCCCTCATTTGAATTTAAGTTCCCAGAGGGCAGGGACCATATTGCATTGCCAGTTTTTAGAAAGCATTTGACAAAATGATTGTTGACTGACTGAATGACAGTGTCACTGTTGTATAAATTGTTCTCCTGATTCTTCTGATTTCATTCCTCATCAGTTTATATAAGTACATATGTGAAATAGTTCATTTTTATAATATTGGTACTACAATATAAATTCTTCTGGTTCTGCATTTTACTCTATATCAGGTCATTTTAAAATTATTTCCTCATCTCATATGAAACAATAGTATTCTATTAAATTAAGATGTCACAATTTGTTTAGCCATTTTCTTCAGTTTCCAGTTTCTTTTATCACCACAAAAAGATGATATAAACATTATCATACACATAGGGCCTTTTCTTCTTTCTTTCATCTGTTTTGGGTATAGGCTTAGCAATAGTATAGCTGGGTCAAATTATATGCAAGGTTTCATAATTTTTTTGTGCACACATTTTCAAATTGTTTTTCAGAATGGTTGTACCCATTCACAGCTCCATCAAGGGCACATTAATGTGCTTTTTTTCTTATAGCCCTTCAAGCATTTTCTTTTTCTTTCTTCCTTTTTTTAGTCATCTTTTCCAACCTGATGGGTGTGAAGCAGAATTTCAGAATTGCTTAAATTTGTATTTCACTAATTATTAATGATTTAGAGCAGTTTGTTTTTATGACTATAGGTAGATGGGATTTTCTTCTTTGAAAATTGCCTGTTGATGTTCTTAGACCATTTGTTAGTTAGGAAATGTCTCTTAATTTTATAAATGTGAAACTTTTCCCATATATTTTGATATGAATACTATATCAGAGGAACATGCTGCAAAGATTTTTTCTCAATTGATTTTTTCCTTTTAATGCTTGATTTACTTGTGAAAAAACCTTTAAATTTTGTCATTCAAGTTAGCCATTTTATCTTCTCTGATCCTCTTAATTGGTCACAAATTGTTTTTTCTACTTATAGATCTGATAGGTAATTTTTTCCTTGTTTCTCTAATCTATCTATGATGTGACATTTTATATGTAGATTAGATATCCATTTAGAATATGCTCTAAATATAGACTTTCATACCTTATGACAAAATGTCTTTCCTTTTAAACTAACATATTCTCTAATTGTCAAAAGAAAGTAAAAACATACACAACAGCTCATGATCTATGGTTTTGAGCAGGTGCAGGTTTTTTTTATCTTGAACCCTTCCAGCTTTTGGCTAATACACACAGTACTGTTGTGAATAATTTGATATTTGTTGGGCTACTGCTTGGGTAGAGAAGTCTAGCTAGTTAAAAAAAAACTCAGTTCATGGATTAGACAGATTTATCACTTGACAATTCCCCAAACAAGTTAGGTTCTTTAATAATATCAAACATTAAAAACTACATAGACATTCAAACCACATCCAAAGGGAAAGTTGAGCACATGTTTCTACCATACTACTCTGCCTCCAAGATGACCCTTCCCCCAACTCCAGGCCTAAGTTGCATGAGCTTATATTAACTCCCTATTAGGCCTCTAAGTAGAATTTGTATGATCCCCCAGGTCAATAGAATGATGATCATCTTTCCTTCCTTGTTCAGGACAGCAAAATGGACCCAAAAACCCCTTGTTGGTACAAGATATCAAAGACAGCTATGTAGGAGGCATCTTCTCTCCAAATCCAATTTTTGAGTATATTTATTCTCCATTCCTCATAGCAACATGGAAGTTTGGGGTATGAAGGGGAGCAGCTTCTGGTCATATATTATTCATTTCTGGGTTGAGTCCTCATGTTTGTCTGGTGAGCCAGCATTCCATGGATATACTAAATAGGTAATGTACTCTTTTCTTGATCTCTTTCTATGGATTTTAAGAGCAAGGATGATTCTCTAATCTAATCTGCCTATAGGGTAAGGTGTGTGTGTGTGTGTGTGTGTGTGTGCGTGTCTATAAGATGATCTATACTTCTATGCAGCCATAGTCCATGAACACATATCTTGCCTAGGCAAGCTGGTGCCTGGGGTGAAGCCACTACCCTTTTTTATCTTCTTCCCTTTGGTACAGTGCCAAGTGAGAACTTCAAAGACCTAGAGTCCTGTGGTAACATTGGCAGTATCTCTGACTAGTCAATTTTGATTCTACAAAATTAAAAGAAATAAATAAAATCAATGCATTGAAAATCAGAAGAAACATAGATTAGGAAAAAATATTTGCATTAATTATCTCTGATAAAAATTTGACACTCAAAATACGTAACTAATTGCTACAGATATTAAGAGTATCTCCCCAATTGATATATAATCAAAAAAGAAATAAAATCATTATTAATCACCTGAAAAAATATTCATAATCACTGAAATACAGTAAAGCACATTAAAATTACCATGAAGCATCACTTTATATATCTCAAGCTATCAAAAGGGGAAAAGATAGGAATTGTGGAGCAAGATAAACATGCTAATTTACTGCTGGAAGAACTATGGATTATTTCAACCCTACCATAAAATAGTACTGAATTATGAAAGAAAAGATGCTAAACTATTTATGTTCTTTAATCCAAAGTTCTTGGATTATATCTCAATTTATTGAAGAAATAAAAGATGCATATGTACAAAATATTCATAGCAAATTGTTTGTATTAACAAAAACCTGTAGACAAAATTTTTGTTTTACTATCTTAGGATGCAATATAGTCTTATGTGATTTAAACATCTTTCCCTTGATATGTAAAAGGTCTTCTCTCAGCTATTAGAAAGACTTGTTTAAGTCTGAAGCTCTGGACATTGACTACAACTTCTTTGTGTTGGTGACAGGATTTTTATTTACCTTTTAGTGTGCCTTTTGTTTCAAACTGTTTTCTTGTGTGATTTTCTAAAGTATGTTCTTTATTTTACTTTATTTTATTATGCTTTCTCCTCCTAAAAGGCCAATAATTCAAAGATTCTCTCACAATTAAGTCTTCAAGAGGAGTAGATTTGATTTGTAGATATCTGAGAAATTCTTTAATCCTTATACTGTTAGATTTTTATGACATTCTTCTATCTCAACATTTTTCATCCCAAACATATGAATTCCCTTTTTAGATAATTTATTGTTTTAGAGAGAAAGAGAGGGAGAGAGAGAGAGAGACAGAGAGAGAGAGAGAGAGAGAGAAAGAGAGAGAGAGAGAGAGAAAGAGAGAGAGAGAGGGAGAAAGAGAATCCGTCATTTGCTTTGATATTTACTCTCTTATTTTTTCCCATTCTGTTTTTACAAATTATTGTTTAGCCTATATCTTTTTAAAATTTTTTTATTTCTCATTTGAACTGTTCTGGCAGATCAAGAAGTTATTTTATTATTTTAAGCATCTTTATGGTGGCTTTTGTGGCACTTTTCCTTTCCTAAGATTTCCAAATTTGAAGCTTTCTTCTACATTATAGGACTTGTTCATTTTATTAAATCCCTCTTCTGGAAATACATTCTTGCTTTTGAACTTTTTTATCCTGTGAAGTTTTTCCTTTGTTTATTTTCTATCCCCTTTTTATTTGGGCAATTCTTTTACTCTACTTGGCATGTTTCTTGCTATTTTAATGTGATGGAGAAGGACTGGGTTAAGCTATGACATCTTATTTAGCCAACTTGTTCCATTTCACCTAGATTTTTTCAAAGCATTCTAACAAAGTCTCATTTTATCTTTGTGGAAAGATGTGGGCTAGTAGATTTAGTTAGATTCAGGGATAGTTGAATGGTGGACCCAATGAGTTATTAATGAGTTTATGTCAAGGAAAGATGTTCCTAGAGGGATGTCCCAGGGATCAGTGTTTGGGGACATTGAAAAAGTTATCAATAAACATGGAAATGAAGGTGATATAAAAATTAACATTAATACAACTTTAAGAATAAATTTTAAAAGATTATTTGAAGTAATCTGTGTGTGTGTGTTGGGGAGGTTAATGTTTAGCCTGGAGAACAAAAATGAAAGAGCTCTTTCCAAATATTTAAAGAGATATCACATGCAATAAAGATTGAAATTGTTCCATTTGACTTCAGAAAGCACAAGTAGGAGAAAAGTGTGATAGTTGAGAGGAGACAAAATTAGGTTTGGAAAATTTTCCTAACAATTAGAGTTGTCTAACTTTGGAATGGATTTTCTTAAGATGGAGGATCATGAGAGATCTTCTAACAAAGGTTGAATGACTATTTTCTGTGTATGTTGTAGAGGGTATGTGAATTGGTTTCTAAAGTTCTTTCCAGCTCAGATTCTATGATTTTGTAATTTACATTCCATAACTTTAATTTTAAGACTGCATCCTTTAAGGATTCCTATCTCCTTTCCCTATCTCCAAAATAAGAAAACACATTTTATATCTTAAGCAGAAAATGAAGATCACCACTAGTATAAGGAATTCTCTTTTGTTGGACCTATTTTAGACAGGATTTACTTAAAGAAACCAATAAAACAGCAACAACAATTTTATTTCCATGGAGCAAATGCCCTATTAATATCTGCTCCTTACTTCTCTGAAGGCCAAATCCATTATGGTCTAAAAATGAGTAGATATTCTAAATGGAGGATATGTGGTTGGGATGGTGCATCAAGTACATTTTTTCATATTCATGCTGTTGAATGTATGTGAGGGTTGGTTTGGTTCTGAAGCTCTGTGGCAATTAGATATTTTAGTGTGATGGAGAAGGACTGGGCTAAGCTATGGCCTCTTATTTAGCCAACTTTGTTCCATTTCACCTAGATCTATTCTTAGGAAAACTTGTATAGGTATAGTGGAAACACAAGTGATATTAATTTCATTTTTTCATATAGTATATTAGTCTTAGTTTTAACCCTGGAATTAGAATCAACATTTTTTTAATGCATGGAAGGTGCAGAGTACTATCCTCAGAGTTAAAAATGGCTGGCCTTTCCAGAAATCCTTTTGACCACAAAAAAGCATTTACCAACTTTACAAGTGATGAGAATTAAGTAGCAGTTTCATTGCTTTACTATATTAGAGAAATAACAAGACATATTACAAATAAGTGAACAAAGTTTACAAAGTGCTTCATGTATATCATCTCTTCTAATTCTCATAACTCCCATTTACAATAGGCACTACAAGTACTATAACCCCTAATTTTACAGATGAGCAAACAGAGCTGGTCAGGGTCAAGTAATTAGTAAATTATTCAAAGTAGGATTTGAACTCAGAATTTCCAGTTTCTAAGTCCAACACTCTATCAACAAAGCCACACTGTTTCTTGATGTAAAACTCTGCTAATAAGATGAAAATACTAGTTAAGGACCATATCCTCTTTTGGATAGCAACTGAAGATGCAAGATATCTGCCTATTACCTCTTGAATAATGTCATCTGTGGCAGAACAATTGGAAATTATGCAGCCATTATCTGTCTTAATAGTTTCTCTTTTGGAAAACAAAACAAAACAAAAACAAACTACCATCTGGATGTGGAAATACTCTCGATTATATATTTACATGTTGTTTAGCATGTATATAGTGATTTTACAATCATTTGTCTGCTTCTAAGCTAAGAAATAAGTATATAATCATTCTCCATTTTGTAAAAGAAGAAAGTTTGAATTCAATGATGTTTTTAACAAATGCTAATTATGTGCCTACTATGTGCAAAGCAGACAGTGGGCATACAAAAACAAAGAAATAAAAATTCCAAACAATAGTCTCTATAATCTAGGGGTAGAATTAAAGGAGAAGTTAATACCATGAACATATAGCATCACTTAGCAAAACTAGAAATTTCTTGTGTGTGTGTGTGTGTATGTGTGTGTATATGTATACACATGTGTGTATGTATGTATATATGCATGCATGCATGCATGTATGTATGTATGTATGTATGTATGCTCAAAATGTAATATAGGCAAAATTCCTTGAGACATTCTACCGAGTACTATTTTTAAAAATAGAAGTTTATAGTTAGAGAAACTGCCCTTTGGAAGTTCATAATCTGAAATAAACTCAAAAGAACAATGGATAATCCTAATAGTGAAATCCTTCTGATTTGCCATCCATAGGAAATGTACTTAGAGTTGCCTTGGTTCTTCTGACTCATATAAGTGAAGATAATACTGCATTCAGTACTGAAGCAAAGTGAGGTCAGGGAGTTAATTCAATTATTTCAATAATTTAGGTGAAAAGAACTTTTATTTGGCATCCTGAGGTTATTTATTGTTCATGAAATTCACCAAATAAATGAGGTTTCCATTCCTAGTCTGACTTCCCTCTGAGGATACTTCCAATCTATTCTGAATATTTCTTGTTGGTACATAGTTGTTGTTTTTTTTTAATTGTCTCCCTCACTAGACTGAACTCCTTGAGAACAATGACTTTTTTTGTGTGATGGAGGGAGGATGAGAATTTCTTTTTATCTCCAAAGCCTCAGCAGAACACCTGTCCATAATAGGCACCTAATAAAAGTTGTTGACTGACAAAACTCCTTAATAGAGGAGAGAAAGATAGACAGGGAGACAGAAAGACTGAGACAAGGAGACACAGAGAGACAGAGGCAGATGAGAGAGATAGAGACAAATAAAGACACAGAGATAGAGTATTTTTAATTTGTAGATTTATTTAATAATTATTAAAACTTAATTTTTCTTTTACTCAAGTTGAAATAATCATCTTGAGTGCAAAAAAGACTAAGAAAAGAAAATGGGCTTTTCCTAGTAGTATGAATTATAGTTTTCTTCCTTTATAATTAAGGCTATGTATTTGCAAGAAAATAGGCTGGACTTCAAGCTTTAATCTGTTGCCACAGAAAGGTATTCCTTTGAGCAAAGGGCTAAGCTGGGTTTGAGCCTTATTACAAAGATACACTATAGAGCCAGAGGTGGAGAACCTACAGCCATGAGGTCACATGTGGCCTTCTAGGTCCTTGGGTGCAGCCTTTTGACTGAGTCCAAGTTTTATAGAACACATCCTTTTATTAAGTGAACTTGTTCTGTGAAGTTTAGATTCAGTTGAAAGGTTGAACTTGAGAACCTAAAGAGCCACATGTGATCTGGAGGCCGCAGGTTCCCCATCTCTGTAGTAGATCTATGACTTCATTGCCAAAGGGAATTTCAGGCAATGAAACTCCCTCTAGCCAGGCAAATCAGAACCTATCTGAAGCTTATAGTCTTAGTGAATTGCCTCCATAATGGAGAGGTTAAGAGCCTTGTCTATCCATGGTGACAAAGCTTGTTACAGCGGGACTCAAACACAGGACTTCCTTCCTTGCCTGATGTCTATTACATCACCCTATCTGTCTTTAGTCTTATTAATATTCTTTAATGAACTAGACTTTTGTCCTTACTATTCTACTGAAAGAAAAGATCATCAATGTCCTTCTAATCACTAAATTAAATGACCTTTTATTACTTCTCAACTTCCTTGACTTCTTATTAGCGTGTGAAACAATTGAACCTAGGTCCTTGAACTTCCCTGCTTCTCAGTCTTTTGTGACACTATACTTCACAGGACTCCACAAGAATAACATGATTGTGTAAAATTTAGGTAAGCTATACATAAAGTTATTGACTTTAATTATCTTCAATTCTCTCACTGCTTAAAGCCTTTGTAATCTGATTTCTGACCTCTGTAGTCAACTGAAACTCTCAACCAAGATATCAATGATCATCTAATTGCAAAATTTACTAGTTTTTTCTTAACTCTCATCTTTCTTAACCTCTCCAACATTAGCCACTGTTGTTTACCTTCTCCTTTATGGTACTCTCTTCTTTGTAAATTATTATTAACCTATTTTGACTTAATTTTTATCCAACATATCTGATCTCTCCTTAGTATCCTTTGCCAAGCATCAACCATAGTTTCTACTTTCCCTTGAACTATGGGGTGGCCTTGTCCTAGGTCTTCTTTTCTTTTCCATTTATATTATCTTTCATGGTGATCTAATTTGCTCCAATGTTTTCACTTATCTCTATGAAGATGTTTTCCCAAATCTATATATAAAGCCCTAATCTTTCTTCTGAGTGCATGAGCACCTCACCCTCAGCAGAGTCATAGAACTCATTATATTTTCCCCACCTTCACTCAAATTTACTCTCCTCCTTTCTTCCCCTCCTTCTCCTTTTCCGCTTCCCTTCCTCTTTCCCCTTCTACTTCTTCCCTTTCCTTGCTTTCCCTTCTCTTCCCTTCTATAAGTGTTAAAAGTCACAATGGACTGACATTGTCAAGGAAAGATAAGAAAACATTTTTTCCTCAATTGGAAGAAAAAAAGAATAAAATAAGATGGAACAAATATGATGTCATGGTGAAATTGGCTTAAGAAAAAATGGTAAAACTGTCCAATTCCCCCCCCCCCTTTTTTTCTGTTTTCTCTGTCAATGATTTTTAGACGGGGTAGCAAGAATAAACATGGATATTAGGGAATTGATAGCCAAAGTAATCTAATATTCATATTTACTTTGTCTATCAATTCCCTAATATCCTAACTGTCAGAGACATCCAGATGACACATGGATAGAGTGTATGACCTGAAGTCAGGAAGACCTGTGTGACCCTGGAAAAATCACTTAACCTGTTTGCTTCAGTTTACTCATCTGTAAAATGAGGATAATAATAGCACTCTACATCCTACAGTTGTTATGTGGATCAAATGAGATCATTGTAAAGTGCCTAACAGTTCATCAAGTGCAGCCTGGGTCCTAGGTCCTCAAGGGCAGCCCTTTGACTGAGGCTAAACTTCACAGAACAAATCTCTTTAATAAAAGGATTTGTTCTGTAAAACATGGACTCAGTCAAAAAGCTGTACCTAAGAACCTAGAAGGTCACATGTGGCCTTGAAGGCACGGGTTCCACACCCCTGTGCTGGCCACTGTGCTAAATGCTGCAGATACAAAGAAAGACAAAAATAATCTCTTCCCTCAAAGAGCTTGAATTTTAATGTAGGTGCTATCATGTCAATCATTAGGCACATAAAAACGACCTAAAGTGAAATAAGCAGAACCAGGGGTAACATTGTATACAGTAACAGCAATAATGTACAATGATCAACTGTGATTGACTTAACTTTTCTTAACAATACAATGATCCAAGATTATTCCAAAGGACTCATACTGAAAATAACTGTCCTCTTCCAGAGAAAGAACTGATGGAGTCTGAATACAAATTGAAGGATATTATTTTTCACTTTACTTTTTAATGTTTTTTGGTTTTCATTTTCTTTCACAATATGACCAATATAGAAATATGTTTTACAAGATTGCACATATCTGACCTATATCAAATTACTTACCATTTTAGGGAGAGAGGAAAGGAGGGAAAAATTTTGGAACTCAAAATTTTTTAAAAAAACGAATGCTAAAAATTGTCTTTGCATGTAATTAGAAAAATAAAATACTATTAAGAAAAAATATGGTTTACATGGTTGCACATGCATAACCTACATCAAATTGCTTACCTTCTCAGACAGGTAGAGAGAGAATGTGGAACTCAACTTTAAAAAAATCATGTGTTAAAAATCTTGTTTTACGTGCAGTTGAGGAAATTTTTTTTGGCTAGGCAATGGAGTTAAGTGATTTGCCTAGGGTCACACAGCTAGTAAGTGTCAAGTGTCTGAGGCTAGATTTGAACTCATGTCCTCCTGACTCCAGTGCTGGTGCTCTATCCACTGTGCCATTAGCTGGCCCCAAAAATATTATTTTAAAAAGAGTAGCTGGAAGATTACCTTCAAGGAGAAGGCTTTAGATGCTAGGTGAACTGAGAAAAGTTGTTTGCTAGAGGTCACGTTTGACTTGAATGTTGAAAGAATTGAGAAAATCTAAGAGGTGGAGTTGTAGTGGGGAGAGCATTCTAGGTATAGGTATATGGCCAGTGACAAGGCAAAGAAATGGAATATGGAGTGTCATCTGGAAGACAGAACAAGTAGGCCTAGATGGTTGGATTGCAAAGTAGACACTACAAAGAGGCCAAGTATAAGAAGACTAGAAAAGTAGGAAGAGAGGACATAACATTTGATCCTGGAGGTAAGGGGGAGCCACGGGACTTTATTGAGTGTTGGGAGGGGATGTGGGTACGTGTGAGTTTTGAGGAGTGTAACATGGTCAGAGGAGACAGCTAGGTGGCTCAATGCATATAACACGGGTAGAGTCAGAAAGACCTGAGTTCAAATCCGGCTTCAGATACTTACTAAATGTGACCCTGGGCAAATCACTTAACCTCTATTTGCCTTAATCCACTGCAGAAGGAAATCGCAAACTTCTCCAGTATCCTTGCCAAGAAAACCCCATAACCGGGTCTTGAAGATTTGGACATGACTGAACAACAACATACATGGTCAGACCTATGTTTAAGAAAAAAAAATGTTTGGCAGCTAATTGGAGGACAGACTGGAATGAGAAGAGACTTCATTCATAGATTAAAAACTACTAGGTCTATTTCCAAGATGATTGGGGAAAAAGTAAAAGAGCCTATATGTTCTAGAATGCTTAAAGCAGCTCTCTTTGTGGTGGCAAAGAACTAGAAATTGCAGGGATGTCAACCAGTTAGGGAATGACTGAACAAGTTATGATATGTGATTTTTGATGGAATATTAAGTATTATAAGAAATGATGAGCTCTTGTTGGCCAAGATGGCAGAGTAAAAGCAGTGACTTGCTTGGGCTCTCCCCCAAAGCCCTCCAAATACCTGTAAAAATGACTCTAAACAAATTCTAGATCAGCAGAGCCCACAAAAAGACAGAGTGAAACAAATTTTCAGCCCAAAACAACCTAGATGGTTGATGGGAAAGGTCTGTTGCACCAGGTTGGAAGAGGAGCACAGGTTAGCATGGGCTGCACATGCAAAGATGGGGTCCCAGAAAACCTGGGGTAGGCCTCAGGGGACTGAATGAGGTCAGCTGTGGTGGTTTCCAGACTCCTCAACCCACAAATGCCAAAGCCAACTTAGAAGGTCAGTAGGAAAAGTCTATCGGACCTGGATGAGAGAGGAGTATGGTACAGCCCCAACCCTGGTGCAATGCTGGGATGGTGGTGCCAATGGCTGCTTCTGGAGCTCTTGGCCCACAGACAGTAGAAGAATTGAGTGGCTGATCAGAGGGGGATTGCAGGGATCTCTTTGCTGGCACTGAGGAAGAATTCTCTTCTTTGCCCTTACTTGGTTCTGGGTCACAATCCTGGGTGGCAGTCCTGGGGCAAGGAGGATTGTTGTAGTTGTAGAGTTTGTGGTGGTGGTGGAGAGGGAATCCTCCTCACAGTTTCAAGGCAGAAAAGAATGATTGTGGTCACTCACAGACCAGAGCACAGGCCTGGAAGGGTATAAACACCTCTCCTTTGATCATACCACCTTGGAAAAACTGAAAATTTGCAGGTCCCTAGAGGTATCTCTGAAAACAGCTGCACACTGTGCATACACAATACACAATGCAGGCTTTTTAAAGACTTCTCTTGTGTTTAAAGCTAAATCAGTGAAATGAGACAACAGTGCAAGAGGCGGAGAGATGTTAGATGACCACAATAAAGTCCGTTCCAGTAAAGTGTCTCTAAGGCTATAAGAAAGGGTTGGTTGATGAACTTCCTGTAGGAAACTGTCCCGTTGGTGCACCAGCCATGAAAGGATTACTAGACACTCCAGCAGCTGCCACTTGACCAAAAGGGGTCACCACAGGTTTACTTTGTCCAAATGCTGCAAAACCTGCACCATTGGGCTGCTGAGAAAAAGCTGTTTGTTGAGGAAAAGCTGCTTGGGCTGGGAAAGCAGGCTGCTGGAAACTGCCACTAAAGCTAGTCGGAAGACTGTAGGAGGCAGGCGTTCCAAATCCTGTTGGCATACTCATGGATGCTGTTCCAAATGTTGCCACTGTTGCTCCTCTGGCGTTAGTCTGGAATGGGTTTGTAGATGACGCCACAGAAGGACCAGGAGTAGCAACAAATGGATTTGTGGAAGGTGTAGCTCCAAATGGAGCAGGCACAGTTGAAGATGCAGGTTGTGTCTGTGTAGCAGCACCTACTGGTACTGTTCCAAAAACATTGCTGCTAACATTACTGGTAGAAGTATATGCATTACTAGAGGTTGCTGTTGAGCTGAAAACACTGTCTAATTCTGCTAGAGCTGCATACTTGTCTGACAATACGGTCGACTGACTTGGCGTTGAAACGGTAGCGCCTGTTGGAGCTTTAACTACTGTGCCGAAGCCACTTCCTTGGTCACCACCTTGCCCAGCACTGAAGATATTGTCTAAATTAGCAAGTGCCGCATATTTGTCAGTTGTCTGAAGATTAGCTTTTTTCGGTACAACTTTATTGATGGCTGTTGTAGTTTGATGGCTCTGGGAAGAACTGAAGGCTCCAAAATCAGCACTGGAGGATTTGGGGAAGTTATCAAAATGGGCAAAATTAGCATTTACTGATCCCACACTTCCACCTGTAGGTTGGGGCTGAAAAGGAGAGTGACTTGCTGTGGGGAAACCTCCAAAATTACTCGAACCACTAGACTGTCCAAATGCATCAAAGTTTGCAAAATCTGCATTTGCAGAATTCTGAGCTGTATGACTGTTGAAATGTGCAAAGTTAGCAAAATTTGCTGTAGCAGTTGACTGTGGAGTTGGAGCATCAAAGATGTCTGAGCCAAGGTCACTCAAGGTCACTTTATTAGAGCACTGCCCTAATAAAGAGTTAAAAAGTCAAGTAATTGGCTGGGAACATGAGCAAACAGCAGAAAAGTACTTGAATTGTAGAATCTTACTTTGGTGACAAAGAAGATCAAAACACACAACTAGAAGAAGACAGTAAAGTCAAAGCTCCTACATCCAAAGCCTCCAAGAAAAGTATGAATTGGTCTCAGTCCACTGAAGAGTTCAAAAAGGATTTTGAAAAGCAAGTAAGAGAAGTAGAGAAAAAATTGGGAAGAGAAGAAATTGCAGAAGAATTTTTAAAATGTCTGCACGTTATGATTTCTCAAGGTATCTTCCACATTAGGATATATGAGTTGATGATAAGAACATTTCTAAAAGAAAAGAAAGCAAACAAACAAAAAATAAACCTAGTAATAATCTGATTTTTTTTGATAAGAGGATTTGAGATTTTGAATGGCATACAGGATATACACATGAATGATAATCCTCTCAATGTTGTTCACAGACTTCCCTCTGTCATATCAGCAAATTACATCCAGTTCTTTTCAAACTGTAGAAATTAACTTCGCAAATGAAAATTTGTATAAAAAGCACCAACACAAAATGAAGGTCACTGGTACAAGTCTGAGCAATGAGATAATGATCACTTTCACATTGAAAACTATGTCTTCTTTTTTTTTCTTTTCAGTAATTACATTCTGTAAGATATTTCCTTGATTCTTATGCTTCCCCTTTGTGACATTTTTTGATTTGTTTGATAGCATGCTTTATTTCAGGAAAAAAAGGATTCCTGAAACAGAGAACTATACAGAATTAATCATACAGTAAAATGACAGATTTTTTTTTTCTTGGATAAGTTTTAAAAGGGCACATGCAAAATTCGTAATATAATAAACCAACTATCAGGGGAAACATTGAAAAAGCTTACCGAAGTAATTAATTTTACTTTAGATCAAGTCTTCATTTTGATTGTGAGTGAATCAAAACAACATGTTTGACCGTAAACAAAAATAGATTGAATTCTAATTTCTGAAATTTAATTTGGGAAAGAAAGAATAAGAAAGGGAAGGGAAGAAGGAAAGAAAGAAAAGGGAAGGAATCAAAAGAAAGGAAGAAGAAAAAAGAAGGAAAAAAGATGAAAAATAAAAAAAGAGAAGGAAGGAATGAAGAATCAAAGAAAACCTTTATTTTTAATATTCTGTCAATAATAAAAATGAAAATTTCCTTTAATGTAATCTTTTGTGTAAAATTTGTCCTTTTCTAACTTATTTTCAACACAATTAAGGTGAGGAAAAATATTCAATTTCTATTTAACTGAGTTCTTCCTTTCCATAAATTGTCTTGTCTATTGCAGTAGGGTCACTGCTGCTATGACTAAAACAATACTTTAAAAATATCACAGGTGATACCTTCGAACCTCACTCTGGTCTCAATTTCCATAGAACTTTACACAGCATTGTGTAGATATTAAAGACTCAATAAATGTTTGTGAAATTGAATGGAATTACAAAATGATGAAATTGAACTAGATGATCTCCAACTTCCATTTCCAAATTTAAAATTTTCATTCAAGATAATGCTATGTAACATTATAAATTCTGTGACCATTTTATATATAAGTGGTTAATGCTTCAAACACTAGCCCTGGGTGGCCCGAGGACTATGAAATATTGAATTCTGCACATCACAAATATAGCTACTTATCACATGCTGTCCGTTCAACTTCTGCCATGTCTCTTATGCCAGACATTTTCAGTCACGCCATCTACACTTCACTAAGGCCATTGTCTCCATTTCCTTTCCCTCTGAGAATATGAATCTGTTCAGGAGTCACCTAGGGCTTTAAAGGGTCAGTTTAGTCCTTATCTTGCCTTTACTACACTTCTTAGACATCTCCAGCCTCTTGATGGAGCCGTGTTCCTCCAACCTCTCCATTTCCAGGTTCCTAGCTCCTCGTTGTTAGTTTTCTTCCACCATTAGAATGTCAGCTCCTGAAGTGCAAGAAGTCTGTCTTTCTCTCTCTACCTCTGTCTCTGTCTCTCTCTCTCACACACAGTCTCTCTCCAAATTCTATACACTTTATTCCGACTACCATCACCCTTGCATAAACCCTCATTATTATTATTTTATAATTTATATAACATAACTTAATGTAACAAACATAACATAAAATAAGATAACATAATGTAACATGACATAACAAACATAACAAGATAATGTAATGTGACATAATATTACATCATAATATAATATAACATAACATAACATAACATAATATAATATATTATTATCCAGTGTCAAATATAGAATCCTCCTCACATACCTTGTAACCTCTACTTTCCATTCCATGCTTCACAAAATCATGCATAGATGTCGCCATGCCACGTGTCATTCGCTCAAAAATATTCAGCATTTCCCTATTGCTTACCAAGTAAATATCATACAACTACTGTGTGTAGTATTCAAGGTCCTCCATAGCCTGGCGATTTTTTTTCTTTCCAATTTTTTCTCAAGTTATTGCTCTTCACGTACTCTATGTCCAAGCTTTCTCACTCTAGCAAAGATACACTGACCTTAACCATCTGTTCACAGTTTCTTCTGTTTGTAGTACATTTCTACATAGCACAATGAATATAACGATGAAGCTGAAGTTAGGGATACCTGCATTCAACATGTGACTTTGGAAATTTACTAGCCGTGTAACCCTGGACAAGTCACTTAATCTCTGTTTTCCTCAGTTTCCTCAACTGTAAAATGGGGATAACAATAGCACCTACTTGCCGGGGTTGTTGTTCTACCTAGAGGTAGAAATAGCTGGACTTAGAAATTGTGGTGAAGAAGATGGGAAGACAGCAGGTTTTTTAGGCCATGTTTTTGCCTTTCTTTGTATCCCCAGCACTTAGCACAGCATCTGATACATAGTACATGCTTAACAATTGCTTGGTAACATACTGACAGAAAGGCATTTCTGTCTGTAAAACTGTAAAATACTTAGCACAGTGCCTAGAACACAATAGGCACTTCTTTTCTTCCAGTTTCCTCCTCTTTTTCCATGTACTCATTCATTCACCAAACATTTTCTAACTTCTTGCTGTATGTCAGGCACTGTGATAAATGATGAGATACAAAGTCAGAAATGAAATAGTCCCTGCCCCCAAAGAGCTTATTTGCTCCTGGACAGAAATACATATACACATGTATATGTATATGTATATGTATATGTATATGTATATGTATATGTATATGTATATGTATATGTATTTGTATTTGTATATGTATACACACATATACATAAACATATATATATATATTTACATATATGTATATGTAAGTTAATACATTTTTTGTCCTAATCGATGGTTTCATAGAGAACTCTCAGTGGCGAAATTATCTCCAATAATGTATTTGCAAGTGCTTTTCAATTTATAGATAATTGACTGAGGTACTAGTAGGTTAAATGACTTGACCAGGGTTACACATATAGTATGTGTCAAAGTATGTGTTGAACCTATCTATGTCTTTCCCATTTAATGCCAACACTCTTGATTCACTCTACTATACTTTCAATTAAATATATATGTACATCTGTATGTACATATATATGTGTATGTCTACATATGAATTATAGAGATAAATAGAGACTATTTTATGATTTCATTGGTCTTGGAAATTCCCAATTAAGAAAATTATTTCCAGTAATTCAGATTGGCACTTACTCTGCAACATATAGTCTCAGAGAATTGCCTACAGAATTGAGAAGTTAAGTAACTTGCCTTGGGTGATACAAGCACTATAGGCAGGGTTTGAAGCCTCATTTCTCTATCTTTGAGCTTTTCTCTCTGTTCTCTACAACATGCTGTCTCTATAATAAAGTGTAGCCAAAGTATATTCATGAAAAAAGGTGTATTCAAAGTATATTCATGAAGGAGGTGGCAAAGGAGATAAACCTGGAAGGAAGCCAGGTATTTATTTCAAGAGTAGGAGGTGAGATGGGAATATATTTCAGGCCCAGGGGCAGCATATGCAAAATGCACTGAGGTGAGAGATGGAATGCCATGTATTAAGAAATCAATAGTAGGCCAGTTTGACAGAAATATGGAGTGTGTGAAGGAGAGTACTTTGCAATAATCTTGAAAACATAGTCTGGTGCCAGTCTGTGAAACCCTTTAAATGTCAAACAGAAGAATTTACATTTGATCTTAAAGACATTTGGGAGCCTGTTGAATTCCTACCCATCCTATAATGCCCAATTCAAATGCCAACTCTTGCATGAAGCCTCTGTGAATCCTGGAGTCCATAATGATCTTCCCTCTCAGACTCTACATAGCACTTTGATTTGTAAATTTTAATGCATTTATCATGCAATAGTATATATAAGTTGTCCCAAAAGCTCCAGTAACTAAACTCTACGCAAAGACTGGGGACTCTCTGCATTATAGCCACCTGTGTTCAATTTAATGCAACAAACATTTATTTTGCTTAATGTATGCAAGATACTAGGTATTGACAATACAGAGACCTTAAAAAATCATAATCCATTTTCTAAAGGAAATTAAGGTCTATTATGTATAAAAATAAGTACATTTCAATATAGAATGTGATGGGAGCAAAGATCAAATAAAATATTCTAGAAAAATGTAAACAAGTAGAGATTGATGTCTTGCATCTGTGAGGACAAAAAAAAAGATTTCATAGAAGAGTAGTGACATCTGCTCTGACCCCTGACAGAAAATAATTTTTTTGAAGGGTGGGAGTGACTGGGGGGTGCTACATTGTAGGTATGGAGATGGGTTAGGCAGGATTGCCTATTAACAAATGTAGAAGAGTAAATAAACAGCTAGTTATCCCTTTGGGTTTGAATGTAGAGGACATGAAAGGGAGTAATGTGAAGTATCATAGGAAATTTAGTGTAGAAGTCAAATTGTAGAGTCCTTAACTGACACATTAAGGAGATTTTATTTTATCCTAAAGGCATTAAGAAGCCTGGAGGCTTTTGAACAGACTAGTGATATGTTTAGATCTGTGCATTGAGAAGATGATTTTTATAGTTGTGTCAAGGGTGAATTGGAAGGTTGAAAGCCTGGAGGCTTGGGTGGGATGGAATGGAATAAAGGGGATGAATGGAAACAAAGGGACAGGTATATACACATAATGTTGTAGAGGTAGAAATACCTGGACTTAGAAATTGTGATGAAGAAAATAGGAAGATGGCAGGTTTTTTAAGCTGTGTTTTTGCCTTTCTTTGTGTCCCTCGCACTTAGCACAGCACCTGATACATAACTGACTGACTGAAAAGCTTGGCTATGTTAAGTTTTGAAAGTTTGATAGTTTTTTCTTTCTCTATAATTCTATCAACAGAAATTAAGTAGTTGGAAACAGGAGAGATTTAGTGGTGTGTGTGTGTGTGTGTGTGTGTGTGTGTGTGTGTGTGTGTGTTATGTGGTCAGGGAGGGTGGCAAGGAGTGGAGGGGAGTTCCGTGTTGAAAGTTTTGAATTTGAGGTGCTGGAAAGAAATTAGGTGAGGATAAACAACAGGTTATTGGAAATGCAGGACTGGAGCTCAAAGAAGAGCATATGGCTCAATCTAGGTTTGGGAGTCACCAGTATAGAGGTGATTACTGAACCCAGAGGAGCAGAAGTAAATGCCAAAGGAGAGAACAGAAAGATATAAGATTTGATCTAGCACAGAGCCTCATGCTACAGATCGAGATGTGAAGATCCACATTTGGGTAGAATAAGAAGGGGATAATAAGCGAGTGAAGAAGATTGAGAAGAAAAAAAAGTTTTTCTCCTATACTGTAAACTACTTTAGGGTGATGTCTGTGGCTTTTAAACTTCATAGATCTGCCAGTTCATAAAACGAGGCCCTTCACATTAAACTTGAGTGCTTATTAATAAATCTCCTCTGTATTATACTGTCTCATATTCTAAGAAATTTTTTGCTTTCAAGTCACCTTCCAAGAAAAATTCTGCTGTTAAAAATAAAATTCCCAATAAAAATAGATTACATTAAGGTTTCATTTTATAAATTTCATGAGATGTTCCAAACGTATTTGAGGAGAAAATAATATGGTTAATTATAATTACTCAAATTCATACAAAAAATTTAAAATCATTAGGTATCTATTATTTGACTGCCATTTATTTATTAAATACAGATAATCTATAAACTTCTTGAAGTTGGGGCTATTTCTTTTAGTTTTTGTATCCCTAACACTTATCATAGTGCCTTGCACATTTTTTTGGGGTAGAGGGAATTTTGTCTAGACCTATGATCTCATTTCATTGATGTGGAAAATTTCCATTCTGGGAATGTCCTACACTGATTCAGACTTGTCAGAACGACCCCTTCCCCCCACCCCATACACACACACACACACACACACACACACACACACACACACACACACATACATGTTAAAGTTAACTTACCAAAAGTTCACATTGCTTGTATGACAGAAAGGAAGAAAGAATGAGTTATTAAGTGCTGTGTGGGAAGCACCGTGCTAAGCACTGGCAATGCAAATAGAGAAGAAAATCCTTGCTGCTCTCAAGGAGCTCACATTCTAAGACAACACATGGGGGAGGTTTTAGCTGAGAGTTAAATGGAAATGTCCCATGGTTCTTAGGGTATAACAACAAAGCTGGTAGATTAGTTTGCCTGCCCTGAGATTGCCAGAAGATTGGCAGTTGGGCATGGCTGGCCCCTTTCTCCACAAGAATCATCTCCACAGATGAGAGCTGTGTGGGATGGGCTGGAGGTAAGATCAGTGGTCTGGCAGGATAGAACCATTCTCAGGGCTTTTAGGACTATCTAATTGTCTAAGCAGTTGGTCAGAAGTTTTTGGTGATATTGAGCATGGCAGGCCCCTTCTCTACAGTGGTTTTTCCCTTTATTGATGGCTGGAGGGTTGAGGTAGAAACAGATCTAGTGTTTTGGGGGACACTGCTCATGCCAAGGCTCTTCTATTCAGGGTCCCGGCTGTCTGTATCAAGGCTCAAGGAGAGAATGAATGGGGTGGTCAAGGTGCTGATAGTGGTTAGACATGTCTGGTATACGCGCTGCCTCCCATCCCCACCCCACCCCCATCACCTGTTGTCCTCTAGGCTGCCTCACCAGTCCTGTGAGTGGCAATTATTTGACAGTTGGTCCACATGGCTGGACTCTTCTTCACGAGAGCTGAATTCCCAGGTAATGACTGTGTCTAATGAATTGGCAGCAGGACTAGTATGTGTATAGGTGAGGGGAGTCATGTTACCACTCTCAGGGCTCTCATGCCTATTTTTTATGAATCAAAGGCAGAATGTGAGCCTAAGCATTCCTCCCTCCAAGGTTTGTCCTGTATACACTAGGTCATACTACATCTTCCCTGTATATGTTAGGTACTTAAAATGATGAAACTGAACTAGATGATCTCATGAAATTAAATAGGGAATTGCTTTGATAGTCTTTAGCTCTAAAAAGATGAAAAACGGCAGTCACTGCACTCAATGATTTTAAAATCTAGTCATGGGGAGAGTGAGGATAAAATATGTACATAGTAACTATAACACAAATTTAAAATATTAATGAGTACAGAAAGATACAATAGAGTTGTCAGAAATATATGTTCCTAGGGAGATCAGGAAAAGCTTAATAGTATCTTGGAATAGAAGAAGCATGGAGATGGGTAGCAGTTTCTAAAGGCTATTTTAGCCATAATATGGGCAGGGGGAGGGGAGAGTTCTGTCTGGGGTGTATTGATATAAACGTGTTGGCATAATATTAACATGGAAATGTCCAGAAGAGGACTGAGAAATGTGGGATATGGTGATGTTGCTGTTATGGTTATATAAAGATTTCCTATGTATGCCCAGGTCACCTAACATGGGGGTACTATGCTTCCTCGATTTCCCCTACCACTGGTATAAGTAGCTTCTTTTGATTCTCGGCTTATCCAGGACAGGATCTATCTTTAAAATTGGCTAAACTGAGACAGTCATACATGTCTGCCAGCTTTCCACCTGCATCCAGAGGGTAAAGAACATACATAGTTCACCCTTAGCATAAGATGCCATGAATTGAATCTTGCGGGGAGATATAGTCTTCCCTCATCTCTTTCATTCAAGCTCAGAGAAATGAGCCTGGGAGTGCATGTTTCTGTTCTGTCTCTCAGTTTTAGGTGCCAGAAATGATCCCCACCTGACTCATAGTTCAAATCATGGAGACCTCAGAGCCAGAGTTGCAGGGATGTTTTGGTTAGCCAGCCAGCCTAGAAAAGGGAGAGGGGGAAGGATTATTCCCCCCAAATTATGTGGAATAAGTTGTTTGTATATATTTATTAACTCTTTAAAATTGTGTATATTTTCCCAATTACATGTTAGAACATGTTTAATTTTTTTTAAGTTTTGAGTTCAAAATTCTATCTCTCCCTCCCACCTCCTTGAGATAGTAAGCAATCAGATACAGGTTATACATGTACAATAAAGCAAAATATTTTCATATCAGTCATTTTTGTACAAGAAGACTTGAATAAAAGAAAAAGAATGAAAGAAAGTAAAAAATCGCATGCTTCAGTCTATAGTCAAACAATATCAATTCTTTCTTTGGAGGTAGATGGTATGCTTCATCATTAGTCCTTTGGGATTGTCTTGGATAGTTGCGTTGCTGAGAAAAGATGTCATTCATAATTCTTCATAGTACAATGTTGCTATTATGATATACAATGTTCTTCTGGTTCTGCTCACTTCATTTTGCAATAGTTTATATGTCTTTCCATGTTTTTTTTCTAAAAATCATTCTGCTTGTCATTTCGTATAGTACAATAATATTCCATCACAATCATATACCACAGCTTGTTTAGCCATTTCTCAATTGATGAACATCCCTTACAATTCCAATTCTCAGCCACTACAAAGAGAGCTACTGAAAATGTTTTTGTACAAATAGCCTCCCCCCCACACCTTTTTTGATGTCTTTGAGATATAGATCTAGCAGTGGTATTGCTGGATCAAAGGGTATGCACAGTTTTGTAGCCTTTTGGGCATAGTTCCAAATTGCTCTTCAGAATGGTTGGATGATTCACAACTCCACCAACAGTGTATTAGTGTCACCAATTTCCCACATCCTCTCCAACATTTATCATTTTCCTTTTTTGTCATATTAGCCAATCTGACAGGTGTGAGACAGTACCTCAGAGTTGCTTTAATTTTCATTCTCTAATCAATAGTGATTTAGAACATTTTTTTCATATGTCTATAGATAAGTTTAATTTTTTTGTTTGAAAACTGTTCATATTTTTTGACCATTTATCAATTGGGGAATGACTTTTATTTTTTTATAAATGACTCAATTCTCTATATATTTTAGAAATGAGAGATACTTGTTGTAAAAGCCACTTTCCAAGTTTTCTGCTTTCTTTTTAATTTTGGTTGCATTGGTTTTGTTTGTGCAAAAGCTTTTTAATTTTATATAATCAAAATTCTATATTTTACATTTTGTGATGCTCTTTATTTTTTGGGGGGAGGATTCTAAATTTTTCTCTTATCCACAGCTCTGAGAAATAAACTATTCCATGTTCTCTTAATTTGATTATATCATTTTTGTATGTAAATCATGTACTCATTTTGACCTTATCTTGGTATATGGTTTGAAATGTTGGTCTATACTGAGTTTCTGTCATACTATTTTCCAGTTTTCCCGGCAATTTGTGTCAAATAATGAGTTTTTGTTCCAAAAGCTTGGATATTTGGGTTTATCATGTACTAGATTATTATGGTCATTTAATATAATGTAATATGTACCTAATCTATTCCACTGATCCACCACCCTATGTCTTAGCCAGAACCAGATTGTTTTGATAATTACTGCTTTATAATACAGTTTGAAATCTGGTATGGCTAGACCACCTTCCTCAACATTTTGCATTTTGTTTTGATTGGTTTCCTTGATACCTTTGGACTTTTGTTTTTTCCAGATGAATTTTATTGTTTTTATTAACTCTTTTAAAGAAAACATTCTTTGTACTGCTAGCCTCAGTGTGATTGCAGTAGATGTTTTTGGTGCAAAAGTAGAGATTGGACATGGAGCAAGCAGGGCCACTGAGAGCACTATAATACTTACCTTGAATTTTCTTCACTGTCTGAGCATCATGGTATGTGTTTGGGGGAGGGGTGAGGAAAGGTAGGTATGGGTATGGATATGAGGGTGGAAATGAGTTGGAGAGGTTTTGTAAAGAGAGGTACTCTGGTATTTGTCCAGTCAGAATTTGTGTCCTGGGTTGCTATTGTTCCCCATACTTCCCATATCAGTATTTCCTGAAAAAATTTTGAAAGTTGTAGAATTAAATTCAGTTAATCTGATTACTAGGTACAACTGGGATTACTTCTGGTTTCATTCCCTAAAAAAAGTTTCTGAAGGGTGTTGAGGCATTGGATAATTTCACAGTTAGTAGGCAAAGGGGAAAGAATAAATAGAGAGGGAGTGGTTGATGATTACACAAAGGGTGGGGGTGATGGATGACTAATGGGAACTTATAGAATACTTTGAATCTGGGATAGCTTGTCTGGGCTGAGATACCCACATGTAGCCTAAAATTAATCTCTTCCTTTCATGACTTCTGAATCCAAATCTAACACTCTCTACAATCAAGCATGCTAATCTATTTTATGAGAATTTATGGTAAAAGAACATCACATCTAAGAAAGTTTTAGAGAAGGCTTCATGAAGAAAGTTACATATGACTTGGCTTGGTGGTGCATGCCTGTCTTCCCTGCTGATGAGCAAGACTGAGGCTAGTGAATTACTTGAGTTGGGAATTCTGAGATGCTGTAGAGCTAAAGTTGATATGGTATTTAGCTCTGATGTTGTGAGTACCAAAGAATGGAGGACCACCTGGCTTCATAAAGAGAGGTGAACTGGACTAAATTGGAAAAAATGGAGCAAGTTAAAGGTTTTATGTCAACGATTATTGGTGTTAGTCCCGTGAGTGGTGACTGTAGTTCAAGTTTGGATAGGATAGGGAGATATGAATTTTAAAAAAAGGAACAAAGAAAATAAAAATAAAAAAAATTTAAAAAGGAAAAAAAATACATATGAAGTATGTTGTGAAGGATAGGACTTCCACAGCCGGAAATCAGTTTGGAAAACATTCCATATTTAAGTTATAATGTGAACACAAGAATGGACATGGGAATGTGCTTAGGGAATAGTAAGCAGCCTGGTTTGACTCTAGTACAAGACATGTGAATCAGAATAATGTAAGATAAACCTGAAAACATATTGTTAAGGTGTTTAAATTCTATTCACTAGACAATGGCAAACAATTCAAGACTTATGAAAGTAGAGTCATCAGATCTATGAATTAGATTTATCTGGCAGCAGTATAAAAATGAATTGATGGTCAAAATAATTGGATAGTGAGAAAATTGTACATAGATTGTTGTAATAGTTGAGTCTAGAAGTAATGATGACTTACACTAGGCTGATACTAGTAGGAAATGAAAGTAGGAATATGTCAAGTGATGATACTGATGCAGAATCCATAGGATTTGACAAAAGATTAAATATGGGCAAGGAAGAAGAGGGAGTCAAAGGTAACATTGATTTTTTGAGTCTGTGTGACTAGAATAACTTTGGCACTACTAACAATAAATAGCCAAGTCTGAAGGATGGATGAGGTTGGGGGAAAGCTTAAGGGCTCCATTATAGAACATGCTGAACTTGAAATATCAGCAAGGTATGCAAGACATGACCAAGCGGGGAATATCGGTGTGGAACTTTAGAAATGTATCAGGGCTGGAAATGTGTTTCAAAAGAGGTGAAATTATAAGAAAATAATAAAAGATAAGACATTTACATAGTGATTTGTGGTTTATAAAGGACTTTATACACTATCACATGAAATTACTGAAGAAGAAAGTATAAGGAAAGACACCACAGAAGAAGCTTTAGATAATGTCTATGTAAAGTGTATTACAAATTTGAAGAGGTCTTGCTAATGAATTTACATATGAAAGGTCAGTAATATGATATAGGAGGTAATAGACATAACTTTAAACCCATGGGTGTAATTTTGCCAACTTAGATTTTCATGACATTCATTTGCAAAGAATTTTGGGTACCCAAATATAATGCAAAAGATACCCATCCAACTCTGTGGTGTCTCTGTGGCAGAGTTCCCCTAAAATGAATTTGTGTGCACAGAATTCACAATGGGGAATTAACCAGGGTGCAACAAAGATTGTCCAGTCATAAGCTGGATTTGGGATCTCTCTTGGAGATAAAATATTCATTAAAAAGGAAAAATAAAGAGTAAAAATAGATTTGTCTTAAGGTCCTAATTAGTTGAGAGTGAGTCTTCTCTTTTTCCCAAAGAACTTGGTGTTTAAGGCAAGGGCTCTCCATCTGGAGATCACAATCTTTTCTAGTCAAGATTCTGAAAGAGACAGACTCCCCAGATGGAAACAAATATACAAAAAGGCAGAGTCCCTACTTTACTCCCCCAACAAATGTGTCCCTAGATCCCAATTCGATGACTGTTTGTTTTGCCCCCTTCTGAAGGAGCTATAGAAAGGAAAGTCTTGTGGCTTTAAAGTAAGAGTCATACTACACCCACTTCATCCCGTTATAAAAGGTAGCATCTCATTTTAGGACTCCAGCTGAAGCTAGAAGCAGAGGGAAGCTCCGCAAAGAAAAACCTAGTAGACTCATGCCTGATAGCATCCAGCAACAACCAGGGGACCAGAAGAATAATGATGATAAACAGTCTCAAGAGACTATCAGAGAACAATGGCCAGCAAGGACTTCACATCCAGTAGAGGAAAGATGTCCAGTAGATGCTCCAGTCTACAGGAGACCAGAGGGGAGCAGGTCTGGCAGGAGCAATAAGATCATATCACCAGATGACATCAAAAGTTCTGTAACAGAAGAGGCATGAATTTCACCAACTGTACATGCATCCTAGTCACATCTGTTTTATATGTGTATGCTTCTCCTCACATATGCTTTGGTTATACATGCTTCCCTCCACTTGTCTCTTCACATATGTTACAAAAACGTTTACATCTTCCCATTTTGTATCTGTTGAAGAGAGTCTCCCAATACTATGAGAGAAATTGTATTTTTTTTTTTACTATTCTAGTTAATTGAATGCCTTTACTTCGCACTTATATCTTCTGACTGAGTGGAATGAATTTAGTCTCTGTGGTTAAAGGACATGGATTCCATCACAACTACTGATGCCCAGTGACTCTGATTTTACATCTGTAAAATGAAGGGTTGAACTACATGGGTTAGCTCTTCATACACTCTACAGTCAAACTGATGTTCTCTATCCTACATCCATGCTTTTGCATGGGTGGGCCATCCTTCATTCCTGGAATGTACTGCTATCATACTTCTGTCTCATAGATTCCCTTATTTTCTTTAAACTATAGCTCAAGTTCCAACTTCTATCAGAAGCTTTTCCATGCTGTCACAACTTTTAATATTCCTCCTCCTTGTATTTATTAAATACGTTGTATTTATTAATATTTATTAGTATATTATTATGTTTTTATTCTCTACCCCAGTAATCACTGTATATTTATTGTATACCTTTACATGAACACCTATATGTACATGTGATCACTGCCAACAGATGGTAAGCTTCTTTAGAGCAGGGATTATTTAATTTAAAAAAATATCTTTGTCTCTTCAGCTCCTAGAACAATATATGACACATAGTAAGTCCTTCATAATTACTTGCTGATTGATGATTGATTGGTTGGTAGAAGGCCTTGGAAAGCCATGATCTTATGATTTTTACTAAATGTGTAAAAAGATTAGCAGGCACTTCTGTAGATGTGGACCCAAAATAAATTGAACTGAGGTATTAGAATATTATAAAATGCTGTTTCCTATATAATACAAAAATATTTATGGACCATATAGAATTTGTGAGATCAAATCCGTCTGTGAATTCTGTGAAGACTATTTTTTTAAAAATTCACAGTGTTTACATAAAAGCAACCCTGTAGTTTAGTGGAATTAGTGCTGAACTTGGAGTCAGGAAGACCTAAGTTTATATCCTGTATCATATATTTACTAGGTCTGTGACCCTGGGTAAATCACTTAGCCTCTACCTAATTCTCCTTATCTGGGGCTAATAATTGTACATATCTCCCAAGGTTGTTGTGTGAATAAAATGTTTGCAAAACTCTTTGCAAACATTAAAATGCTATAGTGCTAGCTATTATAATTATTAAAAAAAGCTAAGCTATTTTATCTATGAGTTCCAAGTTCTTACAAATCAGTGGTCTAATGCTAACCAAGAAGTATGAATTGTGGGATGAGGTGGGAGAAGGATGACTACATGTACATATAGCTTTTAAAATGAGAAGGGTTGCCAGAAAAAGAGGCAAAGAAAGTGTATACAGAGAGAAAGGCAAAGGACAAAAAATAGTTTGATGTCACAGAATTCAAAGAAAAAGTAGGAGTGTATCTGCTAAAGTAAAAAGGTCACATTTGCATAAGGATTACTTATTTATTATCCTGTATTACACTATACTATACTGATTCAAATATAGGTTTTATTTAAATGTAGGTCATACTCCTAAAATGGAACTCTTTGAAAGGAAAATTAGATACAAATGATAAGAATATAGATTACATACACCCACACACACAAACACTCAAATTCAAACTTGTGAATTTTGGTCATCATTCTGTATTTAAGAGACCAGAACCTTAGGTATTGCATGTGTATCTTGCAATTTCTTTTGTTAGCAGATTTTCTTTTACACACCAAATATGACTTTTCTCATGACAAATATTGAAAGAGGAAGAAGGAATGTTGTTTTACAGCATTCTTATCTCATTCAGATTACAATGCACATTTTCAGAATATAAAGAGAATGGTTTTTTACCCCCCTGTGGAGTAGAAAATTGTCTTTTCATATTTTCATGCTTATATTAATGATGTTAGTGCTGGCACTTTCTCACCACATAGTTCATGTGAATACAGATATGATTCACAGTCCTGTACAAACTGGTGAAATAAACAAATGCGAAATCTACATCAGAGGTAGACAGGTTTTGATAGATTGGAGTTTTTCTTAATGTTACTAGCAGGAGAACATAATGGGATAGGTGAAAAATAAATATTGAACTATCAAAAAAAAAAAACCAAAACAACCTCCTAAGTTGTGTGATACCAAATATTTACTCACTGTAGTAGTTAGATCAAAATTTTAATATGAAAATGTAACTGAGAACATTTGAATTGAAAAATGTCTCATATGATGTTTTAAGTAGGGCAAAAAGTAGATAAGTCAGAAAGAAATGTGCTATATTCATCCTTATTTGACTTCCTTTGAGTCCAGGCCACATTCTTCAATAAGAGCTCTTTGAAAGGCAAAATATATCTCAGTGTACTGAATAACAACTGTATAATATTATCATATATTAATATATTTTCTATGAAAAGATTTCTTAAATTTAGTTCATATAAAGATTTTCCCCCATTTTCATAAGGTGTGTTCTCCTGGTCACAAAGAGAAGAGTGCCAATAAAAATGAACAAAAGTGAGATCCAATCTTAATGACATTATATTAGGGTTAGGGATACAGCTGATATTAATACTAATTTTTTTCATGTATTTCTGTACTTCAATGAGACATGCTTTCATTGGTTTAAAGACTCTCTTTGTCAATACAGACTTGGTAGACAGTCTTGAAGAGTTTCCATGGTTTAAAAATCCAACACCCCAAGGCAAATCAGATGATGAACCTTCCTAAGTTTACCTGGGGGTCTTGTATCATATATATGTAGGTCCATACTGGAAATTCTTTCTGTAAGATCTGCCAGAGGTTGGAGCCCTCTGGCCTACCCTTCTAGAAAGCAGTGTTATTTTGTAATCCTCTTCCTCCTCCTCCTCCTCTTCTTCCTTCTTTTTCTCTTCCTCCTCCTCTCTAGTTTATATCTTTGTGTATGCATGGTACAAAAAATTCCATTTTAAATTTGAGAATGTTTGCTTTCATATTGAAGTAGTTGTGTAAAATGCTTACTGAAAAACAAAGGGTAAGAGGAACCAAATTTGAGGAACCACTGAAACAGAGGCTAGAACATGAAAAGAAAATGAGGACAAAATACATGGATTCTACTTCCTGATTGCCTGCTTGGGTCCCAACAATAACACACTCATTAACTCCAAGGGAAAGAAAGACATATTGTCTCCAACAAGGTCTCTTTTAATTCATAAGATATCAGAGAACGCCTTTACTGAAGAATTTAGACCAATAAGATATTCAATTATCATTCAACATATTCAAACTTTTCATCATTAAGTGTTTGTTTATAGAATATATCTATGGTGTATGCTTTATGAAGTATAAGTAATATTTGAATACAAATTTTGAAACTTTTTTGTGTTCACTAGTATGGAGCCACAGTGAAATTGTCAATGATTTTCTTGTGGTATATAGAAGGAACATTAAGTCCTGGGTACTAGTTTTGACTCTATTAAGTCTCTGTGACCTTCTGTAAGTCATTTAATAGAATCATAAGATCACAGTGTAGGTGTTGGAAAGGATATTAGATGCCTTCTCAAACCTATTCATTTGATCAGGAAACTGAGAAGGCAAATAAACTAACCAATGTCACAGAGGTAGAAAATGGAAGAACTGGGATTCAAACTAAGATCTGTGACTCTAAATCCAGAGTGTGTGTGTATATTTGTGTGTGTGTGTGTTTGTAAATATGTGTATGCATGTGTGTGTTTTCTCCTATACCACTCAGTATCCTCATTTATAAACAAAGGAAATAAATTAAATGACAACTAAATATTTCTTCAATTTATAAGATTGAAATGAACATAAGTTGAAATTATGTTCAATTCATAATATAAAAAGAGATTAATGAATATCTTAAAAATTAAAAGCAATCCTGAGTACAATAAAATATATAATAGTGTATAATTCAATTATATTTAATGAATATAAATAACAAAGGTGTTATCTGGAAGAAACTGAATAATATGGACTCATATTTAAAAAAAGACATAGAAGAGATGAAAATAGTAAAGTTAGTTGGGGGGAGAATTAAGAAACAGACTTAGATCTTAGTGCAGCAGAGAAAATAGGCATCAACTAGAAAGTTTATGAGTCAGTTGCCCTAAGTCAAGGGAAATTCCAAGAAATAGTTCTACCAAATGAATAGAGTAAAAAAAAAAACTTCTTGGAAACAGGTTAAACAGCATGAAACAAATATCAATAATTGTAGAGTGTTGTATGAAAGGAAAACCTGGTTAGAGGTCTCACACGCAAAGCTTCATCTTGGTTTAGCAATGTGTGGTCTCTATGATAGCACCTTGGAAATTCTCCAGTAGCAACCCATTAGTTGTGAAAAGAGTCCTTTGAAAGTCCCCTTTATAAGTCTTAACCAGTCCTCTTGATTGGGTGATTACCTTTCAGTCTGTGAATCAAAAATATGAGTGTTTTTAAACTTTAAAAGTCAAGGTCATCAAAAGTTGCCCATAATTAACATAGTAAGTCAGTAAAGGCCATTTTATTCTTTTGGAAGGCTGAACATCTTTTTTTTTCACATTTTAGTGGCTTGGAGAAATTGTGTTAACATTATAATATAAATTCTAGTAATTTGACATTTTTCAGCCTTATTGATTCAACTTTGGAGTCTATTTTGGATCCCATTCCTCTTCCTTTTGTACCTTTTAGAAAGTAGTATTTGAGTTGTTGGGACCAGTATTTGTCCTAGAAAAACTCCTCTGGCTCTTCCTTTGCCTCTAATTCACAAAAAAAGTTCCTCTGGCTCCACTGACTCCTGGAAAACCTGAATATTCTTTTGGTTCATGGTGGGTTTTAAACTCTTTTTCTCTTTCCTTCTTACTTTCTTTTTCTTCTTGAGAGCTTGCTGAGGAAAAGGATGATGAAGAGGATGAAGATCAAGAATAGTTTTGCTCTTTGCTTTTATTTTTAATGTCATCTTTGTAAGATTTGTATTCTTTGTAATCTTTGGGCATTTTTTTTCTTGCTTTCTGGATCCACTGGATTCCCTGGAGCCCTTGGAATCACCCTGTTCTTTAATCCTTCTTTTCTACAGTGGTCAATGTCATGTCAAAGATCACAGAATCAACATCTTAATTTTTTTTATCTCCCCTTTTATTTTCTTCTTTAAAAACTCTCTCTTATCCTGATAAGCAGGTATGCTTCTGGGGACACTAGGAGAAATATCAATTCTCCTGTGTATTTCTGGGCTTTTTTGCTGGGTGCAATGTTCTTCAGTAGCCTTCTTATATGAAGTGAACCTTTCATTTAGGGTCATTGCAGCTGATCTGAAGTATTGCTCTTTAACATGATGAACCGAGGATACAATGTTCTGAATAAATGACTCTGAAGTGCCATTTTTGGCCTGTGGCAACTTAATGAGGTCAAAAATGGATCAGAATTTTCATTGTTTCTTGACAGAATAGACAAGTACACTAGCAAGCAGCCTGTCCTTAGTCAAGGAAACAGGTCTGTTGGAATCATCAAGTGGTAGAGGTGCCATTTTGAGTTTGGCTTCAGGGTGATAAGAATCACTGGCTAAAATTTTGATCCTAAGTGGGCTCTCCTCTCTGAAGGTAGACTTTTCTCTCACCTCCAGATTCTTGTGTAGAGGGGGACTGTAACCAAAGAGTTGTTTGAGCTTTTCAGACTTTACCTGCTCAGGTGAATGAGTTTCTTTCTTCACCATTACTCTTTCAGAACTTTTGTCATCTTCTTTGTGCTTATCTTTTATAGTAAATTTATAATTCTTCTCTTCTCTAAATTCATCACTTTCTCTATTGCCCTTGAGTGAAACTTTAGATTTGTACTTGTTTCTTTCCTCCTCAACATTCTGGTGAGATTCAGCAGCAAAATTTTCACCCTGATCAGCCAAGACAGACTTCCTGAACTGTTTTGTAATCCTCTGTCTCCTCTGTGTCATCCCTTTATGAATCATTAAACATTCATTTTCTAGCCTCTTTATCACTGAAATAATCTAAAGCTTTCTGATCTTTCTGTTCTTCCTCTGCCCTTCCTTTTTCTGTTCCATTCCTCCTTGGGGCCTCTTTCTCCCTGGTATTACCCCTATCAAGCAGGTATATTGTAGACTCTTCATCTGTGTACTTTTTAAAAAAACTTCCTAGTATTTGAAGTTTCCAGATCTCCACCATCAGGAGAAAATGAAAAACACATTCTAGTTTCTTCCCTTGGAATAGTCTGTAGTGGGATTGTCTTTGCAGGACTTCTTAAGTCAGGTATCACCTCCTTAATTCAAGAGTTCCTTTCTGATTTCCTCATCCTGCATAGATGTAAGTATTCAATGAATAGTCAGTTCTAGAGAAGTGGAAGAATAAGTTTGAAAAAGACTGAATGAATTAGTAAAAGTTTTTTTTTTTTAATCTGAAATGTGAATGATGCAGGAATTGTGGATGTAGTGAGAGGTGACTTAAGGCATTTCTGGGTGTTTTCTAGAAAGAATTAATTTTTTATACTAAAACATGTGACACATGGTTAGTTAGAGCCAAGGAATAGCTGGTGATTTGAATATATCTGTATTAGTCAAATTCCTAGTTAATGCCAAGAGTAGTAAAGAGTTACAAGTGATAACCAGCTGCCAAACTAGGAATCAGAGCCCATGGTTTTCTGAAAATCAAAGTAGATAAGGAAAATCAAGATTTATTTAAGAAATAAATGAGGGATGAAATTTAGTGGGAAAAGGTATACTTCAACTAATTAGTAATTTCATCAGTGTAGATACTCCTATCAATTAGAATACCACTTTACCTCTCACCTCCTTCCCCTCCTTACCACCAGCATGACTTAGCAGAAGAAATTTCATGATTTCATATGGTATAATACAGTAAATCCCACTTGGTGGTCAGCCTTTAGGTGATGATTTTTTTGTTAATTTTGTTAAGTTGATTGTTGGAAGATGAAAACATTGGCTCTTGCTAGGCTTAAAATTTGTGGTAATACCAAGAAAACAGAGAGGCTATCCATCAGTCTTCCCTTTCTCTCACTAAGTGAACCATTCATTTCCCCCTCCCACCAGTCATACATTTCTCATTTCTACCATCTGCTTAATTCCTCAGTCTGTTCTCTCCCTCATAAGCCTCTCCATTGCCCTTTGTATGATACTCAACTCCAATTCATCATATCCTATTTTATTCTGTGAATTACAGCAATACAACATCATTGAAGAATATTTCTTTTGAAAACATTGGCTTTAGTTTCAGGGAGATATTGAAATAATTAAAATATTTGTATAATTTCTAAAATCTAATCCAGCCTTTTCTCTTCCTGTAGGCCAAGCTAAAGTTCCTATTATCCACTTGTGATTTTCTTCCCAGATTACATACACATGCATATGTGTCTATGTGTCTGTGGATGTTGGTGTATATTATATAAGTTTTCCATTTGACTGGATATCATTGTTTGGACAATCAGTCCATCCGATAATAGGCATTCTTCATTAATTTGTCTTTTCCTGTATGTATTATTTAACCAAATTCTTTAGAGAGAGATCCTATAACATTGGGTTAAAGATAATAAAATTAAATTAAATAGGGATAAATGTAAAGTTTTATACCTGGGGAAAACAAAAGCAACATCATGAGTAAAATGTGATTAAGGCATAGTTAGATAGAAGTTGTTCTGAAAAAGATCTAGAGAATTTACAGCCCTTAAAATTTAATATGAATCAATAGACTGATAAGGCAGCCAAAAATAAGTTAAATATTTGCACTGCATATTAGTCTAATCATATGGATTGACAGGAATTGCTTCTAAGAATCAAGAGGTGATCATCCAACTGCTTTCTGTCCTCAGTGGGCTTCATCATGAGTATGGCATTCATTTCTGTGATCCATGTGATCCATCTAGCTAGAGGGTAACCACGATGGTTAAGGGCCTTGATTAAATGTCGTGTGAGAATTAGTGAAAGGAATTACACATACTTAGCATGTAAAAGAATAGGCTCATGGGGGACACAACATTTATCTTCAAGTACTTGAAGGTTGTTGTGTTGAAAAGTGACTAGACTTGTTCCCTTTGGCTCTGGTGGGCAATGTCTAGAAGCTGGAAAGTAAATCAATTGAACTTGATGTCAGAAAACAAAACATAACAAAACAAAACAAAAAAAAACCTCCCTAACAATTAGAATGCCTCAAAGTAGAATGGATTGCCTGGGGAGATGACGAGTTTCTTTCACCTAAAAAGCCTTCAATCAGGAATTGTATGATTATTTTCTAGGCTACCATAATGGCAATTCATTTGGTATATGGATTGGATTAGATAGCCATTGATATCCCTTCAAATTTTCAAGTTTGATTCTGTGATTCTTCTCTATGCTTCACATTGACTAACTAAGAAACATTCGAGATGACTTAGGTAATTTTCTTATGGAATCAGAAGTTTGTGGGCTAAAGCTAAAACAAGGATAGCACATTCCTATAATATTTACAAATTACTTCTGCCTGGTGTTTTCAGAGAATAAATTCTACCCTGTTAGCACCTGTGAAGCATTAGCTAAGACCTCTAAATTCTTTCCCACTGAATAAACATATAAGAGTTTCCCAAATCAGCATGCCATCAAGAAGAGTAGCTAGTTTAGACTCATTATACAAGAATGTATGGATTCCACTGTCAAATGGGGCATCATTTTCACTCATTCTCACTGCATCATGCTTCATATTGGTAGGCATCCAACAGATGGATTTGGTAATTGGCTCCTATTGGGATTATAATAGACCCCTGATAATGCACCCTACAGATTAAACACAAGGGTTAAGTCAAGCATGCAACATAACTGTTTTGGGTTAACAAAAAAATAAAATAAAATCTTTTGACTACAAATGCACGTAAAATCTATGTCTTCTGAAAAGAATATGACCCTTGATTCTCATTTCTATTTTTGGCAGAAGCATATATTGCTGTATGTTTAAATAATTTGGCTAAGAAGGCAATGACTGAAAAACCTAGCAATTTCAGTGATGAAAAGGATTTGATTTTTTTAAATACTCCAAGATTAGATATTAGCTCATAAAGCTAGCAGCTTGAAACTCCTGAAAAATGCATTTTCAGTTAGCCTCTGCTTGAAAACCCCTTCTGATTTTTCTTGATTTTTCAACAGAAATATTTATAGATTATTTCTACATAATGGTTTATAAATGTGAAATATTGCTTGACTTGCTTTGTAATAAAGTTCCTCCTATTTTTCTTTCTGGCACAATATTTCTGGTATTAATGCTACTTTTTCCAAATAAGTTCTTTTTTTTTTAGAATTTAGTTTCCTTTTTAAGAATTCAGAGTTTTAATTTCCTTAAAAACACTCTTAATAAATGTGAAAAAAATTCAATCTTTTGGGTATTTGTCATTTTCCCCCATCGTAACACTGCTAACCTTTTGCTCAAAATTAAAGTCCTTCCTACAAACAAAAGGGACTCCATTTTGCAAATCAAATGAAAATGATAACCCAATGTTAATTTTTTAAATTGTTCTCCATCATTTTGGTAAACTATTACTTATATGAATAAGTCAAGCCAAGACTCAGAAACTAAAACTTACATTAGAATTTTTAATGATACTCTGTTTCAGATCTAGCCCTGGCCCAACATATGGAGGCCAAATTTAGCATCCTCACCACTCTTTCCCATTCCCCTTATCCATAATTTCCTTCAGAACTTTGTTCTCAAATACTTCTATCCTTTATAACATCCACTGGCTGCCCATTACACTCCAGTGCAAGGCAGTAACTTGTGATATTTATCATTCCCTAATGCTTCTCCCTGTCACTCCATCAGGCCCATATGAGCCCTCTTGTCACTATTCTTCAAGATAATAGTGTAAAAAAGGGAAGGAAGTTAATCCAAATTATTCTCTGATTACCCTGAAAGGGAATGGGGATGGTCCTTGCTTGGGAATTTTAGTTGTATCTTCTTAGGGAGAAGATATCCCTTGAAGTAGGGAATGATCTTGGAATTTAGAGGGTGGAGCCACCCTTTGTATTGAACTTCCTCAATATTAGATTGGGACTTGGTCCCTTTTCAAAGACAGAACAGAGCTAAAAGCAAACTTGCATACTGGTAGTGGGCTGCAGAGTCTTTATCCTTGTCTAAGTTCATACAGGCCGACAAAAGTCAGAGGCAAATGGGAAATGCATATGTTCTTCTGGACCCCAAATATCTTGCCTCAAGGGCTTTCTGTAGAACTAAGGAAAGTTCTTGGGAAGTGCTATCTTCAAAGTTTGTATAAGGCCAGAACTTCAAGGGTTCAGCCTTGGGCACAGAACACTAATCATTTGCATATGCTTCATTCTTTATCAATAGACATGTGATTTCATTGAAATGGGCCCTCTTTCCAATATTGCTGATTAAAATTCACTCATTTCTTCCTATTTGATGTGACTCTTGTTTAAGTCTTTTCATAAGTCTTCTATAAAGACATTACTCAACATGCTAGAAGCTTTTCTTCAAGTCTTTTAATATTTCACGAGATCAATATAATGCTTGAGTTGTACATATGTTGTTTCCCATTCTTATTACATGACTGGGATTTCTTTCTTTTTTCCTATTATACTAATTAATAATTGATAACTAATTAATAGATGAATTTTAAAGTTATTAATTGTTTACTATTGCCAGGAATTGTGCTAAGTTCTGGGGATACAAACATAAGTAAAAACGATAGCCCCTATCCTCATGGAACTTATTAGTTGGAAAGGGTATGAGAGAGGATGGTGAAACAGCATGCTTTGCAGATGGCCATCAACTGGTGTAATGATCTGGTTCCAGTAAGATAAGGTGAAAACTCATGAATCAGAACTCAGGTTCTTGGGGGTCAGAATCCAAGTTCCAATAGGAGGAAGAAGAAGAAGACTAGAGTGAATTGTAACATGATTTGAAGATGTCCAGGAAGTGTTGTGATGACTTGGCTTTGGGCTACATCAGGTGAAAGTACATTTATCAAAATCCAGTGTCCCAGGATATAGAAGCTAGGCTATGATAAGATGAAGAGAAGACCCAAAGTAAAAGCAGCATGTTTTGGAGATGGATGTAGAGAATATCTTTTAAACCAATTCTGTAGCCTATTTACACCATTTGTTTATCTTTCTATTGCCTTTTGGGTCATAAATAATTTTAATTCTTGATGATTATACAGTTCCATGATCCATAGACACAGTTGTTAGAAGAATATTTGGTGCTGAAAAATGTAGATTTCTGTGTTAGGGAACAGATTGCAGTCATTGAAAGTGCTGTACAATTTCCCAAGTGCTGTTATCTATTCCACTCACTCTCTTCCTCCTATTCAATTAAAGGCCCAGCTCCTTGTCTGTCTTCATTGACTTCACTATATATATATGTCTTGATAAACTAACTCAATGGATTACCCATTCAATTGAACATCATTATATCTACAATAGGCATTCTTCAGATGTTTAGTGTTTGAATGGTCACAGATTGCACTGAGGCTTGAAATAATCAACATAATCATCATCTTTGTTTTTGCTTTTTTTTTGGTAAGGCAATAGGGGGTAAGTAACTTGGGGGTCACACAGCTAGTAAGTTACAAGTGTCTGAGGCCAGATTTGAACTTAGGTCCTCCTGACTCCAAGGTCAAAGCTCTATCCACTGCATCACCTAGCTGCCCCACAATCACCACCTTTGAACAAGACTATCTGAAGTATTTTATCATTTGTAGGGAGTGGCTTCTTACATCTCAGTGACTGAATATTATATGATTAAGGGAGTTGCTTTATTGGAAAAGAAACTTTAAGCATGTATTTACTCTTGATTCAAGAAAGAGACACTTTGGTGTTATCAACAAATGAAAAACAGTTGGATTCTACATTCTTTACATCTTTCAATTGATTCTGTGGCTATAAAGATAGGGCCTATTACATATAGAAAATTATCCACAAAATACTCCTTCTTATATTTTCATCAAAAATAATTTTAATATGTATGTGGTTTATATTCATAAGAATTTTAAAGATAAGAAAGTAGATATGGAGTGGTAATTTATGATGCCCCTTTGATATTGCCAATGTTATAACCTTAGGCTTCTATTTATTTAAAGGAATTAATCAATGCTTACAGTTGTTTCTCAACATTGGTGGTGGTTGCAGGCACAAGAGGACCCTTGTGAATGTGAAAAAGCATGAATAACTCTAGGCCCCACCCCAAAATTTTGTTTTTAATCATTCTGATCACATTTATTTAACACATACAACACATACAGTAAAACAATACACTGCACCCATAAAAAAGTTACAGTTTCTATATGACAGAGATTGGTACTTCATACACTATGCAACTTTTGCAAACACCAGTGCAGCAGCAGCAACTGCTTAACGAATTCTCTTCTCTTATGAAAAACACAAGAGACAATGATCATTGCTGGAAAAAACATGTGACTGAGTCTTGATGGTAGAGAGACAAAGAGGAGGCATTCACAAAGGAAATGTGTAGCTCATAGTTCTTTAGCACATTGAAACTTTTAATAAAATTTAACTGTGAATAATAGATACTTAAGAATACTTATGATAGTAAATGTAAACTAGATTAATAACATAGTATTTATGCATTTATGACTTATTTTTTTGTTTTCTTTACATACATGCATTGTCTGTGCTTTTCTGTAGCACTCTTCAAATCTTTAAAAATTCCCATTTAATTATCATTGGTCAACTCATAAATAACCAAAACTCTGAATGTTGAGGCATGACTAACACACACAAATGTGTGTGTGTGTGTGTGTGTTTAGATTTGGAAATAAATTTTCCTTAGAGGGCCTTCAGCTTCTAAAGTAATAAAATTTCTAACAAGGAAAGAGAAAAGCAAACATACCTTTAAAAATACATAAATATATTATTATAGAAAAAAAGAAAAGAATGATATATTTTGGAGCAGAAATATCATGCTTAAGCTATCCTATGTGGCAGATAAAAGATGAAATGGCTGAGGAAAACAAAGGTTTGAACTTCCTAAGATATTGATTTGTTAAGCAATGCATACCAATTGCATAATAAATAGGTATCAGTCACCTTCCTCTGTTTTGGCATGGGATCCTAAATACAAGAAGAGACAGATTTTATGCATTAAGACAATCACATAAGATCAAAGAAAACAATGAACTAGGATACAAAATTAGGCAATCTGATTTTTAATTAGAAGAAGGATTTGGGATTTTCCAAGTTAGGGTGGGGATGGGGTAGGTGGGTGATGATGGTGATGAGCAAACAGGTGCAATTCCCTGAAATCAGAAAAAGAAATGTCCCCTCCTCTCTCCCCAGGTGTCTGTATTCCATCAAAAAAAAACATGGAAACAATAACTAATTGACTAGTACAGGGCCAGCTTTCAGATAAGATATATGGGTTACCTGAGATGCACAATTGTGAGAAAATTCCTCCTATGAATTGTCAGATCTGACTGGGTTTCTATTAGCATAATCTAGGCCTTTAGTGAAGGGCTGTTAACAGCAGGGAGAGGTAGTCCAGCTTCCCAGCCATACAGGGTTAGAATCAAACAATGCAATAAGGTATTCTCACAATTCTCACAACTGAATAAAATTTTCTCACGAGACAGAAATTGGACTAGACCCATAATTGAACAGAAGGAGAACTAAGCTAGAGCCAAAACTAGTCACAAGATGGAGTTGGTGTGTTTCAGTCAATTCCCACTATCATTTGCTGTTTTAATTCCCTCAATTTTCCCTTTTGATTCATAAAGGAGGGGGCCAGTCTTCCCCCATGGATTGCTTATCTATAAGCTACACCTATATTTCTTATATTCATAATCAAATTTCTGTAAATCAGGTTACAGATCAAACTATGTAGAGGGTTCACAATGGACTAATTTTGAGAGGAGAGATTTACATGTCACCAAGGTAACCAAGAAAACTCAGCATAAACAAAATGAAAGAAAAGGCCAAAACAACACAATGATGATAATCAATATTAAATATCAAGTCTCCTTGTATCCTAATAACCCATTCCCAATGTCCATTTAATCATTTTATTATTGTCTTGAATCTCAGATGTTCCATGTAGTTATCTAGTCCTTGAAAATATCTTCTCTTTGATAAGGGGTGGGGAACCTGTGGCTTCAAGGTCACTTGTGGCCTTCTGGATCCTTGGGTACAGCCTTTTGACTGAGTCCAAGTTTTACAAGACAAATCTTTTTATTAAGGGAAATTAATAAACTTAATAGTAATAGATGTAGACATTCTAGAATAAGACTCCTTCTCAGGACAGCTTTAAAGGAGGCTTTGTTTCTCTGGTTCCAAATCACTTGGAGAAATTCCTAGATAATTTTGTTAAAATCTGCCAGTAACAATATTAATTGTTAAAATTAATCTGCCAGTTAAAAAATCTGCCAGTAACAAATTAATACAATCTCTTAAATTTGTTTTTTCAATAACTACTTCAAAACCAGCTCAAGCCTTATGTTTATTATCCTATTGACAACAAAGTTATAAGAAAACATCAATTAAGAGCCCATAATTCACCTGAAAATTAAGAGAATTTCAGTTTTTATATACTACTTGTTTTTATCTATACCTACAAACTATACCTGATATAAGAATCTTTTTAAAAAAATTATGAGGGTCTAACCGTAAAATGAATTCTTCTGTCTCTTAATATTATGAGATAGATACTTTAAAATTGGAAAATAATTTCAATTTCTATACAATTATTAATATATTTTATATGTAAAATATTTAATCCAATTTTAAGAACTTATTATAAAACATAATCTAAGCAAGAATTTTTATACTACATACATTTGGAAGTCAATCATATACATATGTATATAGTTCTCAGAGAAAGGTCTAATCCTATTCCTTTCTTAATATTTACTACTTCATTTATTACTCCAAGATTCATTACTCCAAAGAAAACATTCACATTACATCTTTGTCATATTACTTTGTCTAATCATCCCTTTAGGAGGATATCATTTTCATATTATAATCTGACCACAAATGCAGACTGCAATTTTAACATCTTTTTCATACTTGCATCATATTATGTAGATCATAGATGTTCTGATTTCGATCTATTGCTTAATGATTTTAGTATTGTACTTACAAACTTCTACTGCTTACTTGGCTTGATTACAGAAATATGATTTGAGAGGAAAATGATGTACGTAGTTATAAGAATATCAAGACTCTTGCCTCAAGAATCTGACATATAGTGTAACATGGAAAAAACTCCCTTAGCTCTGTTTGATTCTAGAGATGAATCATATTTGATAACCAATCACATAATCATAGGGTATAAAAAACCAGGTTCAGGATTAATCAGGTAAGGAAATTTCCTGTTCAGAAAGGAAATAGCACAATGGGGAAACTGATCAAGAGAATTATATCTTATGCCATGGCTAGGTTTCCTCCCCTTTTCTCAGAGACAGACATATAGTTATAGCAGTTCTCAAACTGCAGCACATGGCATTTTCTACTAGTGGCTTCATGACAATTCAGACAGGCAACCCTGTAATCAAAACTTGAAACAATAGTGGATCATAGTCCCAAGAAATTTTTACCTCAAATAGCACAGCTTAAAGCTTGAATACTATTAACTTCTATCATGTTTCTCTAACAGTTACTTTTCATTAAAGTTCTACTTGTAAATTAAAACTAACCACATTCTGGAGTTTCATACATACAGAAAATACACAATAGTTGACTCATATTAATGTACTGAAATTATATCTTTAAATGACCTCATACATTTTCCTAATTTTTATAAATGAAAAGCAAAAATTTTCCAATGAAAATTCAATCTTTGTTATCATAAGCTTATTATTATTTTTTAAAACAAAATATACCCCACCAAATATTCAACAGATTTTAAACATCCATTTTATCACATTCTTTTCAGAGCTCAATTCATAACCTAACAGCATCCAGATAAAAAGAGTTGTTTTTCTAACAGCATTTCTGATGCAACAATTTCCTAAATTTAATAATATGAAAGAATTTAGAAATATAATAACAGCATACAAAATATCATGGATTTAAAACATGAAACAAAACTTATTACCAATCAGATGACTTCAGTTCAGTCAAATGTATTTCTGAATTGCCTTACAGAGAAAATTATTAATTTTACCACCTTTTGATAATTTTTACTAATGACATCTAAAACTTGATGTAGAGTTAACAAATATGGAACAATTAAATCCAATTAAAGAAATGATAATAATGACAACAGTCAATGTTTATATAGTGCTTACAATATGCCAGTCATTGTGTAAAGCATTTCAAATCATTCTGTCATTTTGATCCTCACAACAAACCTGGGACATGGGTATCATTATTATTTTCCTCTTTCCCGAAAGAAACTGAGAAAAATAAAGATCTTATGAATTAATAGTTTCTTTGGTAAACTTGCTTCTGATTTGCCTAAACAATTAATTCTGTTATTTGAAGCTTTGAAAGTTATACTTTAGGGAGGAAAAACAGTGACTTGCTTGAGCTCTCCCCCAAACCCCTCCAAATACCTGTAAAAATGGCTCTAAACAAATTCTAAAGCAGCAGAACCCATAAAAAGACAGAGTGAAACAAATTTCCAGCCAAAGACACAATGAATGGTTGATAAGAAAGGTATATCGCACTGGGTTGGGAGAGGAGTGCAGTTTGGCGTGGGTGCACAGGCCTCAACGAACCTGGAGCAGAGGACTGAATCTCAGGCAGCTGTGGCAGTTTCTAGACTTCTCAACCCATGAATGCCAAAGACAACTTAGAAGGTCAGTAGGAAAAGTCTGTGTCTGCGGTGACAGAGAGAAGCACAGTCCCAGCCCCCAATCCCAGAGCATGACCCTGGGGTGGTGGCTGCCTCCAGAGCTTCTGACCCACAGACTGAGGAGGAATCAAATGCCTGATCAGAAGGGGATTGCAGGAATCTCTCTGGTGGTGCAGGATTCTCTTGCTTTGCCTGTGCTTGGATCTGGGCCACGGTTCTGGGTGACTGTCCTGGGGCAAGGAGGAGTGTTGGCATGGTGGAACTTGTAGTGGCTGTGGAGAGAGAATCTTCCTCATAGTTCCAAGACAGAAAATAGTGCTTGTAGTCACTCAGACCAGAGCACAGGCCAGGAAAGGAGTAAATACCTCGCCCTTGATCATAGCACCTTGGAAGAACTGAAAATTTTCAGATCCAAAGAAGTATCTCTGAAAACATCTGCACAAAACCCCTGAAGGTTGGGATGGTACATTCTCCACACTGGAAGCAGACTCCTACCTTAACAAATAGTTTATAATTCAAGTAATTGGCTGGGATCATGGGCAAGCAGTGAAAAAAGAGTCAGACTATAGAATCTTTCTTTGGTTACAAAGAAGATGGAAACATACTACCAGAAGAAGACCACACAGTCAAAGCTCCTACATGCAAAACCTGCAAGAAAAAATATGAATTGGTCCCAGGCCATGGAAGAGTTCAAAAAGGATTTTAAGAAGCAAGTAAGAGAAGGAAAGGAAAAATTGAGAGTGATGCAAGAAAATCACGAAAAACAAGTCAACAGCTTGCTACAGAAGGTCTAAAAAAATACTGAAGAAAATAACACCTTAAAAAATAGCCTAACCCAAATGGCAAAAGAGGTCCAAAAAGCCAATGAGGAGAAGAATGCCTTAAAAAGCAAAATTGGCCAAATAGAAAAGGAAGTCCAAAAGCTTACTGAAGAAAATACTTCCTTAAAAATTAAGATGGATAAATTGGAAGCTAGTGACTTTATGAGAAATCAAGATATTTGTAAAACAAATCCAAAAGAATGAAAATATAGAAAAAAAATGTGAAATATCTCATTGGAAAAACAACTAACCTGGAAAATAGATCCAGGGGAGAGAATTTTAAAATTATTGGACTACCTGAAAGCCATGATCAAAAAAGGAGTCTAGACATCATCTTTCAAGAAATTATCAAGGAAAACTGCCCTGATATTTTAGAACCAGAGAGCAAAATAGAAATTGAAAGAATCCACCAATCACCTCCTAAAAGAGATCTCCAAAGGAAAACTCCTAGGAATACTGTAGCCAAATTCCAGAGTTCCCAGGTCAAGGAGAAAATATTGCTAGCAGCCAGAAGGAAACAATTCAAGTATTGTGGAAACGCAATCAGGATAACACAAGATTTAGCAGCTTCTATATTAAGGGACCACAGGGCATGGAATGTAATATTCAGGAGGACAAAGGAGATAAGATTACAACCAAGAATCACCTACCAGCAAAACTGAGCATAATCCATCAGGGTAAAAATTGTACATTCAGTAAAATAGAGAACTTTCAAACATTCTTGATGAAAAGACCAGAGCTGAACAGAAACTTTGACTTTCATATATAAGATGCAAGAGAAACATAAAGAGGTAAACAGGAAAGAGAAATCATAAGAGACTTATTAAGGTTGAACTGCTTACATTCTGCATGGAAAAATGATATTTATAACTCATGAGTCCTTTATCAGTATTAGAGTAGTTGGAGGGAAAAATTATATATATGTATTTATATACATACATATATAGATAGATAGATAGATAGATAGATAGATAGAGGGCACAGGGTGAGTTGAAGATGAAGGGATGATTTTTGGGGGAATAAAATTAAGAGGTGAGAGAGGATTATACTGGGAGAAGGAGAAAGGGAGAGGTAGAATGGGGTAAATTATTTAACATAAAACAGATAAGAAAAGACTATTACAGTGGAGGGGAAATGGGGGAAAGTGAGGGGGAATGAGTGAATCTTATTCTCATCAGATTTGGCTTAAGGAGATAATAACATACACACTCAATTGGGTATGGAAATCTATCTTGCCCTCAGGAAAATAGGGGGAAAGGGGACAAGAGAGTAGAAAAAGGATAGAGGGGAGGGCAAATCGGGAGAGGGGATAATCAGAAGCAAGCATTTCTAAGGAGGGACAGGTTCAAAAGAGAGAATAGAATAAATGGGGGGTGGGATAGGATGAAGGGAAATGTACTTAGTTTTTCACAACATGACTACTATGGAAGTGTTTTGCATGGCTGCACATGTATAACCTGTATTGAGTTGCTTGCCTTTTCAATGAGGGTGAGTGGGGAAGGAGGAAGGGAGAAAATCTGGAACCCAAAGTTTTAAAAACACATATTAAAAGAATTGTTTTCACATGCAACTTGAAAATAAGATATACAGGAAATCGCGTATAGAAATCTATCCTGCCCTACAGGAAAATTGAAGGGGAAAGGGATAAGAGAAGGGGGGGGAGAGATAGAAAGGAAGGCAGATTAGGAGAAGGGGTATTCAGAATGCATGCCATCTTGGAGTGGGGGGAGGGACAAGATGGGGAGAAAATTTTGAACACAAAATCTTGTGGAAGTGAATGTTGAAAACTAAAAATAAAAAAATTAATTAAAATTGAAAAAAAAGGTATATTTCAGCCTTCCTAAAAGACATTCTTGGTTCTTGGTCATCTCTCCACTCCTATTATTGTGAATACCTATTCTGTTGTCTATAACAGTACCTGGGCCCAGTCATTGGTCTCTCTTCCCAGGCATCTTTCTAGTTTAAATCACACTTTTCATTCTTTAATTAAATTCTACTCATTTTAAAATTGCTCCTAATTTAAATAATCTTTCATGGTCAAGGAAGGGTTAACAAAAGGCAGCCATAAAATGCAAACCACAAGTATTTTTTTTTTTTTCACTCTGGAATTACTTTCAAACTAGTTGCCTCCCTTTATTACAGTTAAAACAATAGGTCTATCCATTTTCAGTTGATTTAAGTGCTTTTTACCCCTAAAACTTTTGCATAATTTAATTCTTATCTTTCCTTAAAACAAATTCTGCAGAGTGGTATCTCAAAACTCACTAAAATATTTCAGAAGGACATGAATTCCTGCAATTGCCAAAGGTCCCAGGAAATCTCCCTTACAATCTTGAAATTATTACTATAAAAACTTCTTAATGATTAATCTCCAAACCTCCCAAACAGTGTATTTTTAGTATTCCTACAAACCTAAAAAAGTTTTCCTTTCTTTGACTATCTGAAATCTCTGTAATCCCAGCATATCCAAGGCTGAAATGACAGAGAGACAGTATCTCACAGATTTTATTGCTTTTTTTCCTTTATAAACTAATCTCCTGCTGAAAACTAAAGTGGGAGTTAGTCCTGCTTACTGGGACAAAGAGTTTGTCATCACTTTAACAAGTAGGAAACTATGAAATTTTATTAATCTTCTCCAAATTAATAGATTCTTGGCTGCAGCATTTTAGAAGTTTTTCTGGCTTTCTGCATTTTTCCTTTAGAAAATGTTCAAGGTTGCATAATGTATAAACAACACTAAACATGACACAAGAAAAAGGTTTTCTTACATTTTACAAAGAAACAAAAACACAGACTAAATGATAATACAAACACATACTTGCTAGCCCTACTTTTTTTTCAGTTTTCAATAATAAAAAAAGTTGAATTAGGGCCAAAAATGATCAACTGAATCCTTTTCAGATTTATGTCAAATACCACATAATTCAATTTTGCACTATTTCCTAAATTTCCCAAATTTCCCTACCCTGGAGGAAAACCTAATCCTTAACTTCATTGTCCCTAACCCTTTTGGAGAGCCTAATCCTAAACTTCTTGTCTCCTGGGAAAAATCTAATTCTTTATTTTATTTCATTTATTTATTTTATTACAAACTTAAGAAATTTATTTTATTCCAAATTTAAAAAATAAAACAAGCATTTCCATAACATAGCAGGACAATAACAAAAAAAATGATTGCACATGAAACTGAAAATCTATTATGTATAACTTGCTATTCCTTATATATACCTACATACATATACACACATATAAAATTGTCATATAGCTTTATTTTTTTCCCTTCTTTTTCTTCTCTCCCTATCCCCCTTAGAGATTACAAGTAAATATGTGACAAATATTGGTGGGGGGAGATGTGAAAAAAAATGGTGGCAAAGGACTGGCAATTGAGTGAATGTCTGTCAATTAAGGAATGACTGAACGGTTTGTGGCATATGATTGTGATAGAATATTACTGTACTATAAGAAATAATGAGCTTGATGCTCTTAGGAAAAACATGAATAGATTTGCATGAAACAGTGAAGAGTGAAACGAACAGAGCCAAGACAGTGTTGTATAAAGTAACAGCATTATTGTTTTAAGAACAACTTTGAGTGTCTAGTCATTTTGACTATTATAAATACCCAAATTAAATATGAGAGACCTAAGGAAGATACTATCTATATTCCAGGGAAAACCTAATTCTAAACTCCCTCTCTTTTGAAGGAAATGCTAATCCTAAATTTGAACCTAAACCTTAACTTGGAAGAAATATGGATTGAGAACTGGAGTCTGAACATTGGGATATTTTCTATGAAAATGTCTCTTGGTGGAAGATTTACCAGAGTACTCTAGGAAACTTTTCTGAAAGGCTGTAAGCCCTAGGGATCAGAGTCCTGACTCAACTTGGTTGACTCTGCCAAAAACTGTAGAGGGTGAAAAATGAAATGATTAAAGAAACAAAAGTTCAAGTTGCCTAGCATAGTGATTTATTAAACAATGCTTGTCAATTGCATAACAAATTGGGATCAGTCATCCTCCTCAGGTTTGGCATTGAACCCCAAATATATAAGGGGACAGATTTTTATACATTAAATCAATTAATCTAATACAAATCAATTAAAAAACAATTAACTATAAATACAAAATTAGACAATCTGAGTTTTAATTGGAGGAAGAATTATGGATTTTTCAAGTGGGAGAAGAGAGAAGATCAAACAGGTGCAATTCTTTGAAGTCAGAAAGAGAGGTGTCCCACTCCCCTCAAGTGTCTGTGAACCATCAAAGAAACATGGAAACAATAACTGATTGACCAATACAAGATCACTTTTCAGATAAGATGTATAGGTTAAGATGAAAAATTGTGAGGAAATTTCTTGCATGAATCATCAGATCTGACTGGGTTTCTGGTCAGCATAAGTTTGGTTAAGGGTCTCTAATAATAGGTAGAGATGATCAAGCTTCCCAACTATTCAGGGTTAGGTTCAAACAATTCAATAAGATATTTTCACAATTGAATAAAGTTTTCTCACAAGACAGAAATTGGAATGGGCCTATAATTGAACAGAAAGAGAATTGAGCTAGATACAAAATTGAATCACAAGATGGAATCAGTGTGGTTCACTCAATTCCCATTACCATTTGCTGTCCTAATCCTTTCACCTAGAGACACTTTAAATTTATCAGGAGCAAAACTGAACTTATTATCTTTCTACCAAAAACCTTCTCTTCTAAACTTTACTATATCTCTTAGAGGTATCCCACTCATTCCTATCCTTCCTGTTTTTTAGTTATTTCCTATCTTTCAGCATTTTATTGGATTCCTCATTCTCCTTCAGCCTTCATATGTAATCAGTTACCAAAATCTTACCATTTCTACCTTTGCAGCATTTCTTTCATCCAACTCTCTTAATTAACTTATACAGCTATTATCCTATTTCAGACTATCATCTACCCTCACCTAGATTATTGTAACTACCAACTAATTAGTCCCTCTGACTCAAGTCTCTCACCACTCTAGTTCATCTTACACATTGTTGCCAAAGTAATGTTCCTTAAATTCAGATCTGTGTGACTCCCCTACTCAATCACTTCTAGTAGCTTCCTATTGTCTTTAGAATGGTTAGCTTCAAAATGTCTATACAACTTTTCCCCAACTGTCTTTCCAGACTCATTGTAAATTGTATCCTTACCCACACTTTGGGATAAAAACAAACTGATTTCCAGTTCCCATCTTTGTGCTTTTGTAATGGCCAACTTCATTAAAGTGGTCTGATCTCTCTTCTGTTATCTCTTTTCACCAAACCTAGACCTTAGTTATTGGTTCTTATCATTTCTTTCTTTTAAATCCTTCTTTGATGATCTATCCTCTGAAGCTTCTCTTGCTGGTCGGCTTTATTCAAACTTATAAAGATCTTAAAATACATAAGCATTCTTTCAGAATTGAAAGTCTACATCTATTAATAAAAAAATGAGAAGAGTGTTTTCCTTAAAACTTGTCATTGACCATCATAGTTAGCAATGAAAGATACCTGAACACTATCATTTTTTCTTTTTTCTTTTAAAAATGATAATACTATTCAGCAATTGGAAGAGATTGATCTGGGGAAGAAGTAATCTTCCACTTAAAATCTCACTTATGAGTCATGAGGTCATGGTGGGAGTAAAAATAAAAAGATCAACAGGATTTGTATATGGCTTTGTTCTGCTTTATTCTTTTTAAGAAATGAAAAAAGGGAGAAAGAAAAGAATACTCTAGGGAAGAAATAAGGAAGACTGAGAAAGCTATTATTTTTTATAACTTTAGTGCAATAGAAATTTTTTTATAAACATGGTTGAGAGGAGAGGGAGGATTGGCTATCTCACGGATCTCAATGTAATCTGAACCCAGGAAAAGGAAACTTTAATCTACATATGCATACACATGTACACACACACATACACACAAACACACACACAGTTTGGTATAGAAATATTTTAAAGTCAAACAGGTAAACAAATAGAAAGAGAGAGAGAAAAGGCATAGGGTTAAGAAGGAGAGTTTGTTGGGGATAGAATAGTCACAATCAAAGCAAACTTTAACTATAGAAGATAGATCATCAAAGAAGGATTTGAAAGGACAGAAAGAAATGATTAAAACCAATAATTAAGGTCTAGGTTTGGTGAAGAGAGATGACAGAAGAGATCAGACCACTTTAATTATGGATTACTAGGATTGATCTCAATCTTTTTATTCCTCCCCCTTCAACTCCCCCTTCTTCATTTCAAAAAGGGATATGAGAGGCAAAGGGAGAAAAAACATCATTATAGAAAATGATGGAGGGAAAACCTCAACTAACATTGGGAATGGGAATGAGATCAATTCATTCATAAAATGAGAAAGATTACAGAAACAATTAGAATGTAGAGTTGAAAAGTACATTATTTATAAGAAACACAATTGAAACATATTAAAATAGAATAATAATGATGAACTGGATCATAATTTGTTATATCTCAGGAAAAAAAGAAGTACTATCAAGATCTCAGATGAGGAACCAGTAAAATTAGACATTTTAAATGAGATTATCAGAGAAACCATATTGTTTTTAGAGATACCATAGATTATGAAGTAATATCACCTCTTTTTATACACACACACACTGAATGGTACAAATTATAAATATTTAAAGAAAAAAATGAATTTAATTATAAGGAGATGTAAATGGCAAAACTATAACAACTGGGGATCTCAGTGTGACCCTTTAAAACAAAAACAAATATTATTTTTAAAGATTTTTCCTTCTTTTTAAAAGGAAAGAATTAAAAACCCAAATAAAACTTTAGAAAGAGTGAGAGATGATAGTTCTCTAGTAATTAGTGAATAAGAATCAAAGGGCATAAACATGTTCTTGGCTTTTTATAGCATATTACAAAAAGTAAAACAATAAGATGAAGCATCACAAAACAATCATGGGAAATCAATATCTTTAAAAACTAAAAACAAAACAGCAGGAAGGAGTCCAGTCCTTTTCCTATTCATATCTTCCCCTACTGTTATCTGTATATAAACACCTGGAGGACAAGAGCTGCTACATTTTTGCTATTGTATGCCCACTACCTGCATGTAGCATACTTTATAAATTCTCACTGGATTGAATAGAATACTTTAGCTTGTCATTCTCTTATTTAATTGTGTTTCATGAGGACAGGAACTAAGTCTGATCTAAACTTTCTATTTCTCCAAATGCCTAGTATGGTGCTTTTCACACAATACAAGTTTAATCCTTATTGCTATTGATGAATATGAGCATGTTCTCATTTTGTGTTATAGGATTACAGAATTTGAAACTGGGAGGGATCTTAGAGATGATTGAGTCTACCTCTTGTTTTGCAGATGACAAAACCGGCCTAGAGAAGTAGTATAATTGGAACAAAAACCCAGATTAGCTGGTTCCAAATTTTTACCTTTTTACATGTTGTATCTCCCCAGAATCAGGTAAACTTTTTGAGTGAAGACCATTTTTGTTTTTTTTATTTTTTTCATTTTTGTCTTTGAATCCTCAGACCTGGCACAGTGTTTGTACATTGTAGACACAATAAAATTTTTAAATTAAATTAAAGTCCTTTTCTTCTTACTATATTTTTGTACATTTAATTTTTTGATGAAATCAGTTCTACATGAAAGCAAGCCATTTGAGGAAAGAGAAGATTGACACTAAAAAATTATAGGAAATGAGAAAAACTTTAAGTTACATAAATGTATGACAATGTGAAAGGAGTCTTTAGAATATTAGCTGATAAACTAAAGTAGTTAGGGGTGACACTATTGCAGAGTTCTAATTAATGCTATCCTAATTAATGAACATTTGCTATAATAAAAGCTGAACTAATATTGGGGCACCTAAGTGGCACAGTGGATAGAGTGCTGGACCTAGAGTCAGGAAGATCTGTGTTCAAATTTAGCCTAAGATATTTGTTAGCTGTGTCACTTAACTTCTGTTTGCCTCAGTTTTCCCATATGTAAAATGAAGCTCTTACTTCTCAGAGTTGTTGTGAGGATAAAATAAAAAAAAAATAAAGTGCTTAGTACAGAGCCTGGTGCATAGTAAGCACTATATAAGTGTTAGTTATTATTAATGTTATTGTGGAAATAACATAATGATATACATATGGTTTAGGAAAGTTAACTTATAAAGACTTGAAAAAAATCTATGCATTTGGTGGATTTTATAATTTTCCCAAATTAAAAAAGTCAATTATTTGACCAATTTTTAACAAATACTTTAAATGTCTGCTTTTCCAGATTTATAGTTCATTATCCCCTTTCACAGTGGAGTAGGAAGAGGATTGACATTGCAATGAGAGGGTCCAGGATCAAATTCCACCTTTGGGGCTTTCTACCTTTGTGACTGTGGGCAATTCAGCAAATAACCCTGGTTCTCAGTTTCTTCATCTATAGAATGAGGTATTTGGGCTAAATGGCCTCTGAGTTCCATTTTATTTCCAAATCTTTGATCCTATGACTTCTATGTCTTATCTAGTTCACATTATAGACCACCTGGTCTATTTGCTGTTCCTTGAATTTGTTACTCCATTTCTTGTCTCCAGGCCTTTGGACTGTCCTCCTTTACCCTTATTCTTCTCCTTTACCCTTATTCTCTCATAGTAGACATTTCCTTCAAGGCTCAGTTAATGTACCATCTCCTAGGGCAAGACTTTTCTGATCCCTTAGTTTTAAAGCACTTTCATATATGATGAATATCTCTAGTACAACATAAGTACCCTGAGGGCAGAGATGTTCTTCAAGTTTTTTTTCTCCCCATCATCATCATCATCATCGTCAGTATTTATAGAGCTCTTTAAGGTTTGCAAGAGACTTTATATAGTTATTTCATTTGATTTGTATGACAGCCTTTTGAGGTAGATAGTATTATTATACGTATTTTAAAGATATATATATATATATAAACTAAGGCTAAAAGAACATAAATGACTTGCTCAGGAATACATGGCTAATAAGTGTCTGAGGAAGGATTTGAATTCAGATCCAAATTCAACACTATCCACTGCACCACCTACCTACCAGACACTTACAAAATGCTTATTGAATTGGAGTGAGAAAACAAAAATGAAAACAAAGGCTTGGTCTTTGATTATACTTGACATACTCTCAATTTCTTAAAATGCTTTTAGAAGCCACACTCTCAGTAATTACAATAACCAATCTTGGTTTCAGGGAAGAGACAATGAAATTTACCACTCTCTTCCCCTGGAGAGCTCTGTTGCATATGATATTAGTCAATTTAGATTTCACTTTATGGCTTTTCTATGTTGGGGGTGGGATGATTATTGGGTGCATGGGTGCCAGAAATAATTGCCATGAATTCATTTTTTACATGCTACTGTTTGATTTAATACTTTAGTGGACATTGTCTTCATTTAACCCAAATTGTTCACTTTGGAAAAAACTTCCTTGGATACATGGGGCTGATGCAGGAGCAGAATTATGTACTCTGGAAAATATTACAAAATACAATCCACATATACAAAACTATCCATGGCCTGTGTTTAAACCACACCTGTGACATATACCAAGTCTTGTAACCCTGAGCAAGTCACTCAGTATACCAGGCATAACAAACATGAATTCTAGAGTAGTCTGCATTTTTTGAGTGATTTTCCTTAGTAGGAATACCCTGTGTCAATGAAACCACAGGTTCAATATCAAAAGAAAGAAAGGAAGAAACAAGGGAACAGAGAAAAAAGGAAGGAAGAAAAATAAAAATGGGAAGGAAGAAAAGAAATTAAGAAAGAAAGGAAGAGAAAGACAGAAAAAAACTATAAAAATCATGTTTTTAACATTTTAATATCTTCTCTATCTGAATAACCTCAAATGCTTTTTTGTCAGTTGGCATATGATTTTTTTTAAATTAAAGTGGAGGTGGAGGCTAGAGAAAGGTAAGGTGCCAATTAATCACTAGCTTTTATCATTATAGAAAACTAAGTAGAAAATACATTAAGTGATTGAATTACCAAAGTCACAATGGGGATCAGAGGATCATAGAACTTTTTTTTCTTTTAGGTCTTATTCCTTCTTGATTGTAACACTTATCTGCAATAGAGTGACTAATCCTGGGCATATACACTAACGATCATTTAGCACAATGATTCTCAACCTTTTTTCTTCTGACACACCAAAGAGAGATATAGAATTTTCATGTACACATATAGACAGATATAAATGGACATTTAAATAGATACAACCATTTGTGTGTATAATTACATAAATATCATCATCTCTAGAAGTATAGATACATGTGTTTCAATATTTCAAAAATCTATGACTTAATCAGTGTCTGGATTCCCCCATACAACACCTCTATGGCTTTAATAGAAGTTTTTTGCACAGGTTTCTGTGGACAAAACCATCACACTACAGCCATTGTGATAATGATCCTTTCTGAAGTTAGACTGCTCTTTGGACAATAGACATTGTTTATCACTACTCCCATACTTAAACATTCTATAACTTGGAAGAGCTGCCATAGCTTTTGCTCCAGTGTGCCAGCCTCTGAGAACTCAGGGTCACCTTCACTTTACTATACAGTGTCATAACATGATTTTTCCTGATGATATTGATATATGTATATATTTGAGTTTATTATATATGTTTGTATCCCTAGTAATACACACACACATATCAAAAAGAATTGTTCAAATTTTAGTCCAAATTTTATGGAACAAATCCTTTTATTAAGGGGATTTGTTCTGTGAAGTTTGGATTCAGTGAAAGGGTCTCACTTGAGGACCTAGAGGGCCACATGTGACTTTGAGGCCAAAGGTTCCCCACCCCTGGTCTAGTCAGTCAGTCTGTTAACCTTTATTAAGTACCTGCTATGTGCCAGACACTGTGCTAAATACTCAGTGTATATATGACTTATTTGTTCAGTTTGCCAAAATTCACTATTACTAATGTCACAAGATCACTGGATTTAAAAAGGTAATTTTCAGAATCAGTTTTACTATTCCATTAATGGTCCTGGTGGATAATTCTGGCATGTGTGAAGTATTAAACCTTTTCTGAAAACAATTCTGACAATGACTTTTGGTCAAATTCCTTGGCATTATCAAAATACATATATACACACATACATACATGCATACATATGTAGTCTGTGTGACTGAAATATCTAAACTTTAATGTCTTTACTGACCACATTGCTATGAAAATAGCTGTACTACCAAGCTTACTGGAAAACCATAGTCAGAGTAGTATTCAGAACCTTTGTGATTCTAATCAGTACTCTACTGGAACAAAAGCAATCTTGTTAATAAAACCAGCAATGGGACCTTCATTATGTAACTGGTAAATTTCCTCCCTTATAAGGATCAATACTTTTTTGATTATACATTTTTAATTGAAGTTATATCATTTCCTACTTTTATTTAAAGAGAGTTTTCGACAGATACAGAAATTTTAAGAGGGTTTTATTTTAATCTTTTACAGTGAGGTCTATTCCTTATAATCCTTCTTACTAAGTTTCTGAGGGCCTACATTATTCTTTTCCTTACTAGCTATTTTTTTTCTTACCTCACTGCCCAGTAAGTGCTGATTTTAATTTTGAAAACAACTTTTATAACACAGTGCCCACAGATAACACTGTGAAACATATAGTTGGCAAATGTCAAAGTATAATTCCTTTAGTCCCTAGTAAAAGCTCTTGACACATTAAAAAGAAAAATTTCTTGTCAGCAGAACATTGAAGATAAATAATATACTTCATATATCTGGAGCAATGTGCATAAATAAACCTTTTGAGCTAGAATGACAATCATTAACCTGAATGTGATATTAACCCTAGCTGTAGTTACAGCATAATAACACTTGCCACTCCTCTGGAACCTTTCTTCCCAGACTCACAAAACAATTTAAGAACCTTAATTCTCTAGTTCTCACAACATTCCTACAGGCAGGCAATTATTTTTGTTCTTGCTTTATTGATGGAGAAACTAAGGTAGCGAAATTTTTTCAAAGTCACAGATCTGACAAGAAGCTAAGAGTGGTGTGTGGGATTTCCTATTTCACACAGTACATTTTATTCAAAGTAGTGTTAGAAATTTTTTCTATTTTTCTCCCCAAGAAGTAATATAATTTATTCTAGTTTCCCAGCTTACTTGCATTATCTGCAGTAGTCACCTCAATAATAAAATAAAATGTTGTTCTCATAATAAAACATTGCCATATAGTTTGAAATAGGTGAAATTCAAATAGTCATCACAAAAATGTCTGTTATGAGACATCTTCACTATTGCAGAAGCAGATTCTGGAAGGAAACAAGATGGTGTTTATAATTCTGAATTCAATGTCTTAGAGTTAATGCACGTGTCAAGTATTAGATCCATTCCGAAAACTATTCTGATAATAGTTTTTGGTCAAATTCATTGGCATTGTCTATATGTAGTTTGTGTGACTGAAACATTTAAACTTTTATGCCTTTACACACCACATTACTACGAGAACAGCTGAACTAACTAACTATTGGACAATTACAGAGTGGTATTCAGAACCATTCTGATGCCATCAATATTCATATGATATGGACTTGAAGCCAGTAAGTCAGTCAACCAACAGGCACTTATGAAGAACTTATTATATGTGAGACACTGTGATAAGGACTGGGGATACAAAGAAAGACAAAAGTAAGGTCATTCACCATTCTAGTTAAATTGCTACAGATGCTCTTAATTTTATCAACATCCTTTAAATGTGGAGCCCATAAGTGAACAAAATATTCCCAATGAAGTCTTACTTAAGCATAGTGAAAGTAGCAGCTATTCCAAGAGACTGTTCTCCTTTTCTTATCCCCAAAGCCCCAAGAGCCTACTATTTTTTTTTGCATCATCTAGTAGTTCCAGTACTGTATCAAGTAATAGAGGAGAAAGGGTACATTTTTATTTTAACTCTGTACTGTCTGAGAAAGCTTCAAGTATTTCTAAATTACAAATAATATTAGCACTTCCTATCGTAGGTAGTTTTGTTCATATTAAATTAATGCTTTTTGATATCTATGCATTTTAAGGTTTCTAGCATAAATGATTACTACAGTGTTTTGCTGAAGGGTTTTTTCCCCTTCATCTATTGATTTAATCATTTGATTTATTTTTTTGTGATTAATAAGACTAATTGTACTGATTATTTAATGTTGAGCCATCCTTGCATCCCTGATAGAAATCTAATAAATAATTATTTCTAAAAATATTTTTGAGTATTCTCTTTGCTAAAATTTATTTACTTTTTACTCCAGTGTTCATTAGTTACATTGCACTATTTCCTTCCTTTTTCACTCCATGGATGAGGTATCAGGGCAATATTTGTCTCATAAAAGGATTCTACTAGATTGTCTTTTTTTCCCTGCATTTTAGTGTATTTTATTAAACATAGTAACTAATTACTATGTAAATATTTGATAGAATTCACTTAAAAATTCATCTGGCCCTAGGAATTTTTTCTCTGACAGCTCATTTATTATTTGCTCATTTAGTCTGATTATAGATCTCACTCATGCCTCCTTTGCTTTTATGCCTTTACCTTTCCTTTTTCTTATTTGGGATGTCTTATTGAGAACCTAAATCATAGAATTATTAATATTTAAATTGTGCTTTTTAAAGTGTCTATTTTTTGGTCTACTAATTTATTTTATAGTTCTTAAGGCAAGAGTCTATTTCTTTTAAATCATTGATTTTTGGTATATTCCTAGCCATAGCTATTTCTGATAATTCTCTTCATTTCGTCTCTATTCAGAATGAATTTATCCTGTTCCTTTGTAATTTTAGCAATTTGTATCATTTCTCAGTTTTGATCATTGGCTAATGATTTATCAATTCTGTTATTCTTTTGCAATAGTACTATTTCATGAGTTCAATAATCTTTTATTTTCAATTTTAACTATTTCTTAATTTCAAAAAAATTCTTCTTTTAGCTTTTCTTAAGGCTGATATTTATTTTCTAGATATTTTAATCATTTATTAGTTTATGTTATCTTTTTGTTTGTTAATATATTTTAAAATAGATAGATACATGTAACAGTAATTTATAAATATAATTAATGTTTAATATTCCCTTTCTTAAAAGAAGAAAACCAATTAAGCAAAAACAAGTGGCAAAATGATGGCACATGACATTAAATGTCCCAGATTCATGTCTCCCCAACATTTTACCAAAAAGAAGGAAGTGCATGTCTTCATTTCTTTTGTGAGTCCAAGATTAGTCATTATAATTACTAAACATCTTAATTATTTTCTATTTTGTTTATTTGTATTATTGTATTCACTGTATATAGTTAACCTAGCTCAAATTGCTTTACTCCATCAGTTCTTAAATGTTCACATGTTCACTGACTTTCTCATATTCATCCTTTCATACTTATTTTTGTTCAGTCATTCAGTCATGCCCAACTCTTCAGGATCCTGTGGACCATAGCACACCAGGCTCTTCTATCCTCTGTTATCTCCCAAAGTCTATCTGAGCTCATGTTCATTGATACCATGACCATATCTATCCATCTCATCCTCTGCCATCCTCTTTTCCTTTTGCCTGCAATCTTACCCAACATCAGAGCCTTTTCATGTAGCATGACAATATTTGTTGCTATTCATGCACTGGTTTTTCAATAATCCATCTGAAAGATTCAACCATATCATACAAAAAAAAGTACTGGAAATAATGTTTTGTTTTTTCTATATTTCCTTATTGAGATCCCAGTTTCATAGAATGATTGGCAAAGAAATAGAGCTGTAAATTATAGTACAATGTATAAGGTAGAATGAACATTTTTAAAAATAAGAAATATAAAAATAAATTTTAAAAAGTATATCAGCACAGCCTAGCCTTGAACAATGAAGATTCCTTCATATTTGTCTTCAATTATTTCTATACACAGTACTCTTTAATTATATTTGTTTCTTATATGTGTCTTACTAAGTAAACTCAAATATTTTATGAATTTTATAATTATTTTGAATGACATTTTCCTTTCTAGTATTTTGTTTTTGATCTGTTTCTTACTGCTATGTTGGAAGGCTAATGAGTTTATGCTTTTATTTCATATTCTGTTATTTTACCAATGCTATCAATGATCTTAATTAGTGTTAAGTGATTCTTGGAAATTTTCTAAGTCATATTATCTGCAAATAGAATGTATAATTTTTAGTAATGTTACTGTTTCATTGACAATAAGTGATTTATAAACAATGGAATTTCCTTCTTTATTTCTTTTGATATAATTAATTTTTTTTGGCTTCTATGCAATCATTTTGATAATGTCTGGGTTTTTTTTTTTAGTTTGCCTAAACATAACAAATTTTGCTGTAGTCTCCCATGTTCAGTGTTCAATTTGTTATCATTATGTTTCTTTCATGCAACACATTTTTAAGTTTCTCTGCTTTTTAAATCTTTTTCTTGGGAAATTTAATCCATTTTAGTTTAGTAATATACATTTTAAGATTTTATTGTCCATTTTCAAAATTCCCTATATAATTTCCCCTTTTTAAACCTTCAGTTAATTCTTATAATTTGTTTCATCACACTAATTTACTTTTCTTACACAATTTCTCTCTGCCCCCTTTCTCTAGATTACCAGGTTTCTAAATCCTTGCATGTTCTTGTACTACCATTTCTTCTATTCTTTCTAAACCTTTCTATTCCCAGTACCAATAAAAGAATTGCACAGCAACCTCCATGGCTACCTTCTGTGTATCTTAGATTTCTTCTAACTGGGGATGTCTTTTTCAGAAAGGATGCATATTCTTACCTTCCTTTAATATATGGTCCTAATAAAACACACTGTACATATCCAACTTTGAGAACTGTCTGACAGGCATTCAGTAAAGGGCATCTTGAATTTGTGAGTTGAACTTAGTGCTGTTGTTCTGTGTCTAAATATGTACAACATCTCAATCATTCAATTATTTTTGTAGCATTAGTACTGGGTGATACACTTGATAGAATGCTGGGCCAGAAGTCTGTAAGACCCAAGTTCAAATCTAACCTCAGGTACTTCCTAGCTTTGTGATACTGGGCAAATAATTAACACTCTTTATGCCTCAGTTTCTTCCTATGTAAAATGGAGACAATAATAACACCTACCTCACAGAATTGTTAAGATAATGTTTGTAATGTACTTTGCAAAAAGGGCTAGTTTCATCTACTGCTATTGCTACTACTACTACTAGAAGTTGTGTTGACACCATTTACTAACCTATTTCCTCAGGTAGTTCCTGAGGTTCTCCATCTAAAAGAGGGCAGTTCTCTAAGACTGACCTAAAAATGTTTGGGAATGGGGGTATGGAAAAATAGGTACATTGATGCATTGTCAGTAGAGATGTCAACAAGTTAACCATTCTGAAGAACAATTTAGAACTACACCCAAAGGGTTATAAAATCATGCATACCATTTAACCCAGCAATAATGCTACTAGAGATAAAAGAGATAAAAGAGAATGGAAAAGGACCCATACATACAAAAATAATTATAGCGGCTCTTTTTGTGGTGTCAAAGAACTAGAAACTGAGGGGATGCTTATAAATTGAGGAATACCTAAACTAATTGTGGTATATGAGTTTGTGTATAAGAAATGACAAGCAAATTCGTGAACAATAGCTTGATAGCATTGACTTTCTGACTTCTGAGTTCATCTAATATATTAAAAGAAGGAATCAAATACACTGCTTTGGTTACTTATACGAAAGACTTAGTGCAGTTATTTATATTTGTGTTGTTGGAGTGCAGTAGGAATAATATAGCTAGCATTCAGAATACTTGAAACCCATTGAAATGGAAATGTCCAGAACTGATTTTATCCTCTAGCAACTATCAGTTGGGGTTAAGTGACTTGCCCAGAGTCACACAGCTAGTAAATATTATATGTCTGAGGCTGGATTTGAACTCAGGTATTCCTGACTTGAGGACCGGTTCTCTATCCACTGAGCCATCTAGCTACTCCTTGGTTTAGTACTTCTTTGATGTTCTCTGTCACCCCTAGCTTCCATCTTATAAATTTCCACAGGAGATTCATGGGTAGTCAAAATGCCTAGGTATTGAGTCCCCCCACTTAACTTTCTACAATCTTCTGACAGTGCTTTGAATAGACTGGAGTTTATATCAATCACCACTGACTCTCTTGAGTTATTTACTTTGCCTAGACAAACAAGAACCTTTGTGTCCAATTTCTTTATTGTTTGTTGTGTTGTAATTCAAGTTTGGATAGGTCTATTTCTGGAAATTCTGAGAAGCCTCGTCCGTACTGTCTGTTGAATTATAAATTGTAATTGTCCTTCATAAAATGATTCAAATGCATTTGAGATTCAAGACACACTATTCAGTTAAGAAAAACACTTTATGTTTTTGTTTCTTATTGTCACACAGTAGATGCTTAATAAATGTTTATTAATTGGTTGGTTGATTGATAATTGTTACAGAATTTTGACTACACTCATAATTGAATAGAAAGAGAACTGAGCTAGCTCCAGAATTAAGTCACAAGATGAAGTCAGGGTGGTACATGCAATTCTCACTACCACTTGCTGATCCAATCCCCTCACACCTTGATACCTGAGTGGTGCCACTCTGTTGTTCCAGCAAATTCATCCAGACCATACACTCCTCATTTATGTCTCAGTTCTGGGCAGCAAGGAAACTTTTCTCTTCAATCTTGCAGTTGTAGGTGCATTCATATCATAACATCATATATGGTCTCCAAGACCATTTGATTTAGTTCAATGTAGCTCAAAGGTGCCATATCTTTGATCCTCCGGAGCAGACTCTCTGGCTCCATGACAAAATCAGAGAACTTCTCTCTTTTCTGTTAGGAGGCATATAAGAATTTCTAATATAAATCATTGGCACTTCTAGAAGTAAGGAACTGGCTATCTGGAAACATCAAATACCTGGGGCATTGAATCTTCAAGGTGTACATGATGTCAAATACAAATGCCCTGAAACTCTCTCTTACCTAATTATATTTCTCTACATTAGTTCTATATTACACCTATATCATATCCTAGAAATATTCTAGCCGCATACTAAAGACTTCTTTTTTTTTAATTTGGCAGAAGACCATGTTTCCCCTCCAAGTTGCACAGGTTGCCATATTGAGTCACTATAATAGTTTGTTAGGCTATCAGTTCTTCACAAGTAACTTCTGTCACAGAATCATTAGTTTCTGAGCACTGTGGATTCTAAGTCACTGTTGGGGGGGGTGTCACCTCTAAGTTGTGAACTGGTGGAAGCAATTTTGCTTCTGAATCACAAAATGAGTGTTGTTTTAACCATGAGGCCTCTTGTATCATCCAGAGTTGCTCCTTATTTTATTAGGAAGATTTTAAGAATTCTCTTTATTTCCTGGTCAGCAGTTGGGGTTTTTAATAACTAGATTCTAGAAGCCCTATTAACATTTATCTTCCTGAGGTTGCTGAGGTGTGCCACTCTTTTAGACATCTTCTCTAATTCAGCTATAACTTCATCTTCATCCTTTTATTCCTTAGAATTCATTTCACATTCCTTCCAAGTGCCAGAAGCATTGTGTAAAAGCCTTTCAATATATTCTATTACAATTATTGCTGCTCCCCACTTCAATTTATATGGTTCCATTATTACACTCAAATTTCCCAATAACTGAGTAGTCATGGTAGCTATTTGGTCCAATACTTGAATAAGCAAGGAAAACAATAATCCAGTTCAATCAAACAATAATACAAAGTCAATTTTTGACATAAAATGGTATTAGTAACTCTTCTGAAAATCAATGTGTCTGTCCTGGAAAAAGAAAATCATATCATAGGACTTTGCTGTATATGCTTTGTTTAGGGAAAAAAATTACAAAAAAAGAAGAAAAGAGTATGAAAAGAAATAGTGGATTCCTGCATTGCTAAAGTATCCCCAAAACATATATCCCAGATGTGTTCTATTCATGTGAGTGCTCCTCAGGTACTCATAGGCCCCTTGTTCTTTTAAGTCTCTTGTTCTTTTATGGTAGTTGTCCAGTGAAACCTGCTAACTCATGAACCAATAACAACATTTCATCCATTAAATCATAGTGAATGACCACAAATTTAGTGTAAAGACATTTAATGAAACAATTAGTTGGGATTAATGATGTGTAACCATTTCTAAATGATTTCCATCCTTCTCCCTTATTATGTCTTACAAAAAGTACTAGTGTTTTTCCTGATTAACCCATTAATAACTAGAATACAGATTGAGTGGATATACCCACTACTTATGGCAGGAATAAGGAGAATTTGTTCTAGGAGAATGACCAATATTAGCAGCAGAATGAAATTAGTTTTTCTTGGGTTACTTCTAACTTGCCCTTGGTTTCTGGTCATTCATACTTCTCCATTTTTCCTGTAAGAGCTCCTATAAAAGCTATCCTTGGCCACCTATCATTGGAGAGCCTCCATCAATCAGGATCTGGGTGATATCTCCACATTGTAGAATACCTACACTGGGGGCAGCTAGGTGGCACAGTGGATAGACCACTGGCCCTGAAGTCAGGAGGACCTGAGTTCAAATCCAGCCTCAGACCAAACGCTTGACACTTACTAGCTGTGTGACCCTGGGCAAGTCACTTAACCTTGTTTGCCTCAGTTTCCCTCATTGATAAAATAGGGGATAATAATAGCAACTATCTCTAAAGGACATTGTGAGGATTACATTAGATAAAATTTTAAAGTGCTTATTTTAGTGCCTGGCACATAGTAAACAATATATAATTTTAAAGAGAGTATTTGTGGACAGGATGAGAATTTACAGGCTGTCAACACATACAATTGGTCCATGTAGGAGAATGATTTTGCCATTCCTAGAATTCTACACAAAATATGTTGTATTGTGTCATTTAACCTGGGAAGATTCCTACAATATTATTCTATAACACAAACAAATACTATAGAACATGAATACAAACACACATTGATATATACATACGTCAATTTGGTAGAAATAATAATATTATTGTCAGAAAATGCTTACCTATAGTCAACAGGACCTCAAGAAAAAGTCATAACACAAGTTTGTAATACTATTTAGATGCATTTACCATTTTAAAAGTTAACTCATTTACCTGTATGAACTTTTGTGTCAGTGAATATCTTGACTATAAACCATGAACAGATTTATAATCAGTGTTTTGGTTTTCAATATTACCCTTATAAGTAAAACCTTTCATGATAAACACATAAAAGCAGTTGTTCTTTTTTATTTGTTGTTGAGGGGAGGGACCATGGGTATGTAAAATTCTTAGGGAAACAATCACTTAAACTCTTTGGACATTAATTTCTCAAACTGTAAAATGAAGAATTTGTATTATATTAGAATTTCAGACTTAGAAGAAACTTCAGTAGACATTGGATTCAACTGGAACCTGACCAAGAAGTCCTTCTACAACACTAATAATAAATTTTTAGTCATCTTTTTCTTAAGGGAGAACTTATTCCTTCCCATAGAATCCCATTCCATTTCAGGATTCTGCTTATGGCAAGTCATTGTGCTTCATATATTTTCTCTCTGTGTGTCTCACATGTTCAAGGAGGACTAGCCCTGCTTGTGTGAGGGCTCTCCCAACTCTTTTCAGGGCTGCTTATCCACATTTTGTATCCACTTTAACCTGACTCTCATGCTTCCAAGAAGCTGTGGTATGTGCAGTGGCCACACCGTGTCTTGGCAGGTTGAGGGCAACCAATAGGCCTGAAATCCATCAGTGAATTAGGGGGATGTTTAACCCAAACACGTGAAGGCTTCCTCTGGTTGAATGGGCAGATGAGAATAATTTGTTCCAATGGGCATGAAGGCAGCTGACGCAAGCTCTGTGGAGTGCTTGGAGTTTGGTCAGATATGTAAGATACCAAGGTCATCCACTCCATCCTGTGCCATTGCCATCCCTCTTGACTTTTATCATGCCATTGTACATTGATGACTCTGGACGAGAGAATGAGGCTGATGATTTGTGAAACTCTGCTTCACTTAAATCTAATTCATGTGCAAGTCAAACATCACTCCTTGATGTCATTGGCCATTTTGGAAAATGAAGGAAAAACAACAAATACATACATACATGCATACACACATGCATACACACACATACATATATAAACGTGCAATATATTATACATAATATAATAACACATATGTGTGATGTGAGTGTATTCATATATAAACATATATAAACATACACATATATAATCATAGACTTATCTTGTCTCTCAAGGATAACTATCTTATTAACAAATACTACTACATATACTTATTAACTTATTAACTATCTCATTAACAAATACTACTACATACACTACAAATACTACTACATGTACTACAAATACTACTACTACTACAAATACACAATAACAAATATTTGTAGTCAAGGGAAACAATTTTCTTCATTGACTAGGTCCAAAAATGTTTGTTTCATTCTGCATCTTTAATCTATCACCTCTTTGTGAGGAGATAGGTAGCATAGTTCATTATTAGCCCCCTGGAATCATGTTTAGTCATTGTATTTATCAGCCTTTTTAAGTTATCAAATTTGTTTTTCTCTACAATTATTTTTTTTTTAGGCAATTGGGGTTAAATGACTTGCCCAGGGTCACACAGCTAGTAAGTGTCAAGCATTTGGTTTGAGGCCAGATTTGAACTCAGGTCCTCCTGACTTCAGGGTCGGTGCTCTATCCACTGTGCCACCTACCTGCCCCCTTGTCTCTACAGTCTTAAACAAGCTTGTATTGTTATTGTGTAAATTATTGTCTAGTTTCTGCTCACTTCACTCTGTATTATAATTGTGGTTATTGTTCAGTTGTTTAAGTCATGTCTGAATCTTTGTGACCTTATTTGGGGTTTTCTTGGCAGAGGTGCTGGGGTGGTTTGCCATTTCCTTGTCTACCTCATTTTCAGATGAGGAAACTGAGACAAACAGGGTTAAGTGGCTCGCCCAAGGCCATATAGGTAGTCATTGTCTGAGGTCAGATTTTGAACTCAGGAAGATAAATCTTCCTGCCTCCAGACACTCCATGGCACCACCTAGTTTCCCCCCCTCCTCACAATCCTGTATCAGTTCACACAGATCTTCCCGATTTTCTCTGAACGCATCAATTTTGTCATTTTTTATGGAGCAGGTACTTACATTCTAACAGGCAGCAAGAACACACAGAGAGAAAGCTTATCAACAAAAGGTATTTTGTTCCAAGTAGTCACTATGTTGGTGAGTACAAAAATATGGAAGTTGATTAACAAACTCTTTTATTGGCAACAAAGTAGGTGGTGACCAGGGTGAAACTGGTTAGTATGAAGAAGTATGTATGTATGTGTGTGAGGGTGTATATGTATAAATTAATACACACACATATATATATACACACATATATAATACACATATGCATATATGTATATGTATATGTATGTATGCATATACTACTATAAAACATCTTACATCTGTAAAGCACTTTACAATGTGGTTTTCTTAAAACAAATCTGTGTTGTAGATAGTACAACAAATTTTACAAATTAGGCAACTATTGGTCTGGGAGATTAACTGACTGAATTTCATGGAAAATAAGTTAAAGAGATGAAAATGGGAAACAGATTCTGTTTCCGCTTACATCATCCATGATCATTATTTCATTAAATTTTATACATATATAATATATATACACCTTATGCATATACACAAACACACACATAACATAGGGGATTCCTTTATTCAGAGATTAGCAGATTCCAGTAAAGGTGAAAAAAATAAAATTGTTTTACTTCTAGATTGTAGATTTGCAAATCTATTTCTGTCTAAAGCAAATCATTGCACAATGAAATAAATCAAACACAGATTTGCTGTGACTTCACTACAAGACAGTATTATAAATAGACAATGATTCACAGGCCACCCAACTCTTGCAATTCTGAGAATCTTCTGATAAGAATAACAGCTTTTCAAAAACCCTGTGGGGGCTATTATGAGGACATGAAAGATGAGCATGTATAAGAATTTTTTAACTCGATTTTCTCCAGGTGACAAACTATCAAAACAACTTTCCTTTATAATCCTTGTCTTTATAACTCATAAGGTAGTGAGAAACTACATAAAATGTTTGATAAGTCAAGTAGACTCAAATAGTTACATTTGTAACACTAAGATTTTAAAAAAACATAATTATTATAATTGCTTATCAGATCACCATCAATAAAATATGAAGCCCACATATCTTTGTGGTGAAATGGCTTGCTATCTTCTACACATGTGGTACAGCATCCCTCAATGAAATTATTGCCTTATATTTCACAATGGCCTATTCATTGTTCTTTATTCCTTAGGCTCATCATACAAAATATGCAACCTTTAATACTGTAATATTCCATAAAAATGGTAATCCAAAAAATAAAATCTTTACTTTGGCATTACAGTGCTCTCTTCTAAACTCCACCATGATGCAGTGGAAAGAACACTGAATTTGAAGGTAGAGGATATAGTTTCACGTCTCTGGTTGGCCACTTATTACCTTTTTGACACTTCTTGGTCCCAGTTTCCTAAACTATAAAATGAGAAGATTGTAGTACATTGTCTCTTTTTCTATAAACGTTATTTGTATATAGTACATTCTCTGAGTTTCGTCCTCCCAACTCACACTTTGCACTAGCAGGTCTGGTGGGTCACTACTGCTTCTTGCTTCATGGTGTTAGGGGACCCAGAAGTACTAGATGGTGACTTGTTTTTCTGATGCTTTAGCTCATGAACCAACACCATATGCTTCCTAATTGAATATCAGTTGATAGTGGTTAAACAGTAAGATTTACTTAGTCTTTAGAAACATATATCCTAAAATGGTATAGTAATAACCTTTGGTATAAAACATGACCTGAAAGTCAAAGATATCCTCTTCTACAAGTACACAGAGAATCCAGAGGAAAGTGGGTTCAAACTTAAAGCATAGGTAGCAGTGGGAGTAATACTTCTCCTGGAAGGTGTTTTCTTCCCTTTATGAGATACTCATGATGTTCCGCTTAGGCATGAAATAGCCACCTACTTGGTTTCTTGTAGACTCTTGAAACTGCCTTTCCTCTGTGTGTCTAGTTAGCTGCTGAATCACAATTTAGGCACTTCTATTAGCAGTTGCTACCTTACAAAATGTAGAAAGCATCTAAATATCTTCTGAGACATATCCAGAATTACATGCAGCCCCACACCTTCCCACACACATATTTATAAAATCATCATTACAGGAAAAGGATAAAAAATTATTTAGAAGGACATTAGTTATTTAAGGTTGGGCTTCACAAATATAATAAGAAATTATGATGATATGTAAATTGATATATAGATTCCATACTATAATAATTATTATAGAAGTATATGGTAATAAAATTCAAGTACAGAAACAGAAGTTCTAGGATATTCAGGGAAGCAACAGGGAAAAGAAGGATTAAAGAAAGCGTAGCATTACATACAGACCTCAAATTACATTATCAATCAATAATCATCAAAACTCTTTCTAGAAAAAACTTTCAAAGTAGTTTGATTGAACAGATTTTAAAAAAGAGAAAAAAAACACTGAAACCTTACATTTGTTAAATGTAAGAACATAAATTTCTGGGAAAGAACTACCTATTTATATTGATGGAATTGGAAGTCTTTTTGGCAGAAATTAAATTTGGATTACCATCATTCAACAATCAATAAGCAACCATTAAGCTCCCATTGTAATACTGTTAAGTTTAAAGTTACACAACCTACAACGAAAGAAACTTAGGCAGAGCTCTGAGCCAATGGCACTTTATTAAAGGGTACATGGTCCCCTCTAATGAAGTGAACCTCAGATCTTCCTCAGTATTCTAGATGCCCCTGGTCCCCAGGAACTTTTTTTTATATGATTGGATACCCAATTATGCAAAAGAGGTATGATAAAATACAGAATCTCATTTGTTGATAGACCTTGCTCTTGGGGCCAAAAATGATGCATCAGCTAGAAATGGTGTATCAGTAGGGAGGGTCTTGGGTTGAGCCAAGCATGGTGCATCTCCACTAAGTGTTCATGAGATGGTCATAAAATAGTCACCTGTTCATGTTGGACAAGAGAGAGTCATCTGGAAGTACAAAAATAGGTTGAGGGACTCTCCATGTAATTGAATCATCTCTGCCACACTGGGCATGGTCACCATAACAAGGAAAAACAAGGGTAAAGGGCCTCTAGCTAGCTTCCTATGGTAATTAAGCAAGTGAATTTACAATCTGTAGTTCACCTTTCTAGACCTAATATATAGAATGTATAATTACTACACCTATGGAATCATATCAAACTGATTAACACTGATTGGAATAGAGTAGGGATTGAAATGAATCATGTCTCACACCATGTGCCAGGGTAGATACAGGGAATACCAACACATTTTTATATACGTGTATGTATATATGTATGTGTGTATGTGTGTGTGGATGTAAATATATATAATCTCAGAGTTTGCTTTCTATTGGGGAAACAATATAAGGATACTAATGTTTACATATGAGTGAAGACAGAATAATCAAAAGGAGTCTGTTTTCACAGTCTCATGAAATAATAAAATACACATTGCTACTGCTGCTGTTGACATACAATGAAATGGCATAATGTAATATACCAACCCTGGGCCAAATGACCCTACTGACATATGGAGGTTTTAAGCAATGTTTTAACCTAATTGGTTGGCATATATTAATTAATAGGTCATTAGTGGTTAACCAACTGCTTGCCACTGCTTTTATTCTTAATAATGTTTGCTCATCAATTTATTGATTAACTGTCTGCTCCTAGTTGTCTTGCTAGGAGGCTTGGGTCAATTTGTTATTGTAATTACAAAAAAAAAATGTGGTGATTTATGCCCTCTGGCTTATTGAACACTTGAGGAGAGCAACAACCTAACTCCTACCTCCACTTTGTGTGTGTGTGTGTGTGTGTGTGTGTGTGTGTGACTGTGTGTCTGTGTATGTTTTCTTTAAAGGTATTGAGACATTCCTCAAGCACTGTTTAATTCAAGAAACTAAGGATTCAGGTTGTTGAAATCACTTCATCCTCACCTGAGTACAAAATAGCCAGGAGGAGTTGCATGGGCTTTTCTCAAATGCTTCTCTGGTGAATCTCAATGGGAGCTTTGCTCAGTTAAATTAACTCAAGGGGTTCTTAATATCTCTCCTTGTTGAATATCTAACTCCTGCTATACCTAAGTAAATTTCCTTTATTAGCTGTTAATTGACCTACAGGTGTCTCATTTTGTGCTAATATTAAACCTAAACCTAAACCAGGGGACTTATCTGAGTCAAGCCCAGTCCAGAATAGTTGTCCACTAAATAGACATTAAAAGGAGGAACTTTGTGCTATAGAACTCTTCCTCTTATCTTAATTACCTGAAACATGTAATTATCTATTTCTGGAATTTCCTATCACCAGAGGATGAAGTTCACCTTCTCACATCAATAGCAGCTATGAACATGTGCTGCCTAGGCAAGTCTTTAGGCTTTAGTTCTCCTGCTGTATTTTCTGCTTAATGTCTTGCCTGATTATAGGTAACTGAATCTCAGCAATCTTGGGATGAATGTTTCTAGCCTTGGTGGCAACCTTTTGAGTTGGAATTATCCAAAGGAAGAGACATTCAAACCCAAGCCTCACTTGCTAAAAATAGGAATCTTGAGAGAGAAAGGCAGAACCAGGATGAAGATGAAATTTCTATTCATTAGTCCCCAGAATGCTTCCTGTTTTAATGTTTCAAGAATCCACCTCCTGGGAGAGTATAATAATGGTTTCAAATTACAGATACATGTTTACATCTTTGTCAATGAACATTTGTGAGTCTTTTGTGGGTTTGAGTATTTCTTTTGTGTGGAGGAAATATTGCACTTTACTTGAGCCATTGAATACCTTTCTACTCCCTTTGGTAAAGGCCCTAGTTATGAGCCAAGCCTAAGTTTTGAAAGATTTCCCCTGAGACTACCAAGTGGTATCATAATGGACTAAAGAGTTCAAGGGAAAAAAAAGCCTGATGTTTCTCTTTGGGAGTCAGTTTCATGTAGGATTGAACTGGTTTGTTGTTATGCTTGGTCTGTTGGTATGAATTCCAAGCTAAGGATCCCTCAGAGTTCAGAAGCGCACTGATAATTCATTTAACATTTATGTTGTTAAACTCATAATTCCTTGTTTGTAGTGTGTTGTTGTCTGTTAATGCCCAACATGTGAATCACCCTTTCAGTAAACCCCAACTGCAATTATTGGGAGACTGTAGTATGCATGAGTTGTAGCCATACAATATCATTAAAAGAAAATTAGAGTAAAATATTGATATTACATAAGAAAAATAATTTGTATTATTTAGAGAATTTTGTGATTTTCTAAAGACAATCCACTTTCCTTTCCTCTTCTACTCTGGGTCCAGCCCACTGTGGATTTATGGAGTTTTTCAAGACAAAATTATGAATGAATTCTATAAATTGTGCATTCAACTGAATATTCTAGTCCAGACAATAGGTATTCTTCATTCATTTTATTTTCTTGGGTAGGTTGTTGAGGTAAAATTTTGAGTGATGATAGAGCTCATTTAGTATTCTTTGTAGCTGATGCAATCAGCACAATTTCATCCACTAACAAGACCATCTGGTAGACCTCACCATATTTGGGAAATGTTTTAATAACTTAAATAAAGATGTAGTTACAGTATAACTAAATTAAAATTGCAAAACAAAATCTACCATATTCTCAATATGCAAATTTTTTCAGATTGCATGAAAAAAGTCAACCTCTCGTCTCTATTGATACAAATCCAAAATCCTTGCTAACAGCAAGACCAGCCTGTGAACACATGGTATTAAAAGAGCAAATATAATTAGACTGAAGCAAAGTCACCTGGAGTTTGCAAATACTTGGGTTCAAATCTTGCCTCTGGCACTTAACTAATGAAACTGAAATAAAATAACAATGGATTCCAACATTAACAATGCTTGCAGGAGGCATGACACTGTATAGAGCATTACCTGTGAGAATACTACAATGACAACATACTTAACTGCATACAGGATCTATAACACATACCCATTTTGCAAGTACATGTGCTTAGGACAGTGCATTCTGCACACTGGAAGCAGACCCCTAACTTAACAGTTTAAAACTCAAGTAATTGGCTGGGATCATGAGCAAACTGCGCAAAAAAAGTCAGACCATAGAATCTTTCTTTGGTAACAAAGAAGATCAAAACATACAGCCAGAAGAAGACAACAAAATCAAAGATCCTACATCCAAAGCCTCCAAAAACAATATGAATTGGTCCCAGGCCATGGAAGAGCTTAAAATTTTTTTGAGAAGCAAGTAAGAGAAGTAGAGAAAAAACTGGGAAGAGAAATGAGAGTGATGCAAGAAAATCATGAAAAACAAGTCAACAGCTTGCTAAAGGAAACACCAAAAAATGCTGAAGAAAATAACACCTTAAAAAATAGACTAACCGAAATAGCAAAAGAGGTCCAAAAAGCCAATGAGGAGAAAAATACCTTAAAAAGCAAAATTGGCCAAATAGAAAAGGAAATCCAAAAGCTTACTGAAGAAAATACTTCCTTAAAAATTAAAATGGAGCAATTGGAAACTAGTGACTTTATGAGAAATTAAGACATTGTAAAACAGATCTAAAAGAATGAAAAAAAATAGAAAACAATGTGAAATATCTCACTGGAAAAACAACTCACATAGAAAATAGATCCAGGAAAGATAATTTCAAAATTATTGGACTATCTGAAAGCCATGATCAAAACAAAAGAAAAAGCTTAGACACAGTCTTTCAAGAAATGATCAAGGAAAACTTCCCTGAAATTCTAGAACCAGAGGGTAAAATAGAAATGGAAAGAATCCAGTGATCACCTCCTGAAAGAGATCCCCAAAGGAAAACTCCTAGGGATACTGTAGCCAAATTCCAGAGTTCCCAGGTCAAGGAGAAAATATTGCTAGCAGCCAGAAGGAAACAATTCAAGTATTGTGGAAACACAGTCAGGATAACACAAGATTTAGCAGCTTCTCCATTAAGGGACCACAAGGCTTGGAATATAATATTCAGGAGGGCAAAGGAGATAGGATTACAACCAAGAATCACCTACCCAGCAAAAGTGAGTATAATCCTTCTGGGGGAAAAAATGGACATTCAGTGAAATAGAGAACTTTCAAGCATTCTTGATGAAAAGACCAGAACTGAATAGAAAATTTGACTTTCAAATATAAGACTCAAGTGAAACATAAAGTAAACAGGAAAGAGAAATCATAAGAGACTTATTAAGGTCAAACTGTTTACATTCCTGAATGGAAAGATGATATTTGTAACTCATGAAACCTTTGTCAGTATTAGGGTAGTTGGAGGGAAAAAATTATATGTATGTATCTAGATAGATAGATAGATAGATATAGAGCACAGGGTGAGTTGAAGATGAATGGGTGATATCTGCAGAATAAAGTTAAGGGGTAAGAAAGGATTATATTAGGAGAAGGAGAAGGAGAAAGGGAGAGGTAGAATGGGGTAGAATATCTCACACAAAACAGAGAAGAAAAGACTTTTACATTGGAAGGGAAATGGGGGAAAGTGAGAGGGAATGAGTGAATCTTATTCTCATTGGATTTGGCTTAAAGAGGGCATAACATATGCACTCAGTTGGGTATGGAAATCTATCTTACCCTCCAGGAACATAGGGGTGAAAGGGACAATAGAGCAGGGGGAATGATAGAGGGGAGGGCAGCTTTGGGGAGGGGGTAATCAGAAGCAAACACTTCTGAGGAGGGACAGGGTCAAAAGAGAGAATAGAATAAATGGGGGGCTGGGTAGGATGAAGGGAAAAAGGGGAAGGGGATAAGAGAAGTGGAGGAGAGATAGAAGGGAGGGCAGATTAGGGGAAAGGTATTCAGAATGCTTGCCATCTTGAGATGGGGGGAGGAACAAGATGGGGAGAAAATTTGGAACTCAAAATCTTGTGGAAATGAATGTTGAAAACTAAAAAGAAGTAAATTAATAAAAAGTAGGATTGGTCAAAATAAGGAAAAGGATGATTCACTTAGAAATACTGGCTATTGAAGACAATCTAAAAAAAAAGAAATGATGAGCACGTGGACTTCAGAAAAACCTGGAAAAACTTGTGTGGACTGATGTTGAGTGAAGTGAGCAGAATCAAGAGAATGTTGTGCACAGTAACAGCCATATTATATGATGACTATCGTTGATAGACTTAGCCATTCTCAGCAATGCAAGGATCTAAGACATCCCCAAAGGTCTCATGATGGAAAATGCTATCCTCATCCAAAGAAAGAATTATGGAGTTTGAATGCAGATCGAAGCATACTATTTGCTAATTTTTTCTTAGGCTTTTTCCTCTTTCTGGTAGTTCCTCCTATTGGTGCTAATTCTTTCTTACAACATCACTAATGTGAAAATATGTTTAATAAGAATGTTTATGTATAGCCTATATCAGATTGCATGTTATCTTTAGGAGGGGTTAAGGAGGAGGAGAAAAATTTAAAACTCAAAAACTTGTGAAAATGGTTGTTGATATGTCAAAATAAATGAACTAAAAAATGAATGTTAAAAATTATGAAAAGATCAGTTCGAATCAATGATGACACTCTAATCAGTGTTGGAGTATCTGGACATAGTAGAGGCAGAATCTACTTACCTTTTTTTCTTTTGAAAATTTTCAATTCCAAAATTTTCTCCCTCCCTCTACTTCCCTACCCATAAGACAAGAAATATGATACTTATTATACACATGAAGTCATGCAAAACATTTCCACATTTGCCATGTTGTAAAAAAAAGTAGGAAGAAAAATAAAGAACATGAAGAAAACAGGTTACAATCTTCACAGTGAATCCATCAGTTCTCTAGCTAGAGGTGGATAGCATTTTACAGCATGAGTTCTGTGAAATTGTCATAGATCACTATATTGAGGAGAATAGCTAAGTCTTTCACAGTTGATTATCATTACAATACTGCTGTTACTACATATAATGTTCTCTTAGTTCTTTTCAATTCACTTTGAGTCAGCTCATGTAAGTCTTCCTAGGTATTTTTTTTTAACATTACCATCATCATTTCTTACAGCGCTGTTTGTTCAGTCGTATCCAACTCTTCATGATCTTTTAGGGTTTTCTTGGCAAAGTTGCTGGAGTGATTCACCATTTCCTTCTCCACCTCATTTTATAGATGAGGAAACTGAAGAAAAAAAGTGAGCAGTTTTTTTCCCAATAATTTGTTTTAACCAAATAGTGAGTTTTTGCTCAATTGGTTGCATTTTTCAGTTTATCAAACATTAGTACATACTATACCTAATCTCTTCTCTTGGCCAACTACTCTATTTCTTATCTACTACCAGACTGTCTTTATGAATACCATTTTATAGATTTCAACTTGATTGCTTTACTGCACTTTTTTTACCATTGATTTCTTTGATATTCTTGACCTTTTGTTTCTCTAAAAGCAATTTATTGTTTTTTTCTAGCCTTATAAAATACTTCTTCGGGGGTTTGACTGGTTTTGCAATAAATTAGTTTAGGTAGTATTATCATTTTTATTATATTGGCATAGCTTACCTATGATTAATAAGTACTTTTCAATAGTTTAGGTCTGTTTTGCAATTGTGTTCCTATAGTTCCTCTGTGTGTGTATGAGTGCGTGTGTGTGTGTGTGTGTGTGTGTGTGTGTGTGTGTGTGTGTTGGCAAATAGAGTCCCAAGTATTTTATACAGTCTAGTTATTTTAAATGGAATTTCTATTTCTATATCTTCCTGCTGTGTTTTATTGATTGTAGAAGTGCTGATGGTTTATGAATGTTTATTTTATATCCTGCAACTTTGCTAAAGTTGTCAATTGTTTCAATTAATTTTTAGTTGATTTTCTTGTGTTCTCTAATCATCTGCAGAGTCATAGTTCTGTTTCCTTATCACCTATTCTTATTCCTTCAATTTCTTTTTATTGTTTTATTAGTATAGTAAGCATTTCTCATAGAATATTGAATAATAATAGTGATAATTGACATTCTTGCTTCACCCCTGATCTTATTGATCTGGTTCATACCTATTACATATAATGCCGGCTCTTTGGTTTCACTAGATACTACTTATAATATTAGGAAAAGCTCCAATGATTCCTTTGCTTTTTATTGTTTATAATAGGTATTGATGTTGTATTTTGTCAAAAGCTTTTTCTGCATCTATTAATATAATCAAGTGAATTTGTTATTGATATGGTCAATCATGCTTACATTTTTCCCCAATATTTAACCACCTTACATTCTTGGTATAAGTCTGGTATATGATCTTTGTAATATATTGCAGGAATCTCCTTGATGATATTTTGCTTTAAATTTTTGCATCAATATTCATTTGGGAAATTGACCTATATTTTTTCTCTGTTTTGGCTCTCCTTGGTTTAAGTATCAAAACTACATTTGTATCATAGAAAGAATTTGGTATGACTCCTTCTTTCCCTATTTTTTAAAATAATTTTTATAGTATTACAATTAATTGTTTTTAAATACAATTCACTTTTAAATCCATTTAGTCTTGGGAGTTTTTCCCTAGATGAATCATCAATGAATTGTGCAATTTCTTTTTCTAAGATAGGGTTATTTAAATATACTATTTCTTCTTCTATTGATCTGGGCAATTTATATTTTTATAAATATTCAGCTATTTCATTTAGATTGCCAGTTTTACTGCCATATAATTGGCTAAAATACCTCCCAAATGCTTAACTTTCTTCCTCATTGGTGGTACATTAATTTTTTTTTTAATTTTTGATGCAGGTAATTTGGTTTTCTTTTTTAAATTAAATTAACCAATTGCTTATCTTTTTTTTTAAATAAAACCAGCTCCTAGTTTTATTTATTAGTTCCTTTTTTTATTTTCAATTTTGAAAATCTCTCTTTTGATTTTTGAGATTTATATTAATTTTGTGTGTTTAATTGGGGATTTTTAATTTGTTTCTTGTTTCACCTTTAGTTGAATGCCCAATTCAACAATCTGTTCTTTCTCTCTTTAATTGATGCAAGCATTAGAGAAGTAAAATTTCCCCTAAGTACTGCTTTGACAAAATCCCCCAAATTTTGATATGTTGTTTCATTATTGTCACTATCTTTAATGAAATTATTGATTTTTTTGAGGTAATTGGGGTCAAGTGACTTGCCCAGGGTCACACAGCTAGTAAGTGTCATGTGTCTGAGGTCAAATTTGAATTCAGGTCCTCCTGACTCCAAGGCCAGAGCTCTATCCACTGTACCACCTAACTGCCCCAGATTGTTTTAATTATCTATTATTTGACCCAATTATTCTTTGGGATTAGATAATTTAATTTCCAACTAATTTTTAATCTGTGCTACCAAATCTCTTTATGAAACATAATTTTATTCATTATTGTCCAAATGGAATATATATTATATTTTAACATTGCTTAATTTGTTTGTGATCTTTTTATTCTCATGGTCAATTTTTGTAAAGGCATCATGTACAGCTAAGAAAAAGTTTTACTGTTTTTTCTTCCCATTTGATTTTCTCTAGAAATCTATTGTATCTAACTTTTCCAAAATTCTGTTTATTTCTTTCACTTATTTCTTATTTATTTTATATTAAGTTTTATCTAGTTCTGAGAGGGGTAAATTAAGGTCCCTCACTAGTGTAGTTTTGGAATTTCTGCTATATTTCATTTGTTTCCTTAAAGAATTTGTATACCATGACATTTGAGTATATGTTTAGTATTGGTATTAATCCATTGTGTATGGTACCTTTTAGCAAGATGTACTTTTCATAATTATCTCTTTTAATTAGGTTTTTCTTGATACTTTGTCTGAAATCATGATTGTACTTTTACTTTTTTTTTTCAGATAAGGCATATTATATACTAGCCTCTTATTTTTCTCCGTATGTGTCTTTCTGTTTCAAGTGAGTCAACAACATATTGTTGTATGTTGGCTTCTTATGCATTTTGTTATCTGTTTCCATTTTATGGATGAGTTCATCATAACATACGTAATTATGATTGCTAAGTGTGTATTTGTGTCCATCTTATTCTCTTATGGGTATCTATCTTTTTTTTAATCTATCCACTCCTCAAAGTCTGTTTTGTTTCTGACTACTGACTGCATCCCTTAATCCGACCTCCTTCTTATCATCCCTCCTTTTTCTTAGCCATTTCCCCTCCTACTTCCTTTGTGGATAAGAGAGATTTTGTGAGGGAAATGATTAATTATATTGTTTGGCACAATTATTATGCTGTTTAAATGCAATCTTATGTGATTAAAAGTTGTCACACTCAGAATGTCACCTGACCCCAATAACTTTCTGGAAATGCTGGGGGGAGGAGTGTTTAGGAAGGACTAGCATCTCTGGTATGAGGGTTTGCTAAGCCCTTTTCAGAGCTATTCATCCACCTTTGGTGTCCTCTTGTCACCCAAATCTCACCTGTGGTTCCAAGATGTTGTAGTACATGCAGTGGCCACATGCTGGTAAAAACATCTCGGCAGATTGGTTAAACCAGGTTGAGGGTAACCACCAGGCCTCAAACCAGTTGAATCTGGGAGATATCTACTCCAAGAATATGAAGACTTCCCCTGGCAGAATGGGTGAATGAGAGAAATTTGATTCAATGGCCATAAAGGCGGTCAAAGATGGTATTGTGGAGGTCTTGGAGCTTGTTCAGACATCTAAGATGCCAAGGCCATGCATCCTGAGCCATCATCAGTAATCTTGACTTTTGTCTCCCTACTAGACTTTGATGACTGAAAAAGAAATCGAGGCTAATGACTTTGCACAACTCTGCCTCACTTAAATCCAATTAATGGGCAAGTGAAGACATCATCCATCATTCATTATTTTACAATTTTATTACTTTATCATCTTACTATTTTGTTATTTTACCTACCTTGAAGTCCTGTGCCAATAGGTGAGTGATGAAGCAACAGGTACAGATATACTGAGAGCTGTATTCACCACCCTGTACACAGGTGACCCAGGGCATAAGGTGCTCTTCTCACTGGATTGAAGCAGCAGTGAGATTCAGCAGTCGCCTGGGTATCAGAGCAGCTTTTTTAAAAAAAATATTTATTTGTTTGGTTTTAGTTTTTGACATTCACTTCTATAAGATTTTGAGTTCTAAACTATTCTCCCTCCCTTCCCTCCCCCCTCCCCAAGATGCCATGCAATCTGATATAGGCTATACATGTACACTTACATTAAACATATTTCCACATTAGTCATGTTGTAAAGAAGAATTAGAACTAAAGGGAAAAATGAGAAAGGAGAAAGAGAGAGAGAGAGAATGGTATGCTTTGATTGGCAGTCAGACCTCATAGTTCTTTCTCTGGATGTAGATAGAATTTTCCATCATGAGTCTTTTGGAATTGTCTTATATCCTTATATTGCTGAGAAGAGTTAAGTCTATCAAAGTTGATCATCGGACAATGTGGCTGTTACTGTGCACGATGATCTCCTGGTTCTGCTTACTTCATTCAGTATCAGTTCATGTCTTTCCAGGTTTTTCTGAAGTCCACCTGATCATCATTTCTTATAGCACAATAGTATTCCATTACATTAATATACCACAGCTTGTTCAGCTATTCCACAGTTGGTGGGCATCCCTTCAATTTCCAATTCTTGGCCACCACAAAAATTGCTGCTATAAATATTTTTGTACATACGGATCCTTTTCCAATTTATATGGTCTCTTTGGGATGCAGGCCTAGAGGTGCTATTGTACTTTTTTATAGTCACTTGGACATAGTTCTAAATTGCTGAGCAGCTTTTTTAAAGACTACATTGCTCACCTCCTGGTACAAAGAAGGTGTTAGAAAAGGTACTCTAAAATTGTCTGCTTTATCCAACCCTGGCCTGCTTATTGTGGCAGGCAGAGATTACACCCTGTATAATCACTGTGGTCAAAAGACAAAAAAGTACAACATTTTTTGCAAAGATGATTACACTCACAATTGGTACATGGGATGTGTGAATACTCATGGACAACATGAAATTCAGTAGAGTGAAAAATGAACAGCTCTTCTTGTAAGAGGAATCAGCAGGTACCATATCCAAATAGCAGCCCTGAGTGAAACAAGGCTGGCAAATGGAGGACAGGTTACTGGAGTTGGAGCTGGATACACATTTTTTTCTGTAGTGGCTGTTATAATGAGGAAAGAACAAAGCTGGTGCAGGTTTTGCAATCTGATCTAGTCAACAATCTTATATATCTACCAAAAGGAATGAACAACAGGCTCACGACAATGTGGTTTCCACTTGCAGGAAGGTGTCATGCCACTACCATCAGTGCATATGTTTCCACTATGACAAACCCTGATGAGGTCAAAGAAAAATTTTATGGAGACCTGGAGACCCTAATCATCGATATGTCAAAAGAAGACAAGCTTGCAGTTCTGGGTGACTTTAATGTCAGAGTAGGCACAAACTATTAGACATAATAGAGAGTCCTTGGGAGGAATTGAGTTAAAGACAGCAATAGCAACAGTCACTTTTACCAAAGACCTATGCCCCTCATGCCTTTCTCATTAGCAACACTGTTTTCTGTTTACAAAAAGCAATGAAATGTCATGGATGCACTCTCACAGCAAACACCAACATTTAATAGACTAAGTCATTGTAAGGAGAAGAGATAGGCAGGTTGTGAGAGTGATGAAGGTGATATGTAGCACAGAATGTTGGACCAGTTATAGAATTATCCCCTCCAAGCTAAACTTTCATGTCCAGCAAGTCAGAGGACCTAAGGCATAAAGACTATCAGAAGATTCAATGTCAGCAGATGACAGCACTTCTCTGTGGAGTGAAAACTGAATAAGCATGCAGTTAGCAACAGTGAAGCAGACAAGCAGTGGTCAGCTTTCAGAGACTTGTTATATAGCACCACATTTGCTCATCTGGGCCAGAACACTAACAAACATCTGGGTTGGTTTGACAAAAATGATAGGGAAATTTAGAAGTTGCTAAATGAAAAACAAAGACTCTGTAGGGTTTAACAGCAGGAAAGTTCATCTATCCCTAAGAAGGCAGTGCTCAACTCCTTCAAAAGTAAAGTGCAAATGGAGCTTAGAGAGGTGCAAGATTCTTGGCTCAGTAAGAAGGCAGATGAGATTCAGTTTTACACTGATAGCAACAATTCAAAGCATTTCTACAATGCCCTGAAGGCTATTTTTGGGTCAAAGACCTCTGGTGCATCTCAACTACTCAGTGCTGATGGAGCCACACTGATCAGTGATAAGAATATGATCCTGGAGAGGTAGACTGAACACTTCCATAGTGTTCCCAACAGATTGTCATCAAGCAATGCTGAAGTCATATGCCTCAGGTTGAAGTCAATCTCTCTCTAGCCGAACTTCCAGCTGAAGACAAGGTTTTGAATGCCATTAGATACTTCTTGTCTGGCAAAGAGCCTGGTCCTGATCCCATTCCAACAGAGATCTACAAGGCAAGGAGTCCATTGCTCATACAGAAGCTGACTGAAATCTCCCAGGGTATATGGCAATAGGAAGTTATCCCCCAAGAGATCAAGGGTGCTTCCATTGTCCATCTCTATAAAGGAAAAGGAAATAGCTTGCCCTGTGAAAATCATGGTAGAACAGGATGTCTCTTTCTTTGTCACTGCTGGCTAGATTCTTCTCAGAATCCTTCTTAATTGGCTGACCCTTTTCTTGGAAGATGGTCCTCTATCTGAGAACCAGTGTGGCTTCAGAAATGACTGAAGAATGGTAAACATGGATGTTTGCTGCCTGACAACTGCAGGATAAATGCCAGGAGCAGAACAGCAGGCTCTACACATTATTTGTTGACCTGATGGAGACCTTTGTTGCTGTCACTTATGAGGGTTTGTAGAACATCATAACAAAATTTGGTTGCCTGGAGGAGTTCATTGGTATTGTATGTCAATTTCCTGATGGCATGTTTGCACACATTCTGGATAATGGACATTGCTTTCATAGTTTTCTGGTCACCAATGGAGTGAAGCTTGGCTGTGTGCTTGCTCTTATGCTTTTTAGCATGATGTTTCAGCGATGTTTCCAGAAATCTTTATCAAGAACAAAAATGGCAGAAAGGTCACCTACCACAGTGATGTTAAACTATTTAACTTGAAAAGGCTTCAAGCCAAGACTAAAGTGGAAGGAGAGGTGGTGCATGACTTTTTGAAGAGTAAATTGAGGCAAACAGGGCCAAGTGACTTGCTCAGGGTCACATAGCTAGTAAGTATCTGAGTCCAGATTTGAATTCAGGAAGATGCATCTTCCTGACTCCAGGACTGGCACTCAATCACTGTACCACCTAGCTTCAGGATGGCTAAAGTAAATGCTGTGAAGTACTTAGAATTTGGTCAGACATTGAAGATGCCAATATCATCCACTGGGCCATCAGCAATTGTCCTGGCTTTTGCCTTCAGAGTGAACTTTAATGTCTCTGAAGAAAGGGGCTGATGATTTTGTGTAACTCTTTCTCTGTTAAATCCAATTCATTCCCTAGTCAAGACATCACCCTCACAGTATATTGTCATTGGTTCTCTTAAAAAAATGAAAGACAAACAACAACATCATCTTCTCATTTGAGAATGAAAAGAATTTAACCTTATTAAGTTTGTTTTGATTTCTCATTCATGTTTAACTTTTTGTGCCTCTCGAGTCTTTTGCTTGATGGTCAAAATTTCTCTTTAGCTCTAGTCTTTTCCTAAGGAATGCTTGGAAGTCATATTTCATTAAATATCCATTTTTCCCCTGAAGGATTACAATTTGTTTTTCTGGGTAGATTATTCTTGATTGTAGTCCCAGCTCCATTTGCCTTCTGGAAAATCATATTCCAAGGTCTCTGTTGCTTTAACATGGTAACTGCTAAATATTGTGTGATCCTTATTGTGACTCCATGATATCTGAATGGTTTCTTTCTGACTGCTTGCAATATTTTCTCCTTGACTTGGGAGCTCAGTAATTTGGTTGGGATATTCCTGGGAGTTTTCATTTTGGGAACTCTTTTAGGAGGTGATCAATGGATAATTTCAACTTCTATTTTGACCTCTGATTCTAAGAAATCTGAATTATTTTACTTTATTATTTCTTGAAATATGATATCTAGGCTATTTTTGAAATAAAAACCCATTTTCTAGGTCATTTGTTTTTCTGATGACATATTTCACACTTGTTTTTTTCATTCTTATTACTTTTTGTTATTGTTTCTTGAGTTCTTATGGAGTCAATAGCTTCCATTTGCCCAATGTTAATTTTTAAGAAATTGTATTGTTCAGTGAGGTGTTGTTCTTCTCTGGCCATTTGGCCAATTCTGACTTTTAAGGACTTACTTAATACATTATTTTTGTGTCTTTTTTTCTAAGCTGTTAATTCTTTTCATAATTTTTTTGAAATATTGCTTTCATTTGAGTTTAAACATTGAATTTGAATGGAAACATTGTTTTCATTTCTTTTACAATTTTTCCTCTGCCACTCTTATTTGACTTTAATACACACACACACACACACACACACATATATATATATATTGCTCTTTTTAAAGTTTTCCTTTAACTCTTCTAAGAATTTTTCTTTGACTTGTGTCCAATCTGCATTTTTCTTTAAGGCCCTGTTTGTATATGTTCTCAGGTCATTGTATTCTTCTGAGTTTGTGTCTTGAATTTCCCTGTTACCACAGTAGGTTCCTATGGTCAGATTCTTTTTTTTGCTGTTTCCTCATTTTCTAACCTATTTCTTGACTTTTTTTCTTTATGTAAGAGCTGGGCTCTGCTTACTTCGGAAGGAGTGGGGTGGCAAGGGGTGACTGTCATGAGCTTCAGACTTTTATGTCCTACTCTTTCCACATGTATTTCTTTTAGGTCTGTAAATTTTTGGTACTGTCAAGGTCATATGATTCAGGAGGAGGCATGGTCAGTACTCTCCTTTTTGGTGCTTTGGCACTTACCCAGGTAGGGCCTCTAGTCTCTAGAAACCACATCTCTTCTCTAACCTGGAACTGTGACCCATACTCATATAGGTCCCCTGCTCCTGTTGCAACTGTAAGTGTTCCTCTCTGCCCTGGATTTGTGATCCAGAAGTGGATAATGATCAATGAGTTGCCAAATGGCAGTCAGTCTTGTTCCCAGTGTTAGACAAGGGGTAGTCCATACTTTCTTTCTGACCAGTTGTTCAGTACTCTCACCATATCTGGGTGCTGAACACTCTTCTTACCACTGTTGCTACTGGCACTGCCCCTCCAAGGTTCATAGCTGATGCCACTTCCACAGCATTGCACTTCCAACCAAGCCCCATCCCAGTGCCACAGACATTTCTTTCTATCCTTCTAAAATGTCCTAGATGGGGGAAAATACTCACTCTGTATTTTTATTGGTTATATAGTTTGGGATTTGTGTTGATGCTTTTTGAAAAAAGTTGTTTAGAGAAGAATATTGGAACAACTTGGGGAAACTCTCCTTTTACTCTACCATCTTAGTTCTGTTCCACAGTGTCCCTTTTTCTATACATGCTAATAACTTTCTTAGGAAATATTAAGCTCACGTAGATGTATCCCATGAATAGATAGTCTTTATCACTCAAACCACAAAGTCCAAGTCCTGTCATATGCTTTAACATTATTTTACCCAAACCCCTGCCATAAAAAGATTGGAAAATTATGTTAACTTGAAATCTACTGTCCCAGGGTAGCATTGTAGTCCATATTCTTAATTTTTACAGAGTCTGCATAGATCATGATGACATCAACTACATGAAGGTCATTGTACCAAACCCTGGAACAATCTCTAAAGTATAACTTTAACTATCTATCTATGCATTTTTGCATTCTTAGTGTCCGTAGGATCTTTCTGTATCAGTCTCTGCACAGAGAGGAGGAACTCAATACTTTTTTTTCCTGCATGGTATGAAAGACAAAATTAGCACAGAAGTCTTTAGATCTATCCCCCTCAAAAATATGAGCTAAAATTTGTATACACTCCTGTCAAGTAGCATCTGACCTTTTCTCTGTGAAGGTATTGATTGCCTTTACAGCTACCTCCCTTAACCTCATCACTTTGTCTATCTCAGAGGCATTCTAGTGTCCCATGCTCACTTTTGCTTGTTCAACCCATGTCTTCCAGTGTTGTTCTGGACTTGTGATTCCTGTTCAGAGAAATTGTCATTTTTTTGGTAATCATATGTGACAGGGAGTAAAGCCTCAACCTCATTCATGGATAAATGGAGTTGTTGGGTATTATTTTAATATTCAGTCTCTCTGTACAAATTTTTCCTTTGATCAGAAGGGCTTCCACTTCTTTGTGGGGGGGTCAGGTGAGTTGAGGGTGGGACTCCTACTTCTTTAAACAATTCCTCATTCTAAGCAGTTGGACAAGTCTGAAAATCTCAGGACTAACTTCCTACTATCAGTTCCTCAGATGTACCTCAATGGTCAAAATTCTCAGGCTGGATTAGAAACTTCCTGAGCAGTCTTACCTGCCATATCATAAGTGGCTTTAATTGTACATTCTTCTAATCCTTTCACTCTTCTGCCCAAATTTTTAAAATGTCCTTAAACTTAAGGTCTGCATAAATTTCTGATATTAGGAGACCTCTATTATTTTCATCTGTAAGAGCAAGATAGTGCCCCTCATCTTTTCTAGACACCTGTCATCTTTTCTAGAGACTGTTCCATGTGTGCTCACATCAATACACTAATATTCATGCACTTAACAAATGTTCAGAATTACAGAAACAATGGATTAACATACTGTGTTTAAGCAATAATATAATGCAGCAAAGACATGAATTCAAATCATGAAAACAGTACCAATGACTTTCACGTGTCAACATATAATAAGTAGTTATGCACTCTACTAGTAAAATTCAGATTTTTTTTTTAGGAAGTTAGGGTTAAGTGACTTGCCTAGGGTCACATAGCTGGTAAATGTCAAGTGTTTGGCCTGAGGCTGGATTTGAACTCAGGTCCTCCTGACTCCAGGACCGCTGCTTTATCCACTTAGCATTCAGATTTTCAAGAAACATACATTATCAACAAATGCAGCAATTACATAATAGTAGGATAAAGTAATATCAAGATAAGCTTATTACACACCCCAAAAGCCTAATAAAACAAAATAAAAATTACATTACACCTTTTTCCTATGAAGAGAAAAATAAAAAAAAAAAGATGAACAAAAATATTTTCCAGAATTAGAAGACAAAGTTCTGCTTTCAAAATAGAAATGATGATAGGAAAATGCCAAAAATTTTCCTTCTAACTCAAAGACATTTCCCTGGTCTCAGTGCTAGGGGACAGGTAAAAAGTGGAAAAAAAAAAGATAACCATAGGAGTCACTTTAAAAAAGAATCATTTTGGAAAGAAAATATCCTCCAAAATTCATTAGCTTACAAGTACAAAATTTAAAACAGGTTGTTAATAGAAAAGAACTGCTACTTAAAGGCATTTCAAGGCATCAAAATACACATAATGAGCCACCCAAGGCTTGGGCTAGAGGCCTTTTTATAGGCCATACAATTAAAGCTTGAGGGATTTGTTTTTGAAGGTGTTTTAAAAGTATTGCTGTTGTTCAGTTCTATCTCTTTGTGAACCCATTTGAGATTTTCTTGGCAAAAGGTACTGGAGTGGTTTGCCATGTCCATTTCCAGCTCATTTTACAGATGAAGAAACTGAGTCAAATAGGTTTAAGTGCCTTGCCCAAGATCACATGGCTAGTAAGTGTCTTAGGCTGGATTTGAACTCAGGAACATGATTCTTACTGTCTCCAGATCTGGCACTCTATCTACTGTACTACCTAGTCAAGTAGCCCTATTTAAAATCCAGAAGGGAGAATAACTTCTGGAAGCCAAGATGGTGGAATAGGAAGTAAGTTGCTCTCATGTTCCCTTATTGACCTCTAAAAACCCAGAAAATATTGCCACAGGAAAAACCCTGGAAAAAACCCTTTCTGCTGAGCCAGCAGAAAGATGAGTTGCAGCAGTCTTGGGGAAGTGTGGGGGATTAATGGGAAAGGTCTCTCTAACTCTGGTGGAAGGGGAGCAGTACAGAATGGGAGGTGACCCAGCAAACCAGAGTCAAAACCCATTTTGGCAAGTCAGTGAGAGATCCTGAGCCCCAGGGTGGTGGAGCAGGCAAACAATAACATCAGTACCCCCAAAGTACCTTGTCACAGGCAAGGGAACTGTAGACTCCAGCAACCAAACCTTTGAGTACTTCAGAGCACCCATCCTCCAGGGAACAGAACCCCCTTGACCCCAAGATCTTCAGTGTTGCTGACCCCAGCTCAGAACCAGGTAATCTGCCCAACCCTTATAGCATCCAGGTGCTAGAACCTAAGGCCCCAGCACACAAAGCCCCAGCAGAAGAAGTGTGGGTTTGTGTCCCTGTGCTTGATCAGGAGAGCTAAACTTTAAAAGCAAGAAAATAGGTAAACATCATGAGCAAAAAGCAGAAATGGACCATGACCACAGATTCTTACTGTGGGGACAAGGAAGATCAAAACACAAATTCAGAAGAGGACAACATTGTCAATATACCTACATTCAAAACCTCAAAGGGGAATGTGAGCTGGTCTCAAACCCAAAAAGCCTTCTTGGAAGAGTTTAAAAGGATTTAAAAGTAAAATAAGAGGGGTAGAAGAAAAATTAGGAAAAGCAATGAGAGGCATATAAGAAAGAGTCAATAGCTTGGAAAAGGAAGGACAAAAAAATGACTGTAGAAAACAAGTCCTTAAAAAATACAATTGGTCAAATGGAGAAAAAAAAAGTAAACTGAAGAAAATGACTCCTTAAAAAGTAGAACTGGCCAAATGGGAAAAGAGGCACAAAAACTCACTGAAGAAAGAACTCCTTCAAAAGTAAAATGGGCCAAATGGAAAAGGAGGTACAAAAGCTAACTGAAAAAAAACAACTGACCTAGAAAACCAATCCTGTAGATATAATTTAAGAATTATTGATCTGCCTGAAATCCATGATAAAAAAGATCCTGGAGAGCATGTTTCAAGGAATCATCAAGGAAAACTGCCTTGAGGTCCTAGAAGCAGAGGATAAAATAGTCATCAAAAGAATCCACCAATCACCTCCTGAAAGAGATCTCAAACTGAAAATGCCAAGGAATATTGTAGCCAAATTCCAGAATTATCAAGTCAAGGAGAAAATCCTGTAAGCAGCCAGAAAGAAACAATTTAAATATCATGGAACTGCAGTCAAGATTATTCAGGACCTTGCAGCTTTTATATTAAAAGATCACTTGGAATATGATATTCTGTAAGGCAAAAGAGCAAGGATGAATTACTCAGCAAAATTGAGCATAATCTTTCAGGTGAGGAGATAGATATTCAATAAAATAGGAGATTTCCAAACCTTCCTGATGAAAAGACCAGAACTCAACAGAAAATTTGATCTTCAATACAAGACTCGAAAGACATAAAATGGTAAACAAGAAAAAAAAAAAAACAAGAGTAACAAGTTATTCATTAAAGGCAAACTGTTTACATCCCTACAAGGGAAAGTAATACTTGTAACTCTTGAGAACTGTATCTTTATTATGACATTTAGAAGAAGTATAAATAGATAGAAGGCATGGGTATAAGTTGACTTTGATGTGATGATAAAAAATTTAAATAAGTGGAGAAAATGGATTGTACTGGGAGGAGAGGAAAAGAGGAGGCAAAAAAGAGTAAATTACATCACATGAAGAGGCACAAAACCTATTACAGTAGAGGGAAAGAAGGGAGGGAGATGAACATTGTTTGAATCTTATTATCATCAGATTTGGCTCAAAGAAGGAATAACATAATCAGTTAGGTATAGAAAAATCAAAATTACCTTATAGGAAGTATGAGGGGAAAGGAGAAAGAAAAGGGAGAGGGTGGATAGAAGGGAGGACAGATTGAGGGATGTGGTGGTCAAAAGCAAACCTCTAGTAAGAAGGGAAAGGGAGAAAGGAGAGAGAAAAGCATAAATGGGGGGAAATAGGTTGGAGAGAAAAACACAGACAGTATTCATAACTGTGAATGTGAATGGTATGAACTCTCCCATAAAATGGAAGCAACAGAGTGGGTTAAGAATCATAATTCTACAATATGTTTTTTACAAGAAACACATTTGAAGCAGAGGGATACACACAGAGTAAAGGTAAAAGGCTGTAGTAGAATATATTATGCTTCAGCTGAAGTAAAATAAAGCAAGCAGGGGTAGCAATCCTGATCTCAGGTAAAGCAAAAGCAGAAATAGATCTAATTAAAAGAGATAAGGAAGGAAACTACATCCTGCTAAAAGGTACCATAGACAATGCACTAATATTATTACTGAACATATATGCATCAAGCATATATAGCATCCAAATTCTTAGAGGAGAAGTTCAGGGAGTTATAGAAAGAAAGAGACAGCAAAACTATACTAGTGGGAGACCTCAACCTCCCCCTCTCTAGAACTAGATAAATCTAACCATGAAATAAACAAGAAAGAAGTTAAGGAGATGAATAGAATTTTAGAAAAGTTAGATATGATGGACCTTTGGAGAAAACTGAATGAAGATAGAAAGGAATATACATTTTCTCAGCAGTACATGGCACTTACACAAAAATTAATCATGTACTAGGGCATAAAAACCTCATAATCTAATACCGAAAGGCAGAAACATTACATACATCTTTTTCAGATCATGATGCAATAAAATTATATTTAATAAAGGAACATGCAAAGATAGACTAAAAATTAATTGGAAACTAAACCCTAAAGAATGAGTGGACCAAACAATAAATCATAGAAACAATCAATAACTTCATTCAAGAGAATGACAGTAATGAGACAACATAACAAAATTTATAGGATGTGGTGAAAGTGGTTCTTAGGGGAAGTTTTGTATCACTCAAAGCTGATATGCATAAAATAGAGAACAAGGAGACCAATGAACTGGGCATACAACTAAAAAAGCCAGAAAAAGAACAAATTTAAAATCCCCAATTAAATACCAAAATAGAAATACTGGAAACTAAAGGAGAAATTAAGAAAATTGAAATTAAGAAAACTATTGAACTAATAAATAAAACTAACTGCTGTTTTAATGAAAAAAGAATAGCAATAAAGTAGATAAACCTTTGGTGAATTTGATTAAAAGAAAGAAAGAAGAAAACCAAATTACCAGTATCAAGAATGAAAAGGGTGAATTCATCACCAGTGAAGAGGAAATTAAAAAAAAAAAACAATTAGGAACTATGTTGCCCAAATGTATGCCAATGAATTTGACAATTTTAGTGAAATGGATGAATATTTACAAAGATATAAATTACCCTGATTAAGAGAAGAGGATAATAAAATACTTAAATAATCCCATTTCAGAAAAAGAAATTGAACAAGCCATCAACAAATCTCTAGGGCCAGATGGATTTCCAAGTGAATTCTGCCAAACATTTAAAGAACAATTAATTCCAATACTATACTAACTATTTGGGAAAATAGGTGGAGTCCTACCAAATTCTTTTTATGATACAAACATGGTACTGATACCTAAACTGGGAAGAGCCAAAACAGAAAGAAAATTATAGACCAATCTATTGAAAACTGTCAGCAAGTATTATATGTAATAAGGATAAGCTAGAAGCATTTTCAATAAGATGGGGGGGATGAAACAATGATGTCCATTACCACCACTGTTATTCAATATTATACTAGAAATGTTAGCTTTAGAAATAAGAGAAGAAAAAGAAATTGAAGGAATCAAAATAGGCAAAGAAAAAACAAAATTATCCTTTGCAGCTGATATGATGGTATATTTAGAGAATCCTAGAGAATCAAGTAAAAAACTACTTGAAATAATAAACAAATTTAACAAAATTGGAGGATATAAAATAAACCTACATAAATCATCAGCATTTCTATATATTACTAACAAAACTTAGCACCAAGAAATAGAAAGAGGAATTCCATTTAAAGTTACTGTAGACATTATAAAATATTTAGGAGTCTACCTCTCGAAACAAACCCAGGAACTCTATCAACACAATTACAAAATACTTTTCGAACAAATAAAGTCAGATCTAAATACTTGAAAAAATATCAATTACTCATGGGTAGGTCGAGCAAATATAATGAAAATGACAATTCTACCTAAATTAATTTACGTATTCAGTGCCATACCAATCAAACTACCAAAATATTTTACAGAACTTAAAAAATAATAAAAAAATTTATCTGGAAGAACAAAAGGTCCAGAATATCAAGGGAATTAATATGCAAGGGAAGGTGGCTTAGCCTTACCAGATCTTAAATTGTATCATAAAGCAGCAATCATCAAAAGTACCTGGTGCTGACTAAGAAATAGAGTGGTGAATCAGTGGAATAAGTTAAGTACACAAGACACAATAATCAGTAACTATAGTAATCTGCTGTTTGGTAAAAACAAAGACTCCAGCTTCTAGGATAATAACTCACTATTTAACAAAAACTGCTGGGAAAACTGGAAAAAAAAAAGCATGGTAAAAACTAGGCATAGACCAACATCTTACACCATATGCCAAAATAAAGTCAAAATGGGTACACAGTTTAGATATAAAGGTTGATACTATAAGCAAAGTGGGACAGTAAGGAATAATTTACCTATCAGATTTTTGGAGAAATGAAGAATTTATGACCAAACAAGAGAGAGAGAACATTACAAAATGCAAAATGGATATTTTTTATTACATCAGAATGAAAAGTTTTTGCACAAAGAAAGACAATGCAACCATGATTAGAATGGAAGCAGAAAGCTGGGAAACATTTTTTTACAGCCAGTATCTCTGATAATGGCCTCATTTCTAAAATATATAGAGAACTGAGTCAAATTTATAAGACTACAAGTCACTTCCCAATTGATAAATGGTCAAAGGATATGAATAGATACTTTTCAGAAGAAGAAATTAAAGCTATCTATAGTCATATAAAAATGCTCTAAATCATCACTGATTAGAGAAATGAAAATCAGAACAACTCTGAGGTATCACATCACACCTATCAGATTGGCTAATGTGACATAACAGGAAAATGATAAATGTTGGAGAAGATGTGGGAAAATTGGAACACTAATGAATTGTTGGTGGAGTTGTGAACTCATTCAACCATTCTAGAGAGCAACTTGGAACTATACCCAAAGGGCTATAAAACTTTGCATACCTTTTGACCTAGGAATACCTCTTCTAGGTCTGTATCCCAAAGAAATCATACAAATGGGGTAAAGGACCCACATGTACAAAAATATTTATAGCAGCTCTTTTATGGTGACAAAGAATTGGAAATTGGGGGGATACCCACCAATTGGGAATGGCTGAATAAGTTATGGTTTGTGAATGTAATGGAATATTATTGTACTATAAGAAATGATGAGCAGGCAGACTTCAAAAAATCTGGAAAGACTTACATGAACTGATGCTGAATGAAGTGAGCATAACCAGGAGAAGATTGTATACAGTAACAGCCACATTGTGTGCAATGACTAACTTTGATAGACTTAGCTCTTCTCAGGATCTAAGACAACGCCAAAAGACTCATGATGGAAAATGGTATCTACATACAGAGAATGAACTTTGGAGTCTGAATGAAGATGGAAGCATATTATTTGCTCTCTTTTTGCTTGTTTCTTCTTTCTCATGGTTCTTCCAATTGGTTCTAATTCTTCTTTACAACATGACTAATGTGAAAAATATGTTCAATATGAATGTATGTGTAGAGCCTATACCAGAGTGCATGCTGTGTTGGAGAGATGGAAGGGGAGGGAAGGCGAGAAAATTTAGAACTCAAAATCTTATGGAAGTAAATGTTGAAAACATTCAACATAAATTAATAAGTTAATTAATAAAGCAAATAAAAATAAAACTGAGGTGGTCTTGAGAAACTAAAATACTGAAGAAGAGCAGGAAAGAAAGTAATTTGCCCCAGCTTTTAGAGAAGGGAAAAGGAAAAATAAATAAATAAACTAACCTTTAAAAAAATCTGTATTATCTTGCAGAAATAAGTGACCAAAATTATATTCCTATGGACAGAGCCCCTAAATGTAGGGAAATGAAGCCTTGCTTGTAAAGAATGCTTGTGTGTGGCAAGGTCTGCCATTGTGTGGCTCCAAGTGAGGCAGAATAGATGTCTCTAGCCTTATCATTTCCCCTACCCCTCTCCAAGGCAGACTTTCTTCCCTGCCAGGAAGGAAAGTAAGAGGTTGGTGTTAGAGGCATCCCTGCTCTCCCTGGGAGAGGAGTACTGAGCTAGAAGTATATCTATCTGCCCCCTAAATATTGTTGGTCTAGCAGTTATGATTAGGTTTGAGTTAACTTTTAATTGCTTTGTTATTTTGGGGAGAAAGGGGGACTGCATAGGCTGGCAGTCTCCATGTGCATGTATTACTTTTCTGCTTAATAAAAAACTTTCTTTAACTTCACAGGCATCACCTGCCTCTGGTTTTCTTCCCTTCAGGAAAAAGGAGGATTTAATCATGACAACTAGCCTTTGTGTCCTCCAAACATCTTTTGCTTTGGGGGAAAGAAAGATCTAAATTCCCTCAAGAGAGGTTTGCCTTGGTTTACACAGTCAATAAAGACTGAAGGAGCATTCTCATTGGGAGAAAGGTAACTCAGCTCAACCAAGAGATAGGGTCTTGAATCCTATCAAAGCGAGAACTCCCTGCAGTCTTTTGAGTAGCAATCTGGGAATAGGGATGTGATAAAGACTGTCCACTCTTCCCAGTTCCATCTTGTTCCATCTTCTCTTCCCAAGTTGGAAGCTAGGAGTTACTGAAATGACTTGAAACTCGAAAAAGACTTGAAGTTTGAGCATTTCCAAAAAAACTGGCCCTGAAGAGTGGCAAAGTGGGAATCCTCCTTGAAGAATCCATAAAGGGGACCAGCCCTGAAGAGTGACAGATGAAGGTTGGGACTCTTTTACCTCAAACTAACTCCACCCCACCCCTCATGTAGGGCAGGGCCTTCATCTCCACCAATAAAGAGAGAGTCCCATGCCAATGGGCTTGGGACAGGAGTTATACTAGTTTACTACCTCAATCCATATAATTCTTCTGAGTCTTAGTTGTCTTATCTGTTAAACAGAAAGAGAAACCATTACCTCATACTCTTGTTTGGAAGATCAAATGAAACAATATAAGAGAAATTTTTGACAAAGTGTAAGTGATACATAAATTCCTGCTTTTATTTTATTTCAAACTTGCTGACTGGTAAGGATGGAATAAAGGAAGTATTTTTGTGGCTAATTAATTAACCTGTGTAGCCAAGATTTTAAAATATCAACGTTACAATTTTGGACATATGGGGAATTAATGTGTTCTCTCGATTGTTGTAGACACTTGATGAAGCTTTTTGCATCAGAGCATATTCTACAAAGTGCTCTATACTCCAAAGTTTAAAATCCCCAGATCCTGCCTCCTTTCCTTTCCTCCTTCCACCTCATTACAAACAAGAACATCATAATCTAAAGAAAGATTTTACAGCAGCAATTTTCTCAAAAAATGAGAACTCAACATGTTGACTTTGACTAGTTTGGCTTCCCTCATTACCCTGAATCCCCAGAAATACACGCAAGTAACCATTTCTGTTTTACTTTTCTAAATAATAGTAATAACATATTAATACATGCACAGAGACATGTGTGTAGCTTTGTGCCAGGCAACATGATAAGCACTTTACAATTATTATCTCATTTGATCCCCACAACAATCTTGGGAGGTGGGTGCTATTATTATCCTCAGTTAACAGATGAGAAAAATGAGGCAAATAGAGGTTAAGTGAAATTTGAGCTCAAGTCTCCCTGACTCCAGGTCCAGTGCTCTATGCATTATACCATCTACATGCCCATATAGACTATCAAAGGAACTAGGTCAAATAAGTAATATAATAAAGTATGATGGCAGCTTATGTTATTATTTAATTCCCTGCAGAAATCCCAACTTTTTTAGTTAAGGAGTTACTCAGCAGAGGCAGATTAAAATACTTATCTGCTTAGTGGTTCCTTGAAAGCTTTGGAAGTACTTCCCCAGTGTTCAAAGAATAAATTTATTTATTTTTCTGAGTTTGAATAATTTCCAGTAAGATGTCTGTGTCTTCAGATAAAACAGATTAAAACTGGCAACCATGGTAAGCATATTAACTACAGAATGAACTTTTAGATTGTTTCCTGAATGCTGGACCCTGAACACGTCAGTATATTATTTCCTTGGAGAGATCTGGTCTGAAGATTGTCTGAATCTGATCCATATTTAGGAGGACATCCGCATTATTCCAATTAAGAAAGTGACAGCAATTACAGTTGATTAGCTAAGTGAAAGACACTGAAAATATTTATAGTATTTCCTTTTTTTTCTTGCTATGGTTCTTTATTCAAACATTACTGGGCCATTTGGAGACCCAGTTCCCAGGCAAATGGAAAGTGATATAATATGCCAAGATGAAGAAAATTTTTTCCTACAAGATAAGTAGATTTATCACTAGTAAGGATGATGGTCCTAGACTTCCCCTTCTCTTTTTTTCCCTTTGGTTGTTGTTGTTCAGTCATGTCCAACTCTTCATGATGCCATTTGGGGTTTTCTCAGCAAAGACACTGAAGTAGTTTGCCATTTCTTTCTCCACCTTACTTTACTGATGAGGAAACTGAAGCAAAAAGGGTTAAGTGACTTGCCCAGGGTCATATAGTTAATGAGTGTCTGAGAGCAGACTTGAACTTAGGAAGATGAGTCTTCCTTTCTCCTAGCCTGGGGCTCTATACACCATGTCACCTAGCTCTCCTTCTCCCTTTGGATGCTGCATCAATCCAGAAATACAGTGCTCTCATTCTGAATTTTGGTTCTTTCCAAGCTACCGTATTTTAACACTTTACATAGGTTATATCTCTTATTTCTAGCAAAGGCATCTAAGTGCATAGCAGATAGAGCTCCGGAAATTTTGGGTTCAAATCCAGCCTCAGGCTCATACTGGCTGTTTGACTCTTAGCAATTTATATAACTTCCTGTCTATTTCAGTTTCCTCATCTGTAAAATGAGGATAATAGTAACAACCTCACAGTTGTTGTGATGATCAAAGGAGATATTTGTAAAATTATTTGGAAACCTTAAAGCAATATATAAAAGCTAGTTATTATTGTATTCCCTCCCATCCAATAAATAATTTAATATCCTCTCTTACACTGAGACATTATGCTATACATCCAAATATTATAAGTAGTCCGACCTCTTCATTCTACATCTAAGAAAATTGATGCCCAAAAATGTAGGACAATTTGCAAAAGCTCACAAAGATAATAAGTAACAGAGCTGGGATTCAAGCATTTATTAAGTGCCTACTATGTACTGTGAACCCAAACCCAAACCATTTTCAACCCCCAAGACCTGAGAAAGTCCTAAAACCTGTATTGGTCAATCAAGAGAGACATTTTGGAGCACTCTGAGTTTAACCTACCATAATGCTTTGCATGCTCTGGCATAACAGACATGCTTTGTTTTGCTCTCTGAGTGAACCCAGAATGATCCTCCTTGTATCAACAACTACATGGCTGGATGAAGCTCATCAAGAGCATTCTTCTGTTTATGACTGTCCAGGGCAGGATGCCTTGATCCGGAAATGTCTTGAATAATGGAAATTTTTCTTATCTTGGTCTTTTATGGACATACATTATGCTATATATAGTCATGTTAATGATATAAGAAACACAGACATCCTGGATCTATAATTTCAATTGACACTTTGACATTCTCTTATCATATTGTATTTACAATCTACAACTTACAATCTAAATTTACAATTTACAATCCAATTAAAAATTCCTTTCACATATTATGATTAACACAAATGGAGACTATAATTTTGGCTGACACAGGTATCTTGAGCAAGGAAGGGCGTGAGGGGTGAGAGGGAATTCCTCTCAAGATATAAGATCTCCTTTATCTATCTGTCCTTGGGCTCTTTGAGCTCCCATGCATATCTCTATATACATGTTCTGCAAACTTTGAGAGAATAAACATGCACATGCAGCCTAATTTTGTTTGTCTTTCTTAGAACAAACTCAGTAATGGTTGACAGTGCCAAGCACCATTTAGATATACAAAACAAAGATGAATTAGTACCACCCCTTAAGTATTTTGCATTTTCTTGGGTTACAAAATATAAAAAATATATATATATTTGTGCGTGCAAGCATGCATGTGTGTGTGTGTGTGTGTGTGTGTGTGTGGGTGGGTGTGTGTGTTCAAAAGGAAAATCGTTTGGGCTTTTACTCTGATTGTCAAGGGAAAACTCAGGACAAAGGGAATTAAAAGGTTATTATAATAAGTACATTGAGGCAGCAACACATTGGAGCAGATCACTGGAGATCAGCTAGGACTCCAAGGTGGGGCCAGCTTTTATTGATAACTTTCATAATGAGATAAAGACAATTCAGGTAGATAAAGGTCAGCAAAAGAGATTGGGCACCTGCATCTCAGTTCCTTCCCAATGTAAGTGGCAATTTCCAGGTAGCAACTAGTAGGGCAATGACTACGTGACAAATATCAGGAAATACTAAATTACAGATTGAGTGATGCCTCACTTTCAACCCTCATCGACAAACATGGCTGGAAACAATGGGTCACTGAGTTAGTATATACACATATGTGTTCATGTGTATATGATACAAAGCAATTTTATGGGGACACTTGATATTAGAGAGATCAGAAAAATGTCCCATGGAGGAGAAAGCTTTTGATTGGAGGCTTGAAGGGATCTAATGATTTCAAATAAAAGAGATGCAGAGAAATTTGTTCTAGGCATGGGAACAGCCAGATCAAAGATCCAAGTGTCAGGTGGCCAGTGGTATTTCATGTGTGAGGAAAAGCAAGCAGCCTAGGTTTGCTGAGAAATAGAGTACGTGAAGGAGAATATGTGTAATTAGCCTGAAAAAGCAGACTGCAGCCAGACTGCAAAGGGTTTAAATGTCAAACAGAGGACTCTATATTTTGTCGTAGAAGCAGTAGAGATTATTTTAAGTTTCTCAGGCAGAGGAATACCGTGGTCAGATTTGTTTGACAATGATGAATTTGGTAGCTGTATGGATAGATTTGAGGACAAAACCAAAAAGCTTGGAGTCCTATTAGAATGATCTTTCATTCAGTTCAGCTTTGATCAGCTAGAGATGATGAGGGCCAGAAGCAGGTAAGCTTTGTGAGTAGAATAAAAGCTACATATCTGAATAATATTGTTGAGATACAGTCAACAATACCTAACAAATGTTTGAATTGGGGGGAGGGGAAGGGAGGAGAAGAAAGAGAAGAAAAGTGAAGACCAGAGGTTTCAAACTCATGAGTAATTTAATGTATGTTGTCAATATCTTAACAGTTCTTCAAGGTTTGGTTCTAATGCCAAAATCTGCTTTAAATTTGCCAAAATTTTTTCCAACTAGATGCTTTGTGCTCCATTGTATATCTTTTGTATTCTTAAGGCATTACCTCTAACTATTTCACACTGTAGCTATTTGTGTGCTTGTCTTATCTGCTTTCCAGTATATAAGCTCTGGGGGCAAGAACTTTGGCTTCCTCATCTTTTAATCCCTTACAGTGCTTAGCAAAGTGTTTTTAAATATTTATAGAAGCAAACTGAATTGAATTGGCCTCCCTAGTGCTCGACTATTCTTCCTGAACATACTTGGATTAATCTTCCTAAAGTGCAATTTTTTATCATATCTGTATTTTTTTTTGGTGTGTGAAATGTTTCAATACTTTATCATACCTACAGAATAAAGTCCAAATTTCCTCTATTGTTTGGATTTCAACTGCCAAGTATAAGTAACTGAAGTGGGTATTGCTATAGGTCCCTCTTTCTGACATCACTCTAATCTTGTTAGTTTGAGTTTTGATGCAGTACTTAACCCTATAGAAGAATTTTGCTTCTCATCGCAGCATATTTTTAACATAATGATTTATGAATGCTCAGAAAGGGAGACAATGATCAGTGAAAGTCAACATGAGTTCAGCAAAGATTCATAATGCCAGACTAATTTCATTTGTCGCTTTGATAGAATGACTAGATCAATGGGAAAGGCAAATCCTATTGATATAGCATATCTTATGGGACAAGAATGTAGTGATTTATCATTGTACTGCAAGGAATGATGAAGATAAATTAAGAGACAAATTAAACCTGGAAAGACTTGTATGATCTGATGCTGAGTGAAGTGAGCAGAACCAGGAGAACATGGTACACAATAACAGCCATGTTGTGCGATGACTAATATTGATGGACTTAACCCTTCTCAGCAATACAAGGATCTAAGAAATCTCCAAAGGCCTCATGATGGAAAATGCTATACGCATCCAAAGAAAGAACTATGGAGTTTGAATGTAGATCGAAGCAAACTAGTTGCTATCTTTTTTTCTTCTGTTGTGTTCTGTTTCCTCTTTCTGGTGGTTCCTCCTAATTGGTTCTAATTACAACATCGCTAATGTGAAAATATGTTTAATAGGAATGTATATGCATAGCTTATAATATATTGGACACCATCTTGGGGAGGGAGAAAACTTTAAAACTCAAAAGCTTATGGAAGTGATTGTTGATAAATCAAAATAATTAATTAAAAGAATTATATTAAAAAAAGGGATTAGAGGGCATATAAAAGTATTCAAAGTGAACTAAGTACAACCATGATAATAATATAATAACAATAGCTGACTTTATATAATGCTTTAAATTCTACCTTTACACACTTTTTTTTCCATTTTATCCTTGTATCAGCCTCTAAGCTAGATACTATCATTACTCCTATTTTGTAGATCAGGAAACTGAGACTGAATGACTTTAAATGATTTACTTAGGGTGACAGTAAGTTAGCAAATTTCTGAGACAGGATTTGAATTCAAGTCTTCTTGAATTCTAGTTCTCTTTATACTCTTCCTAGCTACACTATTGACTAAAACATTGCAAATTGAAAGAATAATTATAACAAAAATAAAATTGAAAAATGTTAAATTATAATGGCCCTAAAGAAGAGATTAAAAAAAACCAAAATGTCCTTTCCTCCCTTTTTTGTGGTGTTGGAGGAAAATGAGTGTGGAATATTTTATAAACTATCAGACTGGGTATGATAAGTTGATTGCTTTTTCTGAATTGCTTTTCTTTTATTATTTTTATTCTTTTTAAAATGAAGAATTTCTCAGTGGACAGCAATACATTCAGAAATCATAATTATGTAAAAATAAAAGATAGAAATAAAAAGTAATTTTAAAACCACTGTGCTAGGGTTTAGCAGAGACATACAACAAAGTTTCCCCAGATGTCATTGTGGACAAGATACAGAATTTATAAGCAAGCACAAAATGGACTTTTATCATCTTTTCTAATTTTCCAGTGAGAATTGAAGCCTCAGAGTTGTTTTTATTTAAATTTCTCTTATTATTAGAGATTAGTAGTGTTAGGGGAGAAATATCTTCTCTCTGGATTAACGTGGTGGGTAAGTGCTGGCAAATCTGTATTTACCACAATACAGAAATTATGAAGGAAAAACCCTAGGTCTTGTTATTATGCTCAAGCATAAGTTCAAGCCCCACAGAAAACCGGAACAATTATGAAGATTCTGCCAAAGTGTCTTATAAGAAAAATTACTTCAGAGTGATACTGAAATAATTCATTTATATGTTGTAATCCTGTACAATCTTCTTAGGCTATAAAAGTTAGAGAGGAGATAGCTGTATTATCCTCTTCTTCCTTCGTGTTATGAAAGTTAAACAGACTTAATTAAACAGTCATAATATCACACATCCCATAAAGAGAAAAAAAAACTTCATCAAATAAACTCTATAGGTAAAACCAAGTCAGGTTACAGATTAAACTACATTTAGAGGCTTCACAATAGGTTGATTGAGGAGGAGGATTTACATGTCACATAGGAGTCAGGGATAGTTAAGAGTATTGCTCTAACTCCTTTTCTAAAGAATGCTTAAGACTGTAAGTAAAATTTTATATGCTGTGGGACAGGTTTTGGTCTGGGTATATTAATATTAACCAAAAGATGCAGGAGGAATGCCCCTGAATACTAATAATAAAAGGAAAATTTAAAAAAAAATCCCATAACAGGATTTGAACATGATTTGAAGTTCTTATTCTGAAAATTTTATTCCTATCTTTGGACCACTATCTATTTAGAAATGGCTCTTGATTTTCTACCTTTGTGTTGATTCTCTCTATATAGTAGTTTTGGCTATCAGATCTCCATCAGAGATATTTGCCTCTAATATTCTTGTTTTCAAATTGAAAGAAATCTATTCTTTTTAAATCAGGCAACACTGATTCTTTTTTGTGCAAAAGCTTCTGAATTTTATGTAATCAAAGCTATCTAGTTAGTATGTTGTAATTTCCTTCATCCCATTCTTTTGCTGAGTTCTCCCTTTTCCCAAACCAAATCATTTATATTTCTTTACCATGGAAAGTTTTTATCTGTACTTTAACTAAAAATGAGATTTCAACTCCTATTTAAAAAAAATCAGTCTATGTGTTGTCAAATTTGATAAAGCCTTTCATTTCATTATGTGTGTGTATTTTTAGGTTTCTTTGTAAGCAGTAAATTGTTGGAATTTGTTTCCTTATTCACTCTGATTTTGTTTCATTATTAGATTGTTGAATACATTCACATTTAAGGTTATGATCATTAGATTTTTGTTTTCTTTTTTCTGTTCCTTTTCTACTGATTTTTGTCCTTTCTTAAGTTGACACTTTGTCAAGATTATTAGGTTTGTTTACTTTAACTTCTGTTCCCAGAGATTTTCCCCATCTTTATTTGCATTTACCTGAAAAATTAAAAGTTCTTTGAATTTTTCATTTCTTTTTCTTACATTTAACTCATTTAAAATTACATTCCAATTCTCCATCCAGATAAGAAATTGGTTCAACCATTCCACATCTCAGCCTCAATAACATTTTGAGTGATACTTTTTCAAGAGTTTTTTTTTTAATTTACTGTCTCCTCATTTTTTACCTCCCTAGTTCTGATTTTTGTGTTTTCATTTATGGTCTATATATCCTTACTTATTTTTTTCTTTATTCTCTTCTTGTCTCTCATTATAGGTGGAACTTTTGAAGTAACAACAACAACAACAACAATATTAATAATTCACCTGTGATCTCATTTAAACCTCATAACTCTGCAAAGTTGGTACTATTATAATCTCCATTTTATAGATCAAGAAACTGTGACTAAGAGAGGTTTAAGTGCTTTATTCAGGGTCACATGGCTAAAAAATGTCTAAGGCAGGATTCAAAATCATGTCTTCTTGGCTTCAAATCCAAGAATAATTATCTCCCCTACACCTCTAGAGTACCAAATATCAAATACAGAAAGCACCCTCCTCAGTCCCATTTTTGTGTTACTATATTTGTAAATCATACACCAATGTTCATGTTCCTTGCTTGCTTGTTTGTCATTTGGGGTGGTACCTTCTTTGGTAACTCATGGAAATATCAATTCATGAAAGAGGCCCCAAAATATGATAGGAATCACTACTTACCCCAAATCACGAGATTTAGTTCACTTTCTGCTCTTATCACAGCCAGTTAGTTACTTCCCATAAAGACAATGTATCTTAGCTCTGAAATAATTTACCTCTACCAGAGATGGCCATCTCTCTTGGAGCTCTATCCTTTCTTTTTCCTGATATGAAATGTAGTCCTGGGGATGAGTAGGAGCTCCTCTGTAAGGTCCATTGCCTCCAGAAGTAACTCACTATAGGGCCTCTTTCTTTCATCCCTCCCCAGTAACCACCATAGGAGTTTTCTATGTGAGCTTCCTTTCAATTTTCCTTCTAGGGTGAGGTTTATTTCTCATTTCTGGCTTTTCCATCCACTCCCAGTGGCTTTACATCTAGTTGAGAGTCTGCCATCAGGTTCCCCAATCAATAGTCAACTATTTTTTACATATAAAGATAGAGTCCTTTTTATTTCCTCTAGTGTTTGTCTTCTTCCCAGTGACTTCCAACTTATTTTGTTAAAAAAAAAAAGATTCTTTTTTACCCCAAACCATTCCTGAATGGACTGACAGGGAAGCCGGTGATGGTGAAGCTTAAGTGGGGAATGGAGTACAAAGGTTACCTGGTCTCTGGATGGCTACATGAACATGCAACTTGCAAATACAGAAGAATACATAGATGGGGCATTGTCTGGACACCTTGGTGAAGTTTTAATAAGGTGCAATAATGTCCTTTACATCCGAGGTGTCGAAGAAGAGGAAGAAGATGGGGAAATGAGAGAATAACATCTTTTCTGGGGTGGGGTGGGGTAGGGATTTCTTTTGTATATTTCTAGAATCTAGAAAATCTCAGGATTGAGGCATTTAAGTGCTATAGAAGTTTTTGGATTCTTTCATTTCTTAATTTTGAACTCAATTTTGCAGAATACTTTCCATTATTTTTCTCCTTTTTGCCCAACTTCACATTGAAATCACCAAACATCAAAGTATATGTTAACTTTGTAGGATTTTATCTTCATTTTTGCAGAAATCTTCTAATTATTGAAGCTGTGTGACAGATGCTTGTACACAAACTACAGTTATGATCATGAGTATTTGTCTACTTACTTATTAAGGACGCTGCAGATTAAGATATTCAAGAACCCCATAATATTTTATTGTCCTTGTACATATAATGAAATAGCCCCTGCCTCCTTATTTCCATAGCTGTCTGAAAAGAACCTGTGAGCCATACTTAATTTTGCTGTCACTTCTTTATAACTTCAGGAGGTAGTGTGATTTAGAGGAAAAGGCAATATCTTGATGTCAGAAGGATCTCTGTTCAAAATACATCATCTCTACTTACTAACTAAAAGTGTAAGGTCAGATCACTTAATTTTTTTAAGTCTCAGCTTCCCCTATTATTAAATGGGAATAATAATACTTGCTCTATTTACATGTAAAAGTACTTTGCAAACACTGAAGCACTATAAGCTTTGCTCTGTCATCACTTCCCTTCTCTTTGTACATTCTCTGTTTTGGTGATCTCATCAGCTCTATGAGGTTTACTTGTCTCTATGCAAAAAACTCCCAGCTCCAGCTCTAGTTCTCCTGACCTCCAGTCCTGCATTACCAAATGCCTTTTTAGTAGTTCAAGCTAGATGTCCCAGAAACATCTTAACTAGACACACCTAAAATAGATCTCATTTTCCTTTTTTCCCAATCCCTCTCTTTCTATTTTTTTTCAGAGCACCACCATTCTTCCACTTTCTCAAATTCTAAATCTTGGTATTAATGTTGACACATTCTCTTTTCCCATATTTCCAACCAATTATCAAATTCCCAAAATCTCTTTCATGTTTTCCCCTTCTCACCGCTGACATAGTGACTATCCCAATTTAGGACCTTATAACTTTTTGCCTGGACTATTGTATTGTATTGTATTGTATTGTTTTGTATTGTGTCATATTGTGTTGTGTTGCATTGTGTCATATTGTGTTGTGTTGTATGGTGTTGTATAAGTGTTTTGTTTCATAATACAAAATTTCCAGATTAGCACCACCCAGTGAGATTTCTTCTGCAACAAAGTAAAACAATTAAGCAAGAACAAAAGTGTGGTGACCTCTTCTGAAAGTGCATGCAGCATTCCACAGATGTAGTCCTCCCAATATCTCTCTTTTTAAATGCTTTTAAAATTTTTTTTTTGGCAGAAATCTATTTTCTTATATTCCCCAACCCATTGAGGAAAAAAATAAGAAAATAAAAAACAACTAAATCCCTTATAACAAATATACATTATTGCAATGGCCTACTAGTTGGTCTTCCGCCTCAAGTCTCTCCCTGTTCCACTCTGTTCTTTTCCTTAAGTTCTTGCCTTAGCACGTCTCCTGTCATCTTAATAAGCTTCATTGATTTTCTATTACCTCTAGGACCAAATTCAAGCTCTTTTGTTGGGCAACTAAAGTCATCCACAACATATCCCTTTCCTTCATTTCTCTTCTTATATTGTATTCCCCTTCTCCCATTCTATGATTCAGTTCCTCTGACTTAATATTCTTAATACATGACACTCCTCCTGACATTTATGCCGTTGCAGTCAGTCAATAAGTCTATATTAAGTACTTACTATATGTCAGGAACTATGTTAAGCACTTAGGATGACAAGTTCCTGCTCTTGAGGAGTTCAGAGTTAATAGGGAGACAACATGTAAGCAACTGCATAAAGATAAGATATATGACAAATAGGAGATAAAGAAAATAAGGGACTAGCAATAAAGGGGATCAGGAAAGACTTCTTGAAGAAGGCAAGATTTTAGCAAGAAATGAAGGAAGCTAAAATAATAAATAGCATCTACCTAAAACCTTCAGCAAACATCATATGTAATGGGGACAAGCTAGAAGTATTTCCAATAAGATTGGGGGTGAAACAAGGATGTCCATTATCACCACTGTTGTTCAATATCATACTGGAAACTTTAGCTTTAGAAATAAGAGAAGAAAAATAAATTGAAGGTATTAGAATAGGCAAAGAAAAAACAAAGCTATATCACTCTTTGCAGATGATATGATGATATACTTAGAGAATCCTAGAGAATCAAGTAAAAAACTACTTGAAATAATAAACAACTTTATTAGAGTTGTAAGTTATAAAATAAACCCACATAAATCATTGTCATTCCATATATTACCAACAAAGCCCAACAGCAAGAGATAGAAAGAGAAATTACATTTAAACTTACTGTAGACATTATAAAATATTTAGGAGTCTACCTGCCAAAACAAACCCAGGAACTCTATGAACACAATTACAAAACACAAATAAAGTCAGATCTAAATAACTGGAAAAACATCAGTTGCTCATGGGTAAGCTGAGCTAATATATTAAAAATGACATTTCTGCATAAGCTAATTTACTTATTCAGTGCTATACCAATCAAACTACTAAAAATAATTTTATGGAGTTAGAAAAAATAATAGCAAGATTCATTTGGAAGAACAAAAGTTCCAGAATATCAAGGGAACTAATGAAAAGAAATGCAGGGTAAGGTGGCCTAGACATTCCAGATCTTTAATTGTATTATAAAGCAGCAATCATCAAAACTGCTTGGTGCTAGCTAAGAAGTAGAGTGGTGGATCAGTGGAATAGGTTAAGTATGCAAGAAACAGTAGTCAATGACTATACTAATATATTTTTTGATAAACCCAAAGACCCCAGCTTCTGGGACAAGAACTCACTCTCTGACAAAAACTACTGGGAAAACTGGAAAAGAGTATGCCAGAAATTAGGCATAGACCAAAATCTCACACCATATACCAAATAAAATAAAAATCGCTTCATGATTTAGATATAAAGGCTGATACTATAAGCAAACTAGGAGAACAAGGAATAGTTTACTTATCAGATTTATGGAGAACAGAAGAATTCATGACCAAACAGGAGACAGAGAACATTACAAAATGCAAAATGGATAACTTTGATTACATTAAATTGAAAAGTTTTTTGCACAAACAAAGACAATGCAAACAAGATTAAAAGAAAAGTAGAAAATTGGGAAAGAATTTTTTGCAACCAGTGTCTCTGATAATGGCCTCATTTCTAAAATAAATAGAGAATTAAGTCAAATTTATAAGAATATATGTCATTCTCCAATTGATAAATGGTCAAAGCATATGAACAGGCAGTTCTCAGATGAAGAAATTAGAGCTCTCTATAGTCATATGAAAAAATGCTCTAAATCACTATTGATTAGAACTCTGAGGTACCACATCACACCTATCAGATTGGCCAACATGACAGAACAGGAAAATGATAAATGTTGGAGAAGATGTGGGAAAATTGGAACACCAATGCATTGTTGATGGAGTTGTGAAATGATTCAACCATTTTGGAGAGCAATTTGGAACTATGCCCAAAGGGCTATAAAATGTGCCTACCCTTTGACCCAGAAATATCACTTCTAGGGCCATATCCCAAAGAAATCATACAAATGGGAAAAAGGACCCACATGTACAAAAATATTCATAGCAGCTCTTTTTGTGATGGCAAAGAATTGGAAATTGATGGAATGCCCATCAATTGGGGAATGGCTGAACAAGTTGTGGTATATGAATGTAATGGAATACTATTGTGCTATAAGAAATGATTAACAGGCAGACTTCAGAAAAACTTGGAAAGACTTGTATGGTCTGATGCTGAGTGAAGTGAGCAGAACCAGGAGAACATTGTACACAGTAACAGCCACATTGTGCAATGACTAATACTGACAGACTTAACCCTTCTCAGCAATTCAAGGATCTAAGACCTCTCCAAAGACCTCATGATGGAAAATCCTATCCGCACCCAACAAAAGCACTATGGAGTTTGAATGCAGATTGAAACATACTCTTTGGTATTTTTTTTCTTCTGTTGTGTTTTGTTTCCTGTTTGTGGTGGTTCCTCCTCTTGGTTCAAATTCTTACTTACTACATCACTAATATGAAAAATGTTGAATAGGAATGTATATGTATAGCCTATATCAGATTGTGTGCCATTTTGAGAAAGGAGGTGAGGAGGGAGGGGGAGAAAAATTTAAAACTCAAAAGCTTCTGGAAGTGATTGTTGATAAATCAAAATAAATTAATGAAGTTAAAAATTTTTTAAAAATCCTTCACAAAAAAAGAAAAATGAAGGAAGCAAGGGAAACCAGGAGGCCAAGATAAGAAGAGAGAAAATTCCAGGTATGAGGAGCAGCAAGTGAAAATGTATAAGAAAATATATTTCTGTTAGCCAAAACAAAAACATTAAAAAAGAGAGAGGCTGAGAGGACTACAGGTGTAGAATGCTCTATGCAATTTCAGAAGCGGTCACTACATCTTGGTTCTTCTTAATTATTTTACCTTGTTGCAGAAGAAATCTCACAGAGTGGTGCTAATCTGGAAATTTTGTAATATAGAAACAAAACACTTCAATACAATATGACACAATTCAAATCAATTCCCCCTTCATAATTTCTTACAGCACAATAGTGTTACATCACAATCATATATCATAACTTGTTCAGTCATTCTCCAGTTGATGGACATCCCTTCAAATTCCAACTCATTACCACCACAAAAATAGCTGTTATAAATACTTTTTGTACATACAAGATGTGTTGCTTTTTCTTTGATCTCTTTGGGACACAGACCTAACAGCTGTATTGCTGTTCAGATGGTATTCATAGATCCCTTTGGGCATAGTTCCAAATTATTCTCTGTAATGGTTGGACCAGTTCACAACTCCATCAACAAGGCATTAGTGTGTTTATTTTTCCATATCCTCTCCAGTATTTGTCATTTTCCTTTTCTGTCATGTTAACCAATCAAATAAGTGTGAGGTGGTATCTTAGAGTTGTCTTAATTTGCATTTCTCTAATTATTTGTGATTTAGAGTATTTTTTTCACATGTGTTTAGATAACTTTGATTTCTTTTTTTCTCTCTAAATTGTCTGCTCATATCCTTTGGCAATTTGTCAATTGGGGGATGGGTTTTATTTTTATAAATTTAACTCAGTTCCTTATATATTTGAGAAATGGAACTTTCATAAGATAAATTTCCTATAATTTTTCCCCAGTTTCCTTTAATTTTAATTTTGTGTAAAACTTTTTTTTAAATTTAACGACATAAAAATTATTCATTTTATGTCCCCCAAATATGGAAAATTGTATGAATTTGTGTGTCATTCTTGCACAGGGGTTATGGTAATCTTCTCTGTATCATGGCAATTTTAGTATAGGTGATGCCAAAACAAAATTATTCTAATATTCTTAAACATCACTTTTATGAGCTCAGTCCCCTACTTAAAAGCCTCCAGAAGCCTAGAATCATTAGGCTAACATTCACAGCTATTCACAAGCTAGCCTTGACCTGCTTTTTTAAAGCTGTCTACTGCTACTTTTGAATATGTGTTGGTCCACTTAGTATACCTCAAACATTCTTAGCTCCATTTTTGTTTTTGGACTGTTCTCTCCACCTAGAATATCTTTTCTCTCCACTTCATGAATCCTTATCACATTATAAGATCCAACTCAATTCCTAACTCTCTTATGAATGTTTCCTATACTACTTCAATCACATTGACTTCTCCCATTATGTTAAGGCCTATTATAGATGCTGGCAGCTGTCTGCTGTGGTCCATCTTACAAATTCAAGATACTCTGATATGTAAAGTATTGAAGGGATGGGGTTTGGAGAGAAGCCCTGAGTGAATATCAACCTGTGTATTGTGCTGAATGTGCTTTAGAATTTGTAGACTGGCTCTGGAGAGTTGAGTTGTCAGAAATTTAAAACATGAAAAAACTTAATGGCACCCTTGTGCTTTTTGGTAACATTGTATTCACTGAGCCTTAAAACTTTAGCCAATCTATAGTTATACATGTCACTGTGGAGTAATAGTCCCTAGGCTTCAGGAAATGTATAGATGAATGTTTCAAAAATACAGCCAAGGTCATAAGAACAGGTATTATAAATACGCAAAATCATATGATGAATAAGATTTCATCTCTCTCTTCTTTTTCTACTTCTTTTCATATCCTCAACCAATTACAGTTTCAGCATCCTAAAGTGTATATCTGGGATCAAAGGTAACACACACTACCAGGCTCCATTACTAATCACTGCCCTAAAATCATTTTAAACCAAGAAACTGAGGGAGTATCCTTAGCAAATTCAGATGTAGGGACTGTTTGGTATTTAAAAAAATACATACGGAGCTATCTTTGGTGCTGCATTTCCATTAGCTTATTTGACACCATAGGAGCCTGTTCAGACAGTCAGTTGGGGCCAACCTCAAAATGCTGATCTGATAGTGTCATAAAAGGAACGCTGATTCTGAAAATGAGAGAATCTGGGTAAAATTTTGACCTGAAATGACATATATGACCTCAACAAAAGCCACTTAATTTCACTGGGCTTCAGATTACTGATCTATAAAATGATGGTAGATGAACTGGATCATTTTAAGTTTACTCTAAACCTGTGACTTATATCACCTGCTGTTTCTATAGCTCCTGAAGCCTCGGTAAATATGTATTGTTGCAATGAATTAATTCATTTTATATCTGGAATTTTTCCTCTCTTTTCCTTTTTGGTCACCAACTTACTCCCCCTCCATACTAATAACAAGAACAACAAGAACAACAAAAACATATCATTCATTTAGAGACACATCTGCTACTAAATGTAAGAAGCAAAAGATAAAGTCTGGTCAATTCTTCTTTTCATTTTATGAAAAATCTTACAGATACAAGTAGCCTTGATTTATCCTTCTCTAAACTCCCATGGCATTTCCTAGCTGTAGGAATATAGGAATACTTGTCACTTAATATAATGCTGTGCATTATTTTCCAAATTTTCCTGCATCTATATTTTATCTTTTTAACTAGAAAGGAAATGCTTTTTTTTCCATTTTTTTGGTATCTATGCAGTTTGTCAAAAGCCAAATTATTTTTTAAATAAATGGTATTACAAAGCTAGCATAGAAAAGATAATTTTCACCTAACTGCAGGAAAGGATTCGATCAATCACACTCATGCTTTATATAGATGCGATGTAGAAGATGCAGAAAAATACTTATAGGAGTTAGCCTACCAAACCATGTTTGTCTCAATTCTCTTAATATTTCACAAGAATCTCACAAGAATAAAGTCATGCAATGTTATAATCATTAGTAAGGAATGGGGCAGCTAGCCTGCCCAGTAGGTAAGAATAGCTGGCCTGGAGTCTATAAGACAAGAGTTTACATCTGGTCTTAGATATTTACTAGCTGTGTGACCCAGGAAAGGTCACTTAACCCTGTTTGCCTCAGTTTTCTCATCTGCAAAATGAACTGAGAAGGAAATGGCAAATTAGTCATGTATCTTTGGAATACATCATGTTGTGACTGGACTATTTATTTCATTTCCTGGTTTGGTTACTAAATGATTGTTATTTTGATTGGTAAAACTGAAACATAAGATTTCTAAGTATTCCTATTAAGTCCTTATGACCTACCAACCCATAGTCCCACCATTTTGACTATTAAAGATAATTTGTGAGCATAAGATTTTTAATGAGTCTTAGAGGTCTGTACATTCCTTGTACTGGATTACAAATGATTGGTTCTAAATGATGATATCAAATCTGGGGCCATAAATGTGAGTGACAAACACCCTAATTGGAATGGAAAATAGCTTCCCGTTAGGCATTAATAATAGAGAGGAACTCAAATCAATCAACTAATAAATTATAATCACTATTTCCTTCATTTCTCTCTTTAAAATGAATATTTTTGAGAGAGTCTGTATTTTTACTATTCTTAGATCAATGATGTCAATCTCAAATAAAAAAGGGGGTCAGTAAACCATATATTGGGATCCCTATGGGCCACATATTGACAATTTTATCTATGTTTTCTCATATTTTAAAAAATTTATTATTTCCCAAGGACATTGTAATCTGATTCAGCCAGCACTCAGGAGTGTTATGAGCTACATGTGTACCATGGATAATGTGGAAGCCCAAAATGATGAATATATGCTTTTCTTGAAAACTGTTAATTCCCCAAGGCTATTTTGTTCTTTAATGAAAATGATGATGATTATAATAACAGTCACTGAAATTTGTATGACATTTTAAGATTCCCAAAGTGCTTTAAATATACGTGATCCTCATACCAAACCTGAAAATGAGTTGTTAATATTCCTTTATTGATGAGGAAACCAAGGCTCAAAAAGATTGTAACTGTCTAGGGTCACACACCCAGTACATACCTGAAGAAAGATTTGAATCTAGGTCTTCTGAGCTCTGAGACTAGCACTTTACTCACTTCCCTACCGCTTGCTTAAGAACAATACTCACATGTATTTGCATGCTCTCATGCTCATATATGAATGTAGAGTCTTTCTGTCAAAGTACTTTTGGCACAATATTTTTATAACTAGTTTTAAAACATACAATTATGCAAATGCAGTAAAATATTATTTAGAAAACATCTAAGGGTTCATTGTGAAAGAAACACTGCTTACTTCCTAGAATATTTAATAAGAACTAAAATGTTTCCAAATGGGAAAACATTTAATATTGTGTGTCAGAATAAACAATAACATCCACCTAATTAAAGATCAACCTCAAATTTAATTTACTCTGTGTGGCTATCTAGAAGACTCACTGTTATGAATGAGAGGCTTCTGCTCATTTCTGGTGTTATGCATATATTTCATAGTTATAAATATCTATCTACCATCTAGGAAGTCATTAACCACCAACATAAGCAGCAGGAAAAGAGAGTTTTGGAAGAGGAATGCAATGCCACTGTACAAATAGTTGTCTGAGATGTAAGTACAATTCCACCTGGGAGTTACTTCAAAGCTAAATGTCATCTATTTGTTGGTAGTGTTTCTTGAACTGTGTGTGGGGATTTTCCTTAATCATAATTCTAAAACTTCCACAGGATTAAAAAAAATATTTGAATGGTGATCAAGTAAAGTCATGTTTTTGTAAAAGCAATATTTTGGCCTTCTATCATAAGCAAGTTAGGCAAGTTTGGTGTCATTATGTGTTTTGAAGGGAGGCATAATAGACATGTCTAGTCTCTTTTCCTTCTACCCTTCTCCAAAACAGACTTTATTTCTTGCTAGGAAGGGGAAGCAGGAGGTTGGAGCAGAAGCTTGCCTACTCTGCTTTCCACAGAGAGAGTGGTAGCAGGCTAAAATTGTATCTATCTACTCCCTCAAATATTATTAATCTAGATGATGCACTTTTCAGGTTCAAGCTAATCTGACCAGTGTTTGCTTGTTTTTTGGGGGAGAAGGAGGTCTCAAACTTTATAGCCAAGGCTTTTTCACCAAATACTAGTTCCACAATGAGCACACATAGAAAATAGGAAATAAACCCATTTATCCAAATGGAAGCAAAACAGAAATCTGAAAAGGTGTACATAAAATGATGCATGCCAGACAATACATAGTGAAAGAGCTGTACCACTGGAATTGAGATCAATCAACTGAATTGAAAGAGAGCCCCAAATTTCATGCAACGGGAAATTTCCTGAAGTCTCTAGTTTAACAAGTTGAGTGGAAGGACATGATCAAGATTGGGAGCTCCTCTCATGTCATTTTCTTCCCAGAGTCTTATTTTCACTTTTGTAACCTCAAATAGCATTGTCTTCATGCCTCTTCTCTTTCAAAGCTGGAAGCTAAAAGAACTTGAAGCGACTGCAAAGCCTAAAACTTGAGAGATCTGTAGGGGCTCAAGAGCTTTAAGAGATTGAAAAGATGGAAGCCCTCTTCTCTTTCACAATCTTGACAACTCCATCCTGCCCCTCACATAGGCAAAGGCATTGATCACAATCAATGAAGAAAGAGTCCCAATGGCTTTAGAACTCAGGTTATACTTAAAAGGTATTGAGACATTTCTGGACACTCCAGAGACCAAGAACTCAGACTGTTGTCATCACTTCCTCATCATCTTTGTACAAAGAAGAAATGAGGAGGAAGAGATGAAAGAAAAGCAATGATGAAAAAGTGGGAATATGGAGGGAGGCCTGGGGTTGAGGATGACTCGTTGCTTGGCTAGTGAAACATGATGGGAGATTTACTCAGCTGAATCAACTCAAGGGGTTCTCAATGTCTGTCTTTGTTGAACGGACTTCTCTCGCTATACCTAAATAAATGTTTTTGCTGATTGGTGATACAGGCATCTAATTTCGTTTCATTATGAAACTTGAACTATCTTGGTACTAGCCTGAGTCAGGAAGATCCCAGAACTCTTGCAAATCTAGATTATGATCCTTTAAAATCTCCACACAACAGAATATAGTTCATGGTTTATGTACTGAAAAGCCAAGCAGCTGCCAATAACATAGATTCTACAAGAAACTACCGATTTAGCTTTGGGAGATGACTTTTTCCATATATATTTGACCTCTTTGGGTTATGTGCCAAGAAGTGGTATTACCAGTTATAGGTTATGAATAACCTAGTTATTTTTCTTGCTTAATTCCAAGTTGAATTACAAATATTTGCTTATTTCTGCTTTAGATCACAATTTTCAACTAACAATAAAATACTCTGACTAATGAGAAGGCAGTGTAAGCTAGTAAATAGACTGTTAGACCTGGAGTTAGGATAGATATAGAATCAAGTCCAGCCTCTGTCACTTACCAGTACTGTGTTGTTAGCTTCAATTTCCTCTTTGTGAAACGGGATGAATAGGACCTGTAATAATACAGCTTAACTTTGTTATAAGGCTCAAATGAAATCACTTATTGATGTCAGTTTTGTTATTTCCCAATATTTTGAATAGTGCATTTGAAAAAAGCATTGTAATTGCACCATTATTAACAGATTTGGCTTTGAAATACAGCTTTTAAATCTTATAAATTGTACAGCTTTAGACATGACACTCTTCCTCTAAATTTCCTCATCCTAAGATTCATGGTACCTTGATTTAAGTCCTAGTTTGGGCCCATGGTATTTCTCCCACTAGACTGTAAACTTCTTGGGGGCAGTGATTGCTTCTTTTTTTGCCTTTATTATCTCCAATACCTAAGGCAATGCTTAGTATGTAGGCAAATATTCTTATTAAATAATAAATTTCATAAATTATCATAAAATCTTAATAAATTAATAAATTCTTATCAAATCTTTGATTCTGTAAAATAATGAGGGTAAAGTAGGTGATTTCTAGGGTATGGTTCCCTCTAGCTCTAGCATTCTATGAGCTTTTGAATATATGAAAGAGAATAGAAAATCATGGAAGCAGAGAGTATCATCATTGTCCAATCTTTAAGAAGTGATTAAAAATTGCTTTTGCAGCTCATATGGAGAATTGAGAATTAATACAGTGGGATTGGAAATGTAATCTTTCTTTTTCCCATGTAGGAATTGGGTTCAAACACCATCTCTGTCATTATCTGTGTAACATTGGGGCAAGTCACTCAAGCCCTTCAGGCCTCAGTTTTTTTCGTCTGTAAAATTAGGAGAATGGACTAGATGTGCTCTATTTAGATTCTACTGATTTAATTCTATCATTCTATGAGATATTCCAAGCTGTAATCAATGAAATAATATCAGCTTACTAGGCAACTCCAAAAAAAAAAAGAGTTATGCCTTAATAGTTCCTAGACAAAGTTGAAAATTTTTTTTGACCACTGGACAATGCTAAATCTATTCATCTTTGCTTGGAAGAAATGAGTAGTGACATTTATAATTTTACAAACTAATGGAATCTGAAATGTGAAACAAGGCAGCTAGGAAAAGCACAAGGAAAAAGGATAAGAATCTTGCAAAATCACTTTCATAATTAAGCCATTTTAATAGGTACATAGGGTGGAGGACAGGTTCTGTCTACTCTTACTCCCACTTGGTGCCAAAGGCTCAAATTGCAATGGTTCTAAGAATGGCTGAATCATTAACATGCTCCCTCTCTCTAGCAGTAGGAATAAAAAGGATGGTGATTGAAAATACATACTTCTTAATAAATTAAAACAAGAGGCAGAGGGCTTATTCCTCCCCAGTAACTCCTTATTGGTACCAGGAGGAATTCTCTTGATTTCTAACCAGCTATACCTATGTTAATAGACATGTCAAGTTATTTTATTAGTTAGTCCCTATTATTTTAGTAAATATAGGTCAAATATGTGTTAGGAAGTGATTATTTTTTTCCTATTATTTCTATAAAACTCAAATTGAATTTGCAATTTCTTGTAATATTGGGAAATCTAGATGCTAAGGAAACATTTAAAAAATCACAGATTTTGCTATCACCCACATCTTCACTGTAGAAACTGATAAGTTTCTAATTATAAAGTCATTTATGAGTTTTCTGGGTATTGGGACTGAAAGTACTACTGCAACATCTCTAGTGGCCTTGGAGTGACATTGAGTTGTCAAAAGCTAAGCCAAAAGAGTGGAAGCCATTTCAGGTTCAACATAATAGAAAATCTTCAAGTATGATCCCACTGAAATTGAGTCTGATGTTTGAGGACCAACTAAACTAAATACACAGATAGTCATCACAAGTAGATCAGAAGCTACATAATAAATTAGTTTACCATGGTAAATCGTGAAATGAAAATGCTAATAAGAAAACACACACATGCACAAACAAATGGAGTTTAGGCCTATGTCTCTATATTTCTTCAGTGATGATGGTGGAACAGTAGAGAAAAGTATGCAGGTTCCTACAAATTACATAGGCTAGTATGTAAAGATTGACTTAGTATCTATTATGCTTAATAGCTAAATACGAGATCTTAATCTAGTGGAAAATGAATTGACATATTATTGGAAAAATTGAATCTTATCATTATTGAAATTCCCATAATAAATAAAACCAAAAGACTTAAGGAAATTATAGCATAAGAGATGGACGGTTCTCCTTTAAGTAGCAGCTAATGGATTAAATAAAGTTGATTTAACCCAAAAACTAAAAGAAACAGTTCAAAGATATTTGGTAATTACACTTGTCAGTCGGCAAAATGGCAGTCAACAAAGATTTCACCATAAAAATAATTGTAGCTTATGTACTAGAATCTTTCATAAATGATGAAGAGGTAGAGATGTACTTTAAAGAACTTGATAAGGTCATACAAAACAAATAAAAATATACAATAATAACTAGCATTTCAATGTAAAGATGGCAATAGAACAAGACGGTAGAAAATATGTTGTAAAATATTGTTCATGGTCAAGAACTGAAAAAGGCCAAAGTTTGCATACTTTATAGAAGCATCCTGAATCTATAACATGAATATATTATTGAGAAAGAAAATCATAAGCTACTGGATATGGCAAGCATCAGACAATATCACCAAAAGAAAAGAATTGTTTATGTTTTACTCAGACAAGAAATTATTTGTTATGAGTGTATAAATCATTTATGATTCAGCTGTCAGTGTGCAATTATGCCATCAATTAATTAGAGTAAAATTCAAAATCAACACCAAGCTAGGAAAAAGAACAAAAATGAAATGTCACTGCTGGCAATCATGTCAACTTTAACTTGGCCTAAATAAATAAGCTGTTTATGATAAAACAGGAAAAATAGATAAAGGACAAAAATCAACATAACCTACATATATTCTCTATTAAACTCTAACCTGTACAAAGCAGTAACTAAAATCAAAGTCCAAAAAATAGCAGAAAGAGCCTCAATCAGAAAATGTTTGTTCTATTTGTCTGAAAGACACTGAATCATAGCAATGAAATTATAAACTCATTACCAAAAATAATATACATGAGGATGGAGAAAGATTATGAGTAATATTCCTCCATAGTAGGCAAGAAAAGTAGGGAAGTATAATCAGTCTGTATAAAACTTGGAGTGAGATTCAACTAAGCTAGGTTTATCCTTAGAACACTTATTGAAGAAATTTGGAGGATAACAATAATGAGACAAAAAAAAAAAAGAAAGAGAAGAAAACTGCCAGGTTTACGTGTATCCATTTCTATTATCCATGGCGAAGAACTGCTGTATTTGCACTGAAAAATCTCAGTATGTAATACGATGAAAACAATATGGCACCTAAGATAATGAATGATACCTGGATTCAATGAATACACATAGAAGAAATCTATGCTGGAGGCTACACAATTTCATGAGCATTGAGGAATTGATTTTGAAGATGTATGAAAAAGAGAAGGATGCCAAATGATTAGAAAAATTTTCAGATGGTAGAAGGGGTCAATAAAGGTGACTGAGAGGACATCAATGGCTACCAATCAGTATTTCAAAGGATTTGTGCCCTCATTTTTGTGGATTCTTCATTCCAATCGTGTAAATCATAATCCATCTCTATTTTCACATCTTATGAAACTATTTCCCACAGAGGGTTCACAATGTTTTCAGGTCTAGATCTCTCTATGTTCCTCTAAATCTCTTGACATTACATCATATCAATAGAACATTAAGATTGTTCTTTGGCTATTCCTTCTGAACACTACATGATTGGCCCACTTCTTTTGATCATACTTTTTTTTTATGATGCCAACTTTTATCTCACTTTTGATGTATCATTCTTCATTAGAGTATATTTCACACTACTCACAGCCCCTCCATTGCCTTTTGGATGACTCACAGTTTTAATTCTTCAGAGATTTTGGTGCTCCATGACTTGCAGAAGGATATTTTTGAAAGAACAAGCTTTGTTTTCAGAGAGAAGATTGATATTACCAATAAGATTATGTAATTTCCTGAAGACAATCTGGCCTGCTTTCCTCTTCCTATTCAATTCTGGGACCAGATCATTGTTCAACTACAATGTTTATTTTTTCCAAAATTCTTCATTATAGAATTAAGTTGCCCTTATGTAGAGCTGTTTTCAGAGATATTTTTAGGGACCTGAAAGTGTCAGTTCTTCAAAGGTGCTATGATAAGGGGAGAGGTGTTTCCTCTCCACCACCACAACACGCTCCACCATGGTACGCTCCTCCTTGCCCCAGGACCACCCCTCAGAACTGCAACCCAGATCCAAGCACCTGTAAAGTAAGAGATTCCTGCCTCAGCACTGGCAAAAAGATCCCTTCACTCCCCCTCTGATCAGCCACTAGACTCCCCCTCAGTCTGTGGGCCAGAAGCTCAGGAAATAGCCACGGCCCGGGGGAGGGGGGCTGAGACCTAGTTCCTTCTCTCATCCCAGTCACAGACTTTTCCACTGACCTTCCAAATTGTCTTTGGCATTCATGGGTTGAGAAGTCTGGAAACCACCACAGATGTCCATGATTCAGTCCTCTGAGGCCTGCTCCAGGGTCGCTGTGGCCTGAGCGCCCACGCTGCACTGCGCTCCTTTCCCTGGAGAGATATAACTTTCCGATCAACCATCTAGGCTGTCTTTGGCTGGAAATTTGTTTCACTCTGTCTTTTTGTGGGTTCTGCTGCTTTAGTATTTATTTAGAGCCATTTTTTATAGGTATTTGTAGGGGTTTGGTGGAGAGCTCAAACAAGTCACTGGTTTCCCTCTGCCATCTTGGCTCCGCCTCTTAGACTACATATTCTTTAAGGTACCTTTTTAACTCTAAGATGTTATGACTATGTATAAGTGTGCTGGGTAGATGTAGCCTTTTTTTATGGAAGATAGTTGAGAACACAGGCTGAGAATAAAAAAAAATTATCACTGCAGAAACCATGAATTTTCTGGTCTTAGTTTCATTACTCATAAGGAGAAGAGGCTTTAGAAATAAAAGCTCATGATATAGGTAGGCACTTTGGATATACTTAGAGGTTTGGTATTCTACTTTAGGATACGAGTCACCAAACTTTGCAATTTGAACAAACTCATTATGGCAACAGTTCATAAAAATCCTTTATTATTTCCTGTAGCAATTAAATAAGTTTCTCCACAATTTCCTCAAAGCAATTATAGAAAAAGTCCGTTACCAAGAAACTTTTCAATATCATAAGTAATGCCACTATGTATTACATTTTATTTTCTCCAAGGGGCTCCATGAAAGAACATGTACCACAGAAAAGAATTTTACTTTGCAAAGCCTTAGGTGAGATTGCATAGTATATGCAAGAAAATAATACATATTTTGTATCTAAATTTCACATATCTATTTCTAGAAGAGAAAAATTATATCTTCATGAGGATCATAATGATTATGAGTTGTGATGTGCACTATTATAGGTAGCATAGCATAATGAAAAAAAAAGAGTTGAATTTTTAATCAGAAGACTTGAGCTGAATTCTTGCTATTTACTAGATGCATCAACATGGGACAAATCACAATTCCTCCTGTAAGGAGAAAGAGTGGGCCTTGCAGATAAGAAATAGAGAGGCTCATGTGTGGTAAGGAGAGGATGGTTAATGTGTGGTTTAAATGGAGGCAGAATAGATATTGCTAGCCTCTCCTCCACCCACCCTTCTTAGTGAAGACTAGAGGCCTTCACTCTGCTCTCCTCAGAATGAGGGGGTACCAAGCTAGAAGTCTGTCAATCTATTTCCTTATAGTTCATCTAGGGGATATGATTGGGTTCCATCTAAGTTTTGGTTGTTTCAATTTGAGGAGAGAGAAAGAAGACTACAAACTCTATATCCAAGTCTTGAACCCTTTCCCCCCTAATATCAGTTCCACAATGAAACTACATAGTGAATAGCAAAGAAATCAATTTATCCAACTAATAGTAAATCAGAAATCACAAAAGCCATGCATAGGATAATATATACCAGACAATACTGAATGAAGGAGCTCTTCCATTAGGAATAAGATAACTCAGTTCATCCAAGAGAAAAAAGTCCTAAATCTCACTGAAGAAGAGATTCCTTGTGTCCATCTGGGAATAGGAATAAGATGGAGACTGACCATTTCTCTCATGTTTTCCCAGAGTCTTTTTACCTCCCCTGAAACCTGAAGTGAGGTTGGTTTCTTCCATTTTCTGTCTCAAAATTGGAAGCCAAAAGTTCCAAAAGTGACTGGTCACTTATAGAATCCAAAAAATTGGTGCTCCAAGAGTCCCAAAGGGCTCTGGACCCAAAGTGTCCTGAAGTGGAACTCGTGTTTGAACAGTTTCCAAAGAAAGCTAGTCTTTAAAGAGTCCCAAGGGGACTGGTTAAGTCTGGATCTCTCTGGTTTCTTAATAATTCTTTCCCATCCTTCAAGCAGAGCAGGGCTTTCATCTTTACTAATGAAGAGAGAGTCTCATACCAATGGGCTTTGGAACAGAGTTACACTATGTAATCTTTGTTACTCTCATTTATAAATCAAGGGATTTATACTGGATGACTTCCAAGTTCCCTTTCTTCTCTTCCATTCTATGATTCTGAATTCCATTCTTCCTTTTGGATCAACAAATCAATATTGTCTGCACCTTCCTGACTTGTAACCCTTAAGTCTCTCCTAGAGCTTTTACTTGAGCAGAGCATTATTTAACAATTGTCCTCTCTTCCCTTTACCCTGCCATTCTCCTTGATGACTTCAGGATTCATGTGGATGACCCATCTAATACCTGACCTCACAACTAACCTCCTCCATTCCAATGATCTTCAGTTCTCTTTTACTCCATCCTATATCAGCCCAGCCATGTTTTGGAAGTCATTGTCACTTGTATCACAGACTCATGATCTTTTTCTTAGAATTCAAACCCTTAGCTTCTTCTTGACAACCATTAACTCCTAATCTTCCATTTCTCCTATTTCAACATTCTTACTGAACCTCTTCTTTGTTTTCATTTTTCTCCTGACCAAACATGAATCACATGCTTGGGTCAGCCATTTAGATAATGTCTCTGTTAAAATAGAAAAACAGCTAGTATTTACAAAGTACCTTAAGGTTTGCAAAGCTTTTTACAAATATCTCATTTTATCTTCACAACCACCCTGATAATTAGGTTCCATTATTATCCATAATTAATGGATGTTTAGAGTGGAGATGTCTCTAAATTTGTGCATCTCATGTTTCTTTTGAACTACTATGGTTCTGCTTTGCTTGTAGAGCACAAAACCTTCTTTGATGAAGGAATGTCATGTTGGGGATGATTTTGTGCCAATGTCTTCCATATTTCAAGATTGATTCTGTCACCCAGAAGGAACCAGCCTATAACCTGTGGAGAATGGAGTTGAAATAATCAGTACAGAGACAAGAGAGTCAGCAATCAAACAGAAGTTTAATTTTAAAGTCAGGGAAATGGCTTGCAAGCAAGGACACGTGCTGGAGTCCCAGACCTAGTTGGAGGGGGGGAACTAAGGTAGTGTGGGGAGATCTCAATACTTATACCAATGGCTACACAGTGAGCTGTAGCCCTGACAATGAGGGGTAACAACACCAATGTGACAAGTTTGATTAATAACAGGGCTTCATGACCAGAAATAATTCTGGGATTTTGCTGTGGCTGAGATCACCCGAAGAGTGAGTGCAATGGATTTTTATGCCAAGCCCAAGGCACAGCTTGCTTGTTGGGCCTTAGCTCTGAAAAACAGGTTGTTTCCTAGTGTCTGGACAATTCCAAAGTCCTTCAGAGAGATCTTGAAAATGTCTTCATATTGCTTCTTCTGACTTCTGTTTGAGCACTTGCCTTCATAAAATAGTCTTTTAGGCAAATGGGCTTTTGACATTTGAGCAATGTGGCCAGCTCATCAGAATTGCACTCTGCAGTACAGTTTGAATACTTGGCAGTTTAGCTCAGGAAAAGAACTGTCTTTGGTACCTTATCTTGCCAGGTGATCTTTAGAATCTTCCTAAGACAATTCAAAAGAAATTGATTTGAGTTTTCTAGCATGGCACTGATATGCTCTCCAGATTTCAAAGGCATACAACAATGAAGTCAGTATAATGGCTCTGTAGAACTTCAATTTGGTAGGTAGCCTAATGCCTCTTCTCTCCCACACTTTCCTTCAGAACCTCAGTATCTATGTGTATATCTCTGGAAAATATATTGCCAAGGTAAGTGAACTTATCCAAAACATTCAATATTTCTCCATTTGCTATAACTGGTAGTTCTATATATTGATAGTATGATACTGGCTGGTAGAGAACCTGTATTTTCTTGGTATTAAGTGTTAGGCCAAAATTAGCACAAGCATCAGAGAATCAATTCATGCTTTCTTTTATCCCAGCCTCAGAGGTTGCATTGAGTGCATAATCATCGAGAATAAGAAGTCATGCACCAAACTTCCTTCCACTTTAGTCTTGGCTTGTAACCTTTTCATGCTAAATAACTTACCATCATTTAGGTATCTGAACTTGATGCCATTTTCATCATCACTGAGAGAAAAAAAAGACATGGGAGCAAGCACACAATCCTGCTTCACTGCATTGGTGACTGGGAAAGTGTGAGAACACCATCCATTTTCTGAGACCTAAAAAAGCATGCTATCATTAAACTGACATATGGTACCGATGAACTTTCATGAGCAACTAAATTTTAACATAATTTTCCACAAGCCCTCATGATTGATAGTATCAAAGGCTTTGGTCAGGTTAACAAATGTTAGGTACAGATCTCTGTTCTCTTCCTGGCATTTGTCCTGGAGTTGTTGGCCAGAAAACACCATATCAACTATTCCTTGGTCCTTTCTGAAGCCACACTGGATCTCAAAAGGGTGACCATCTTCCAGGTGAAGGATTAGCCTATTAAGGAAGACTCTGGCAAAAATCTTGCCAGCACTGACTAAGAGATCCCCCTCCACTATAATTGTCACAGAACAACTTATTTCCCTTTCCTTTATAGAGATGGACAAGGAAGGCCTTCTTGAACTCCTGGAGGATAACCTTCTCTTGCCCTATAACCCAGAAGATTTCAGTCAGCTTTTGCATAAGCAGTGGACTCTCTGCCTAGTACATGTCAGCTGAAATTGAATCAACACCAGGTGATTTGCCACAAGATGTCTTTTGAATCATTCATAAATTGGATTTAAGTGAGGCAGAGTTGCACAAAGTGTCAGCTTCATACTTTCTTCCAGAATCATCAAAATCCAGCAGCAAGACAGTCAAGGTGACTGGAGATGGATGACCTTGGTGAATTAGATATCTAATCCAACTCTAAGCATTTTGCATATCCTGCTTTAGCTGCCTTCATGGCCATTGAAATAAATTGTTCTTATCCACTCATTCCCACCGGGGGAGAGCAAATTACCCTTAATTTCACAAGGAGAGACAAGGGCTGAAGAATTGTCTTTTGGAGAGGGACTCAGCCTGAACTGGTTTTCATTTATAGACAACAAGCAGAAGTTCCATATTTAAACTGGTTAGTTGAAAGAATAACATAATCATTCTTTAAGGCAATTCAAACTGGGAGAGATTTCATTTTTGAGCTTAACTGAGAAATGGGGTTTGACAAAATGGGGAATAATGTCTATTATAGAGTAGAATCAATTATAAAATGATACAGCATAATTTTAATTTCCTTATACCTATTTTATTAACTCATTTTCCCACTCTCTGCAGGGGTACTTTCAAATGTTTTCATCCCTCCTGAAACCTATAATGGCTTCCCCTTTCCCTTGCCTTTTAGCTAAGAACCTTGTTTCATATTTTACTGAAAAAAAATTGAGGATATTTGTTGAGCTCCCTCTTCTCCTTAACATTTCTTCTCACATTGCCCACGTGTTTCTGCCATTAACTCCTTTTCCCCCTCTGTCTCAAATAAAGATAGGGTCTTTTTACTTGCTAACCCCTTTACATTTATGAGTGATCCCATTCTATCCCATCTTCTCCAACAGATTGCTTCATCTATCATCCTTTCTCTTATCTTCAGTCTCTCACCATCTAGTGACTGCTTCCCTTCTGCCTACAAACATGTCCAAGTCCATCCATCCCCACAAGCTCATGTGTCATGTCTCTCCTGCTTTTTGTGGATAAACTCCTTAAGAAGGCTGTCTACACTAGAGGCCTCCACTTCCTCTAGTTTCCTCCATTCTCATTCTCCTAACTCTTTGCAATCTGACTTGCCTAATTATCATTCAGCTGTAACTGTTCTCTCCAAAATTACTAATGATCTCATACTTGCAAAATCTATTTTTTTCAGTCTTTATCCTTATTCACTCTTTGTAGCCTTTGCCATTATTGATCACCCTCTTATCCTTGATCCTCTCTAGGTTTTCAGGATACTATTGTGTCCTGTTTCTCCCCCTACCTATCTGATTGCTTCTTCTCACTTTCTCTTGCTGGATCTTCATCCAAGTCATGCCTACTAACCATGGTGCTTCACTGGGGTCTGTCCTGAGCCCTCTTCTCTTCTCCTTTGATACTGTTTTACATGGTGTTCTTTCTCATCAGTTTCTATGGATTCAATTATCATCTCTATGCTAATGATTCTCAAATAGAGTGTCAAAAATGTAAACAGAGAATTTTCAGGAGACATAATTGTCAATAATCTCTTGGGGGGGAAATTATTCAACCTTACTAATGAAGAGATGCAAATTAAATAAATAACTTTGAGATGCTACTTCACTCATCAAACTGGTTAAAAAAATGAAGTTAAAATGATGCTGGTGGGGTGGCAAAGTAACATATTCATTCCTGGTGGAATTACAAACTTTAACCTGTAGAATTTCACACCTTAAATCTTTGAGCAAGAGCTACCTGGAAATTACATATTAATTTATACTTAAAGAGAACTAAAGATTCCAAGGGGCAGAAGTGAGCAGGAAAGGCATTCTAGCTAGCAGGACAAACCTGTAGAAAAGCAGAACTAAAAATCCAAGGCTATTTGTGGGCAACAGCAAGGAAAACAGTTGGACTGGAATATATAATGGGGAATAATGTGGTATCAGTTTAGAAACAGGTTGAAACCAGACTGTGAAGGACTTTAAATGACAAAAAAAGATTATATTTTATCCCAGGACAATGGGTAGCTACTGAAACTTCTTAAGCAAAAGATTGTAAAAGTCAGAAATGTTTTAGGAATGTCAATTTGCCATTTATGTGGAGAATGGATTGGGAAGGGAGAATAATTAGAAAGTTATTATACTAGACCAAGCAAGAAGTGCTGAGGGTCTTAACCAGGATGGTGGCCATATTAATGGAATGAAGAGAGAGATGGAAGGGCTGTTGTGGGGCTAGATTCAATAATATTTTGTGACTGATTGAATGTGGGATTTGTAGGAGGAAATGAAGTAGTGGAACAAATCATGAATGACTCAGATTGTAAACTTGGGTTACTAAAAGAATGGTGTCTTTGAAAGAAATAGGGAAGTTAACAAGATAGTTGGATTTGGTGGGAAATAGGTATTCTATTTTGGACTGAATTTGAGATGCCTCTGGGACATCTAAGTAGAAATGTCTAGCAAGAAGTTAGATGACTATAGACCAGAGGGTTAGAGCATGACTAGAACACAGAGAAGAGATAACATCTAGACCCTTTTCTCTCCTCCTTTGATACTACTTTACATGTTATTTTTTCTCATCATTTCCTATGGGTTGCACTAATTTACATAAAGATGAAATTTTTGAATCCATGAGAGTTGATGAAATCACCAAAAAGTTAGTTCATAGCAGGAAGTGACAACACTCTGGGGTATAGCCACACATAAGGTATCAATCATAGATGGTAATCCAGTATAAAGGAGGTGACCAATAAATACAACATGGAGGACTCATGGCTAAACAGCTTCTGTTAAAATATCTGGGTAGTTAATGGACTGAGATCTTACTTAGTATGGCTCAAAAAAATCTGCTATCTGAAGTTGCATAGTTAGATATATTGTCCAAGAATAGAGGTGAAAGAACACTATTCTCTTTTGAGGTCAGACCCATGCAATATCATGTGATTTGGAAGAAAATGACATAATCAAAGTCACATTTCCCCCAGGCCCTCATTAGAATAGTTCTAACTCTCATAATATTCATTCTGTCATTGCTTATTAACCAATTAGAGTCCATTGACACCCTTGGGAACATCTTTTCTTGCAAGGGCATTTAAGCATTGAGAGGATTCCATGAGTAGGTTTTGGCATTCAAGAGTGTCATTGACTCCTTTTATTAATTATTGCTAGCATAATTAATAAAATGATTAATTACCAGAAACTATATCTTTTGAGCTTTTTATGCATTGCTTATCTCTGGAATTCTCTCAGTAAAAACTAGATGGCTACTTGTTTGGGATGTTTTGGAGGGGTATTTTCATCAGGTTTGGTCATATTATATGGTCTCTGGGTTCTCATATCCCTCTGAGATTCTGTGACTGATAAATTTAGCTCTAATGATTATGCAATTTTTGCATCTGGGACTAGCCCATGGGAATGTTTCCTTCAGGCTAGCCTTAGGACACCTATAATTTATAAGCCTAATGATTTTTTAAAAAACTCTATGCAAAGCAGAGCATTGTCTGGTTATAGGGACTTAGAATTCAAAGTGTGAGCTATCCTGACAAAAGAAAATGAAAGGATGAAATGAGATGGATGACTACCCAGAGTGCCAGACTCCAAATGGTAAGAGAAAGTGGGAGGGGAGGGTGAAAAATCAGCAAAGTGAAAATTTTAAAAATTATAATAATGATTATAGACATCCAGAAATTTCTGACTGAGACAGTGAAACTAATGGAAAGCTTTTTTTTTTTTTTGTAATTCCCAGTTACTAAATCATCAGTAAAATCATGGAAGGCACTTTTAAATTTATTGAGGTTTTAATAGGATCTAAGAAATGTGTTACTTGTATGTTTTTTTTTTCATTTTCTGTAACATATTTTCCTTTTTCACCTATCTCCACAGATTATTTATTTAATATTCAGTATAGTGGAAAGAATATTGAATTTGCAATCACTTGAGCTCCATGAGTTTGAATCCAAGTTTTGCCAGTTTTTATCCATATGACCTTGGGCAAGTTTCTTAATCTATTTGGGTTTTGACCTCAACATCTGTCTTTGTTTTATTGTTTGGTACAGTGTCATGAATAATTGAATAAAGCATTTATTAAACACTTTCTATATGCAAAGCACTGTGCTGGGTAAGAAAAAAGTAAGATAGTCCTTATTCTCAAAGAGCTTATATACTACTGGGCATAGAACAGTTAATCAGTCATCAAGCATTATTAAATGCCTACCATGTGTCCACTACTCTGCAAAGTATTAAAGATTAAAAAGAAGCAAAAAAATTAATATGTTATATATTATTATGTAAATATTTATAATTAACAATAATATTCATATACCAACAATACAATAATATAAAAATAATGGTATACTAACATTAATGTTATATATAATATAGTAATATAAAATTAATAATATAAAAATTAATATATAATTAAGGTATTGATAATATAATAATAATATATTAAATAAATAATAAATTAAAATAATTTATTCTGAAGGAGCACACAGTCTATCTAATACATATGGAAGGTTTCAACCATCATTTAGAAAAGTCCCATGATCCTTAGGGCACAATGTAAAAGCTTATGCCTCTTCTTTATTGTCACTTCCACTGATGAAATCATACCAGTTTCTATGTTGAATATTTTGACCGTGTCAAAGACTTTGGGGGCAATAACTTTCTTTTCTGATTCTTAAATAGTTGTGCCTGTAGCACTTGCAGGAGCAAGGATAAGGGTACATTTTTGTTGTTGTTATTACACTGTAATCACAATGTATAGCCAAAGTCCTTCATGTTCGCTTAAGCATAGGAGGTTAAGGAGTTTGATAGATACCAAATGGGTGTGTGTGTGTGTGTGTGTGTGTGTGTGTGTGTGTGTGTGTGTGTGTGTAACAGAGAGTGAAAGTGAGGGGGGGAAGTAATAGCTATGGTAAAGTGGTTTCTCTAATTTATTTAGTAAATAATACTTAATAAATAGAGTGTTGTGGCTAGGAGATAATGAGAGATATCGCAATTTCAGCAACTAATAAGGAAATATCAGAAAATAATCATTAATTTTATTCCAAATTCAAAAATGAATAAGAATGATGAGCAGGTAGCAAGTAGAGAAAGAAATGATTACTGCCTTTTCTCTCCTGATTTTGCATGGAATTGGTCAACTATGAAACTCTGCTACAGTAGATGAGGCAGTAAATGTATGGTGAGGTTCACACAGAGGAAGCACATGTGACTGAATTGCATTTCTAGATGAAAGCACAAATCCTCTGGTGATATCACCACACAGCTCCCACTGGGCATCTTCCCTAATGGTCTTGAACAAGATACATTCTGTTCAACACATGCATGATAGCAAAAATAATTATAACTAACATTTATATAGTGCTTACTATTTACCAGGCATTTTGCTAAATGCTTTACAATTATTTTTTCATTTAATCCACTTACAACCCTGAAAGGTCGGTACTATTATTATCTACATTGTACACTTGAGGAAACTGGGGCAAAGACATTAAATGACTTGCCCTGGGTCATATAGCTAGTATAGTCTGAGGTCATATTTAAACTCAGGTCTTCCTTCCTCCAGGCCTCAACAATCTATCCACTGTACCATACTGCTGCCCAGGTATGAAGTCTGCTACTTGCATGAGTCTGGTGTGTAATTTTTGCAGGGTTTTGTTCCACAATGGTTAAGAACTAGTTTTCAGAGTGGATGGGGTGGGGACACATACAACACAGTTTTAAATTTGATCTTCATTATTAACATTTTCTCAATCACTTTCTGAAGTCTACACTATTAACAAAACCAGGCTTAAGTGGAACATGATAGTTATATTCAAGTGTTTGAATTACTGTCATGTAAAAGGGCCTGAGAGGGCAAAACTAGGAGCAATGAGTGGGAGTTGTAAACAAGAACATTTAGTCTTAATTCACTTCAGTTCAATGAAATTAAATCTGGTTTAACAAGTGTTTGATTTGTTGACATCAACTTAGTGACCATAGCAGAGGAAATACAAAGTGTGGCTTCCACTAGGGAAAACACAAGTATAAAATACAGATAAATAAATATAAAATATATACAAAATAAGCAGAAATAATTCACTTTGAGACAGCAGTGCTGCCTACACACCTCCACCCTTGGCTACCTCACTATTTCCCTTTCTCTTCAGACTTCTCCAAAGGAAGCATACTTTCTGCTTCCACATCCCATTCATTCCTTATTCCTTCTCACACATTAAAAAATAAAATCAAGAATTTATTAAATACTTATTGTGTACAAAATATTGTGCTAAGTACTGGGGATACAAATAGAAAATTGTCACAATTTCTGATCTTAAGTATCTTATGCTCTAATTGAGGAAGACCACAAATAATATGAAGTTCAATTATAGAAGAGTAAAAAGGCTAAGAAGTCCTAAGACTTCAATAATAGGAAAGATGACAAAAGATCCTAGGGTTCTTCATTCACATCAGTAGGTCAGAAGACTGCAGGGTGTAGATGTAGGGTGGATGATAATTCTTGATGGTCATTCATCTATTTAGAAATTATAGAGTTGTTGACATTCCTTGTATCCAATTCTATGAACAATCAGACCAGGAGAAGGGGAAAGGCAAAGTGGAGGAAAGGAGACCTTTTGTTGCCTATCATTCAATCCATATTTCTTGCTGAAAAGCTACCTGTGACCTCCAAATCACCAAATTAAAAAAATCCAACTTTTCCCTCAGTTCTGATTCTTCTTTACAATTTTTCAGCTGTATCATTCTGTCTTCTTGACTTTGAGTAAGTCACTGGGCCTCATAGGACCTCAGTTTTCTCAACTATTAAATAATGGGGTTAGACTAGGGAAGCCAAAATTCTTTTCCATTCCCAAATCTATGATTTTGTGATCTATCTCATTAGGGTTATTATGAATATTGGGTTTGATAATATATTTGAAATAATTTGAAATGTTAAAAATCCTATGTAAGTACGTAGCTCTATGTCTATGTGAGTTGTAATTATAAGGTAGAAAAAGTTCAACTATTTCACTATCACAGAGGAAAGGTGTTTCTGTCTCTCTCTCTCTCTCTCTCTCTCTCTCTCTCTCTCTCTCTCTCTCTCTCTCTCACCACTTTACCTTCCATCTTTTCAATTTCCTATTCAGAAGTAATGAAGTATGGAAAGCATAGCAGTTATGATCCATCAAATCTCCATCTAAGTCAGCATTAGTATTAATTAAACAAACTTTAAAGATCATAACTTTAGATTTAACATGTGCTTACTTGGACATCAATGGGAAGGAGAGGTACACACTTATCCATCACTTATTCTCCTGAAAAAGAAAGTCAGTGACTCAGACAGCCTCTCCTGGATGCCTCAAAATGTCTCATGTAGCAGCTTAAGGTGGAAGCAGTTATAGTACCTAGAGCTCCAGAAGCAGTACCTTTTCAATGGCTCCTAGTCTGTAGTCTCCAAAACTCACATTCCAAATTGAATAATGCATTCAATGCCTCCTCTAACTTCTTGCATTGCCTTCCACATCAACAGCAAAGGGGAAAAAATTACCTGTCCCTTTAAGATTCACTCAGTTCCTATGTGTCACCTAGAGGTCACGTAGCCAAGTTCTGAAGGCTCTGTCTGAAGAAAACTATCCCCCAATGCCCTGCTAAAATATAATTAAGATGTCCTATCTTCTCTACTTGATTCTAAGCTTCCTTTGGTCATTAATTCTGTCCTAATCTTCTTAAGTCTATCCTGTCAAAGTGGGAAGTAAGGGCAGATAAAGAAAGGAAAGTGATATTCCAGGCCCTGAAGTTGGGTAGAATTGGTAGCATCTCTACTCACAGAGTTCAGTGAGGTAGCTGAAAGTCATAGGTGAATCATATCTAAGTTATATAACTAAGTTAGAGTAAGAGATAAGGTTATCAGAAATGAGCATTGGCCTAATTAGAGTACTTTTCCTGAATGGAATGAAGAAAACAAATAGCAGTGAAGCAAAAAAAAAATGCTCAGGTGCCATCTCAGGATCCAAGATGATTATGAGAAATTGGGAATAATCATCAAAGTAAATTCAGGTTTCGTAGCTGCTGGATTTGATCATTTAAGTGATACAAAGTCCGCTGGGTAGCATCACTTTATTTCTTCCCATCCTGCTTAATGTACTTTTTAATGCCTTGCATTATATACTTAATGGATAGTGGATATTATTGATGCATCTAAAACTTTTAAATTTCAAATACAAAACCATGACTTTCTAAACCTCATATAGGGCAATCAACAATTTTAGACAAAGCTGAATCTAGCAAAGCAATGAATTGATCCAAGAATTCCAAAAACATAACCTACATAATTGATCTCTTTGATACATTTTCAAGAAAACAAAATTTTCAAAGCATAGAATAATTTTGATAAACATAACCAACTGAAAAGAGCAAAACACAATTTATTACAGTCTACTAGAGATATTTTAAATTTTTATTTTTAACAATGGGATTTAATTACTTGTTGCATTCAAATAATATAAAACTAATGGTGTACCAATGATACAACTTAGAGCTAATGCATCAAGGAAGTCTTTATATTTTATCTTCTTTAGTCACCCCAATATTAAATCAAAGAATGAGTCCAATCTATGACTTATTTGCTACAAAAATGGAAGTAGCAAATGTGGAAGTTACTTCTATTATATTCAGTGGCTACTGGCAGATTTTTTCCATGTTTTACTTTCACTACCAAGACTATATTGAAATGTTTATTTATTTGAGGGAAAAGAATTCTTCTGTTAATCAAGCCATAGTACCAAAATTAGAGGAATCTATACAATAAAGTACACATTTTAATCATTCCTTCAGAGTTCCTTGATTTCTAAAGTAGTGAACCTCAAATACACAAAGGACATTTGCTGAATGCATTTTATCCTGCAAAACTTTCACTCTTTCCATGTTAACTGCAGTTCCTGTAGCAGCAATTCAAGCAGAGCTCATGAATTTTCAGACATCATTCTATTTTCCTAGCTTCCATCAATCTCCTAGTTAAATTCAAGAACATAACATTACTCAAGAAAAGATTTATTTTTGAGTTTTTCATGTTTAACTTTCATAGGCTGTGGCCTAAAATGACTCCATTGTTCCCTCATCCTCACCTAAGGCTGATTTTCATATAAATTACATAGCATATTATAATCTATCCTGTACATAGATGATTTTTTTTCTTTCCACTGAGATCTTCATCTGATGTAAGAGATGTAAGAATGAAGGGAGGTAGGAAAGAGTACAAATCTATCTCTAATAAATAAAATATTTCAGACCAATTCCAAAATGTGAAATTAGAAGCCTTTTGAGTTGACTGTGTGCTAAAATTGAAGCAAAAAGCTAACCCCTGGCATAACTTTAACTTATTGGACCATGACCCATGGGGGCCTGCTACCCACTTTCCAGCTGCTCCTGTATTATAAAGGTAACAATGTCACAAGGATGAACAGTTCACAAATATTTTTAATAATTTCTTCAATTTGAAGAATGATTTGCTGTTTTTTTTCCTCTTCTGAAAGACACATTTATCTGCTTCTTTATAATTTATAAAATATATGTGTATGTATATGTATGTGTACCACCTCCTCTCAACCTCTTTAAATTACCTTGCATATATTTTTCTGTATATATTTGCACATGTTGTATACCCTTCTCCCTTCTCTAACCCAATAGAAGGCAAAAAATATAAGAAATAAAAATTGCAATTAAGGAACATAAGATTATTTCCATGTGAAGCAAAACTTGGCTCTAGGCAATCTTATATATCTGTTCATCTATTTCATTTTATTGGAATATTTTAGTTGAATAAGATTTAAAATGATCAGTGTTAAGATTGTGTTTTCCTATATTAGATTCTTTATCATTGCTTTATTTTCCCCCCTTCCCTTCTTATTTTAAGTCAGTACTTTGATTCAGCTAATGGTTTTGTTTAAATTGTTTTCGTGCTTCTCTATTTCCAAAGGCTTTCTCCATGTCCCCAATCCCCATTCACCTGCCTTTCCCCAAAATTGGGAGTTGTATTTAATTACTGAGATTTTTTTTATTTCTTTTTATATTTCTTAGCTTCTTTTCCCCATCTATTACCCCATTTTAGTTAAGTAGTTAGTTCAAAATCAACCTTCCTCCATTTCTATACAACTTCTTATATTTGTTATCTTTTGTTGCACCTTTTTTTTGTCTAAGAAGTTTTACTCTGCTTTGTTCTCTCAATTAATTCTCTTCTCTTCTAGTCTATCCAAACATCCTCCCCCCATTATTCATGGGTATAGCTTTAGTTAATCATTCTTTGGTTATGTCTGTGTTCTTCATGTGGTTAAATCTTCCTAGGTACAGGGTTTTTAGTCCCCCATTCCAACCAATATATGTTTTATTGCCTTTAGAAGTCTTTTCCCATCCTCCCTTTTTTTTCGTATATGCCTCATTTTAGAAGTATCCATCCATGAAAGAAGCAGTGTTGGGCAGAAACAGTGCTGCAGGTTAGAAATTTCCCTGTGCCCCACATAATGAAACCCAATATTACCCCCTTGCCATCAGCATGATCAGTTTCCTCATCAAATATCGTCCTACTTTATCTCTGGTTTTATGTCTCTCATAATTATGGATGCTAGATACTCCTATAATTTCACCCATTCCTTATGGTCAAGGATGCTTCCCCATTGAGACACAACACTCTCTGAAAGGAACTGTTCTCCCGAAGTAACAGTTCCACCCAAATCAAACCCATCATTAAGCCCCTATGACCCAGTGTCAACATACAACTCTGTACCCATAGGATTGCTCTTCAAAGGTCCCTACTCCCTACTTTTGTGGTAAGGTCCTCTCATAATAATCTCTTAAATCAGGAAGCATTTATTAAGGACTATCTTCAAAGCACTGCTAAGTCAGAGGTAACCCATTCGTCCCACTTTTCTTGAAACCTCCCTCTTCTGAACCAGAGACTATGGGCATCACTATTCCGTTGTCATGGACATTGAAGGGTTACATTTTCTACCACTCTTCTCCCCATTTATGTAGCCTTTTATTCTGCAATCCTGTCCCACAAAATGTATGGGTAATCAATGTGTTTAGTCCATAGTGCTTCAGTTCTGCTGCTCCTTGTCCTGTTCTTTAGTTCCACTTACATTCATAACCTATTGAATCCATTTTTATCCCTTGATAAACATGTAACAAAAATTCCTCTCCTCTCCTCTTCTCTCCTCTCCTTTCCTCTGGTCTCCTCCCCTCCCCTCTCCTCTCCTGTCTTCCCCTCCCCTTTCTTCCCCTTTCCTCTCCTCTCTTCTCCTCTTCTCCTCCACTTCTGTCTTTTTTCTTACTTATCTGTGGCTACTCTCAAATGATTCTTTTCTTTATTCAGAACCTCTGGACAGTTTTCTTGTATTATTTCCAATGGCACAGCGTTCTGTTTTTTTTTTTTTCGTGGGAGGCAGGATCACACGCCTTTCAAATACTTATGATGCCTGAGTTATCACTGTTTTTTGTTTCATGAAGATCATTTATTTTATCTTGTATAAAATTCATGGGTTCTTTTAGGTTGTTGCCTTTTGCCTCTCTTTCACCAAATTTTCCTCCTCTTCAGTACTTTTTTTCTTCCAATTTTATTTAGTTTCTTTCATCCTTTTAAAAGTTTTCCATTGTTAATTTAACTTTTCTCTGATCTAATTGAGTTTTTCTAGCTCTAAGTTTTTACTTATATTAATTTTTAATTTCTCCTATGTATTTCATTTTTCTGTTAAAGTAACTCTAGAGTTTCTAGGTGTTCTAAGCTCTTTTCAAAATATGCAAAATTGGGGCAGCTAGGTGGCACAGTGTATAGAGCTCTGGCCTTGAAGTCAGGAGGACATGAGTTCAAATCCAGTCTCAGACACATGACACTTACTAGCTGTGTGACCCTGGGCAAGTCAAGTTAACCCTCATTGCCTCGCAAAAAAACAAAACAAAATACACAAAATTATGTGTATCATCAGTGTTGATTCACATTTGTCGTATTTTTTAAGTATTTTAAAAATTCTTTAATGATTTACTATTTATCATTATTTTTGATTTTGGGATTCTATCTGTTGGTTTGTCTGCTTGTTTTCTGGGCTTTTATTAGGCTCTTTCCTCTTGAAATTTTGTTGCTTCAGTCATCCTGTGTGTTTATATTTTCATGTGACTCAATTTCCAGTTCCTCCCAATTTACTGCTAAGTATTCCCTGGACTCTACATTGCAGGGTGCCCCAGCCTTCCTGTATTGGTGAAAAGGTTGACTGGTCTGGGTCTCTGCCCTGACTATCTTCTCAAGACACACAGCCATATGCTATTATAATACTCATCAGGCCCATGTGGATACCCACCCTGGCATCTAGTTATTTTATTCCTTTGTTTCACATCACTTTCTTCTTGTACCTGGGCTCAGTCATTGTCTATTGATTTGTGCAGGGCAAGGAAAGAACAGAAAGTAGGTTCTGTGCCTAATCTCTGCAGTAGTAAGAGAAATAACAAGATGGTCCTTTCCCCAAACCTGAGATTTAGTTGCTGTAGGTGTGCAGAGACTAGTAAGGGAAGGTTATTGAGTGATCACATTAAGATTTAGAGTTCTCTGATTTGTTTTTTGGGAAGGGAAAAATTTTACCTTGTGTGAGTTTGTCTTCTTTGTCTTGGATATTTAGCTGCAATTGCTTAGTATCTGATGCATAAATATTTTCACTGGAGGACTAGATTATTGAAGTGGTTAAGATGAAATAACAAATCTGTCATCTTTCTGGTGACTTCATATGCAAGTGTAATTTTATTGTCAATATCACAGCCTAGACCTTATATGTATACTCACACACACACACTTTTCAGTTTAGTTTTTTTCCCTAACCATCTGTCTTATCAATTAGCTGCAATTAAGCTTCCCTATTGTTTTCTACCCCATTGTATTGGTATAAATAAAAGGTTGTCATGAGGAAGACACAGTAGCCTTCTTCACTTTGGTCCCAGAAGGCAGAACACATAACAATGGATAGAAGATACAAAGAGGCACATTTAGGCTTAATGTAAGTGGAAAACAAAACAAATAATAAACCTTTATAAAAATTAGAGCTATCCCAAAGTGGAGTGGGTAATCTCAGAAGGATGTAGGTTCCATCTCGTTGGAGGTTGTCAAGCAACAGTTGGATGGCTACTGGTTGGTTGTGTTGTTCAAGGCAATCCATTAAGGTTTCATGTTGAACTAGGTGATCTATGCAGTCCCTTTCAGTTCTGAAATTTTTCAATTTTGCAATTAAAGATGTTCATAATTAACTATAAGTTTCATTTGCGACAAAATCCCCAGCTGAAAAGCCCACCATCAGCCTCTTTGATAAGAATATTAAAACTGTGAGAAGGTCCATCTTATTCCAGCCTGATTCCAAATCTGCACAGGTATTAGTGATTTTTATCAGATTGTGTTCTGTTTCAGCCCAGACTTTTTTTTTTTTAACGGCATTTCCCCCTAAGGTGCTTTTAAAAGACAGCCATCTAAAGAAAAACTGCTGTAGTTTATCCTGGACCATGAATTCTCATCTTAGCCTTAGGATTTGTTGTAAGAGATTTTGTTGGAGTTGACAATGCTTTTTGATCTTGTTTTGGGGTTCTTTGAATCCCACCATAGAGGAATGGACAAAATGTATTATTAGAATATGGTCCCCTGCAGAATATGTATTTATTATTCACAACATTGCCAAGAGTGTAAAATTTCACAATGTGCTTAGCCTAATTATGGTATTGGGGTGCAGATCTAAGGAATTAAATGTTTCCTTGGCAACATTTGATAGGATGCCTGAGCTGTTAAGAAAAAAAATTTGCAATTCCAAGGCCAACTTTTATTGTGCAACTAATCCAATTTTCTTCATTAGCCTAGATAGTCTGAAATTCAAACTTTTGTTCAAGTCCTTGCACATTTCATTCTTTAAGAGAAATTTTACATTGAAAATGTTTCACAGGGTCTCTATTCTGATTAATTTATAGTGGTTTGATAAATTACAAACATTTGCCATAATTGTATAAAATGGCTGCAAAAAGTAATTCCTGATTTCAACTAAAAATAGCATAACTTGACAACAAAATAATGAAATGCTATCAGTCAGAAGAGCCATGTCTTTTTGAGAGATAATTAAATGATTTAATTGGATAGATATAGTTGGAGAAAAGGGAAAATAAAATTTTAAAACGTATATGAAGAAGGAGAGGAAAAAACTCAAGCAAATTGAGTGACAGTGGAATTAAATAAAAGGTAGTAAAAGGTGGTAGGGAAGGGTGCTATACACAGTGGGGATGAAGTAGTAAAAGGAGGTAGGCTGCAGTAGATTGAGTAAAATGTCAAAGAGATGATGAGAGGAGATGTGAAGCCAAAGTGAGACTCTGAGGGGTAGAGGTGAGACATGAGTGGGAATAGGTTTGTAGAGAAAATGAGGAGTCTTAAAACCAGTCAGAAGAATCTAATTCATTTTTATGCTTTGGCATCTAACAAGCCAAAGGTTGGTCTTCAAAACTGGTGAGGGTCATAGTAAATTTAAGTGTACTAGAAAGGGCACTGGACTCAATTCTAACCTCTAATTATCTGGTCATTGTAAGAACTGGCTCCAGCACACCTCTGAGCCTGACCCTGAAGACTTGCTTGAAATAGTAAGGAAATGTGAAAAGTCCTTAAGGCACTAAAGGCCATTGAGTACCATGAGGAATTTAGGTTTCTCAACTTGGACAGGTTATCATCCTTCAGCCAGCTTTTGGCAGCTGTCAGCAGGTCCATTCAGAGAGGATCTATCTTCATTCCTCTGTATAATATGTATGCATGCATATGTGGGTGGATGTGTATGTCTTTGTGTATGTGGATATGAGCTGTTGGAAATATTCCCAAGATCTCACAGACATAGGCAAGGCATCTCTGAAGCAACTTTTCAAAGTATTTTAAGTTTAATTGGACATAGGATTTCCTTATATAAGCACGTAATAAAAACAAAAAAAGCAAACAAAAATCCACCACAGAGGTAAATTGATGTCTTCCTAATGAGCTTCACAACCACACAGACCCTTCTAGAACTAACCACTCAATCATTTGTAGGAAGGCTGTCTTTATTATGGTGCCAATTCTGATTTTTATCAGCAAAGTAGGATAAAGGGTTGGGGTTAAGGTGAGGGGAAAGTATGCTGTACTAGCGAGGATTTCACCTGGTGGATCAACAAGTGAATAGATACAAAGGGGACACATCTGTTAGAGGGAGGACTAACACAAGCATGCTCTTAGTTCAAGTTCAGTTTTACATCAAATGAAGCACTTGAAAGCCGTTAAATAGGTAACAAAAAGGAGGTTTACTTTTCCCTAACACAGCAAGATATGAAGCAAGAATACACTGTTCCTTGTCTTTAGCTTTTGCAGACTCAATCTTCCTTTCCTGCTTATGTAAAAGCTTCTGATCAACAGGTCATTAGGTTAAGGTATGGTCAATCTAGTGGTCTCAGATACCCATTAAGTTTGAGAAGTTCTGACTACATCTTCATGGGACTTTTTAATGCTCTTAGGTGACTAGCCAACTAAGTCTGGGAAGAGAAAGTCAATCAGATCTGTTTTGTCTTCTTTTAGGGAAAACTAATCCCTCTAGCAGGAAGGATGAGGAGATATGTACCTAACATGTGCTGTAGGGAACTAGTGGAAGACATGAGCCTAATCCATGTTGTCAAGAAAAGTTAGGAGATATTAATCCTGTTGCAAAATTCATCTTGTCTGGCCCCAAATCATATAGGTATAAAAATTTAAGTGACTGTCTTCAAGGTCAAAGTGATTACTTTAAGTGTTGAGAATGGTATAAAGTTTAATTTTAGCTGTTTAGAGGACTTGGTTGAATATTTTAGGAACAAAAAGGGTGATATTCTGTCAATAATCTTCTAGAAGAAGGATATTGACAAGATAAACAGGAGCTAATCGAGCATTTCCCAATTGATAAATGTCCAAAGGATATGAACAGGCAATTTTCAATGAAGAAATTGAAACAATTTATATTCATATAAAATCATTACTGATTAGAGAAATCAAATTAAAACAAGGAAATATTATTTAGACCTATCAGATTGGCTAAAATGATTGAAGGAGAAAGTGAAAATGTTGGAGTGGATGTGGAAAAATAGACATTAATTCCTTGTTGGTGGAATTGGGAACTGATACAACCATTTTGGAGAGCAATCTTGAATTATGTCCAAACAGTTATGAAACTACCTATATTCTTTGACACAGCAGTATCACTACTTGGTCTATTTCTAAAGACGATTAGGGAAACAGGAAAAGAACCCATATATTCTAGAATATTTATAGTAATTTTTTTTATTGTGGCAAAGAGCTGGAAATTGCAGGGCTGGCAGTCAATTGGGTAATGGCTGAACGAGTTGTGGTATATAATTGTGATGGAACACTACTGTTCTATAAGAAATGATGAGCTCAATGATCTTGGAAAGCCTTGCAGGAAATAATGATGAACAAAATGAGCAGAACCAAGAGAATACTGTATACAGTAACAGCAATATTGTTTTAAGAATGTCTTTGAATGAATGTTACTTTGACTATTATAAATATCCAAATTAACTATAAAGGACATATGAATACAGATATTATCTGCATCCAGAGAAAGAACTGATAAATAGATGTATATAATAATTTTATACATATATATAAATATATACACATGCATATATACACAATACATGAACACGCATACATTTATGCATACACACATAAACATACATACACATACAGTGTACATGTATATGCACACATACATATGTGTGTAGATGCATGTGCACATACATATATGTATGTATGTAGGTGTATATGTATATGTGTGTGTACACACACATACACACTCATATATATGTGTGTGTGTATATATATATATATATATATATACACACACATATATATGTGTGTATATTTGTGTATAATGGTGGCCATCTCTAGGGCCAGGGGGAAGAAGAAAATATTTACTTGATAACTTTGCTGAATATTTAAAAGGAATAGAAAATTGGGCATAGTAGATTTGCAAACTTCATAATCAATCATCTTTTTAAATTTTACTATGTTATAGAAATGCTTGTTTTATTCCATACATTAATATAAAATTAAAAAATTAAATAAGAAAAATATTATGTTATATGGGAAAAGTGAGTGATCACTAATGGTTTTAAAACACTCCATTAGGAGTACTGAACACTTTCTTAAGCAGTGGAAGAACCCAGTTTGGTGTATTCTGGCTAGGCATTCTAATTTAGGAGAAAGATATTTTGTGAAAAATTATTAGAAAACAATGATAGAAAATACTGTTTGATGTTATTATGTTTGTGAACTACTGTACAGGAAGGGGCAAGGTTGATATAATATTATATGTTTTATGCACAAATATTGTCTTGCCATATTTAATGATGTTGAGCCATTTACTACCTGTGATATCTAGATCCAAAAATAAAAATTGAAAAACAGTTTTCCCAAAGTATACCTATCAATAGAATCTCAATATCATTAACAAGAGAGACAAGTTAACATAGTACATCTATAATCTAAGAGTGTTCTCGAACTCCTGGGGATCTCTGAGACTCTTTTAGGAGGTTCACAATGTGTGAAACTATTTCATAACAATACAAATATTTTCATTTCTAACATGATTAATATTGATAGATTATAACCCACATAAACCTAAGATTTTTGAGATTCTCAATAAGTCTTAAGACCATAAAGGGGTCTGAGACTAAAAAAGTTGAGAACCCACTGCTATAGTATATACAGTGCTGGACTTGTCTTCAGAAAGACCTGGGATTGAATCCCACTTCAGAGACTTATGAGTTGTATGATCATAGGCAAGTGATTCACCTATCTGAGCCTCAGTTCCTTCTTCTTTATGGAAAAGAGGGAATGGATAATAGGGATGAAGTACTTCAAGCACAATCAAGGGGCTCAGGTGGCTGCCAACCTACAAAAGGTTCCTGTAGAAGAATTCAGTCTCTCTTACCTGATGGTGAATATAATAAGAACTGTTGGTAGTTTACTGGTGTGGAGAGAGGTTTGAATAAGATGCCTAATTTCCCCACTTGGGCCAATCCATAGCTGTGAACACATGACCCCTCTGTTTCTTTGCTCTTTTATATTTGTTCTTTCCTGCTCTTAAGTAAATGGATACTGAATTATAATGAAGCAGGCAGGATATTGAATTATAATGGAGCCAAGGGAATTCCAGTGACAGGAGTCTATGGCAAACTGCCACGACCACCATAACAACATTAGGAGAGGAGCCAGTCTAGTCCTGATTACTGACCTGTCTGGCCCAGTCCAGAAGTAAATCTACCCACAAGCAGTGAGACACTGTTTCCTACAGGCAAGGGAACAACTCAGCAAATAGTTATGACTCATCTGGAAGTGAACTTAATGGTGGTGATGTTTTGTAATCATCACTATGAGTTTGATCCTAGTGTCTCTGAGGACCAAGGAGGTAGAGGGGAGAATCTACCCCAGTTTGGGAAGATATCTTTGTAATTCTGTTCTTGTTACATCTTCTTAGCAAATAACCCTTTTACAAATCTAATTGATGATCTTTGCTTTTTGATGATATCAAGGAGATAGTAACTGATTAATTTATAATGAAAGTGTACTAACTGGCACAACCAAATGATATTGGAATGGCAATGATTGGTAATTGATAGTAGAGGAAATACACCAGATGGGAACTTGGGCTTATCACTTGAGAAAGATAACTCTTGCCTCTCAGAGAATGAGGTACTCCTTGAACTTGAAAGTGAAGGGTGAGAGTTGGGACAGTCAACCCAGGGCCTTTAAGAGTTACATATAAAATGAGGGGTTTGGGCTCAGTGACCTCTAAGCATCCTTTAAACTCTAATTCTATAATCATATGATATCATTTAAACCACTCTACTGGAAAAAAAAAAGAAAATGAGCTTCTCTAGAAGTATGATTATTGGTGAGAGAGAGAGAGAGAGAGAGAGAGAGATTACAGATGATTATACTGAGTCAGAAATCATATCCTACCCAGTCACATTTCTTTCTGGAGTCCTTTAATGACTCATTTACCTTTGGAAGTAACCAATGACTTGGCATGTCTCGGATTAGTATGACCCCTCCTCCCCTGCTTCCCTACACCCTTACCAAAAATAAATAAATAAATAAATACATACATACATACATACATAAATAATAAAAAAGTCTGTCCATAACCCTTTTCCAAATTTCCCTTTTATCCTATATATCCTAACATGATTACCTTTGGAAAAAACGGGGTTACTGATACTTCTTGAAGAAGAAGACATTTATTTGCCACAAATGTTTTTCAATGTTTCTGAAGAACTTACAGTAGTAAAACTTGCAGATTGTTTATGAATATTCCAATTATAGGAATGATAGCAACTTTTATGAAAGTTCAGATTAATGTATTAAAATATGTTGACCTATAAAAGAGCATGTCTTTTATTTCAAAGTACAATGGAACCACTCAACTAGCTCTGCCTTTACCTTATCATGGGTGACCAAATGTTAGATGTTGTATTGGCTGAAAAGTTTCTTGATGGAGTCATTTAAAAATATTTTCACCCCACTTCATCTATACTTCTGAAGTACATTAACCATGTAGTGTCAAATGCTGATTTATAAGCAAGGGACACCTCCTTATCAACCATTTTTTTTTAAAAGAACTGTCTTCCAGGCATGCTTTGAAAAGTTTTCAATCACAATTAAGATGAATCTATAACAGCAAATCTATATTTGTCACCACGGTTTTTGTCCTTAAAACATTGACTCAAGCCCATATGTACAGATTGTAAACAACTTAGTCCCTCAGGGAATTCACCACTTTTGTTCACAGACACACACCACCCTTCACACTTCTGAAAAAGGGCCAACACCTCCTCATAGTAGTCTCTTATGGCTTCTGGAGTGAAATATGTGATCTTAAGTAAGATATCTGCTCTAAACATAGAGACCCTTGAGATTAACAGAACCACATGAAATAAAATCAGAGAGAGAGTAAAGCAAGTTTAATATTTTTTTTTTGACCTGAAACAGTAGACACTAGTTAGGCATGCTTGTTGTTTTACATTGGTCATGTGTGAATTATCTCTAGTCTATCAAAAAAAGTACAGTTTTGCTTAATGCTTACTGAAGTTAATTGCTTCTGAAAGCTGGAGTGGTGGTTCATGCCTATGTTTCCTGTTGATGGGGAGTTTGAAGGTGGTGGATCTCTTGAGTTTGGGAATTCTGAACTACAGCAAGGCTAAAGCCTGTCAAATGTCCATGGCAAGTCTGATGTCAATACAGTGAACTTGTAGGAACAGAGGGCCACCAGATGCCCAAGGATGGTTGAACTGGCCCAAGCAGGAAAAATGGGGCAGGCTAAAACTTCCATACCAATCAGTATTAGGAATGGGTCCATGAGTGGAATGACTGCTGTACTTGCAGCCTAAGTGAGATAGGGAGACTCAATCTAAAAAAAAAAATTATGGAAGATTGATTTTTTTTCAAACCTCATTCAGGGCAGTGACTACAAAATTGGGGCAAGTAAGCGGTACAGTGGATAGAGTACTTTATTTTCATAATTAAGAAGGAAATGGTTTTTACTCCTCCTAGGACTTAGCATTGCTTTATATTAAGATTTACAGGCTCTTTCTTTGATCATGGCTTTCAGGTATAATTTTTTAATAAATAATCTCTCCTCAATCTATATTCCAGGTTAGTTTTTCCCCCCAATGAGATATTTCACATTTTCTTCTATTTTTTCTTTTGTTGAACTTTGTTTTACTGTTTCATGCAGTCATTAGCTTTTGCTTGCCTAATTCTACTTTTTAAGGAATTATTTTCTTCAGTGACATTCTGTATCTCTTTTTTCCTTTTGGCCAATTATGCTATTTATAAAGTTATTTTCCATCAGTGAAGTTTTATAATGTCTTTTACCATTTGGGCAGTTCTGTTTTTCAAGGTATTATTTTCTTCCACATTTTTGTGCCTGTTTTTTTTTTTCTTAAACCAAGTTATTAAATGTCTTTTTATAAGTTTCTTTCTTCTTTCTCATTTCTTACCACTGTGATTTTGATAATAACTTTTAGCTCTTTTAGGAATTTTTTGTTGAGCTTGTATCCAATTAACATTTCCCTCACTTTGAGGTTTTGCTTGTAGTTGTTTTGACATAACTGCCCTCTTTTGAGTTTTTGCCTTGATCTTCCCTGTCACCATAGTAGTTTTTATGGTCAGATTCTTGTTATTGTTGTTGTTGGTACAACATTTTCCCAATCTGTTTCTTGACTTTGAACTTTATGTTAATTGTGGACTATGTTCCCATGGGTGTGTGGGGGGCACTGTTCAATTTTCAGGCTCTGTGTGTGTGTGTGTGTGTGTGTGTGTGTGTGCTGTTTTCAAAGCTACTTCTAGGGGGTTGGAAGTTTTCAATACTTCCAAAGTAGTGTGATCCAAGGAGAAGTGTGGTTACTGCTCTCCTGGCCTGAGCTCTGTTCCTTACCCAGGAAAAGCCCCTGATCCTAGATCTTAAGTACTGTTTCTCAGGGCCCCTGCTCCCTTAGAACTAGAAGTGATATTGTTCCTACAGGCCTTGCTTTCTTGTGACCAAAAGTGTTCCTTTCTGCTCTTGAACTGTGATCCAGAAGGAGGTATGGAGTTGTCAAATATTGTCTGGTCCTGAGCCCAGTGCTATCATAGGAGACTCTGTAATCTTTTTCTGACCAGTTAACCAATACCCTTACCATCACTGACTTGAGATCTCCTGAAGTTGCTTCTATAGCAGCTGCTGTAGCTGTTGCCACCAACTCCCACCTGTAATGTTGCATCCATGTGGGCTCTGAGAAAGCTTCCACCCCACCATGTCACAGATCTTTCCTTTAGACTTCCTAAGTTTTTTTTTGGGGGGGGGGGCTGGAAATGTCTCATACTAACCTTTTGTTGACTCTGCCTCTCCAGAATTCTGAGACATTATTTTAAAGTTGTTTGGAGGGGCATGTTGGGAGACCTTGCCTGAGTGCTTCCTCTGTTCAGCCATCTTGTCTCTGTCCCTATAAATCCAAAATGCAGTTCTACTAACACTCTCACAGTCTCATATTCAATCATCTCCTCACCAATTCAGTGTTTCCAAATCCACACACACATCTACTTATGGAAGGGGATATTATTCCTGTCTCCCCACCAGCAGAGGCAACAGGCACTCCTGTCACCATCTCAAGAGAACCTATTACCTTAGACTACCATATTAGCTTGAATAGCAATCTCCCACTCAAATCTCACCATTTTATCTTCCTGGGACTATATGGTTGTATGATAGGAGATGCCCCTAACTAAAACCTTCTGCCACCAAGGCAGAGTTCCACCTAAAACATAAAACCAAATTTCTGGACATAGCATGTGGGGTTTACATGGTAGAAAATCATAAATCCAGTCCACCAAGAAAGGTGATCTAAAAATATAAGTGACTAAACCTTTCTACCTTACTGTAGTCAGGTATTCTTAATCTCTTTGAGTTAATAGACTCTTTTCTCAGTGTGGTAAATTTAGTCTATGAATCTCTCCTTTAGTATTATGGCTTTAAATGCATAAAAATATATATGATTGCAAAAGAAACTATTTTTAATAGTCAAAATTTAAAAAAAAAAGTTCAGTGCCCCCAGGTTAAGGATTCCTGCTATAACTATTATACTGAAAGACCTTCCCAGAAAGTACTGAAAATGGCTGAAGGCTCCTTCTTTTTGCTGAGGTGATTTATCATGTGATCTGGTTACAAAGAGTTCTCACTTTGTATCTACCCAAACTCTAATTTCATTCCCTTTTATTATAAGACAATCACCTAAGCCCTTAATCATACCATTTTAATCCTTACCAAATGTCATTAATGATGCATGGGCATGCAAAATACATTGTTTAGAATAGTCTCAGATTATGTAATAGTTGTTTCCCACTGACTGCCAGGACAACAGATTTGAAAAGAAGACCTGAGAGCCAGCACACAATATGTATGACCCATTATTTTAGAAAAGAATTTCCAAAATACCATCCAAGAAAACCATGGCCTTGAGGGCAGAGAAGGTATTCTTTAGGGAACTTATGTTCTTACTGGTACAAGTGAATCAGGAGGAAGTAACCTCTTGGATTTGACTCTGCAAGAAAACTAGGTCAGGAGCACCTGATTTCAGATTTGGCTTCAGATGCTTTCTAAGCTGTGTTACCCTAGGGAAGTCACTTAATCCTGATTGCCGCCAAAAAAAAAAGATATTTAAAAAAAGGGAAAAAAAACCAGTTGCTTAATTTGGTGCTTGACAATTGATTGTTCTAAACCCCTAACAAAGAGGTATGATAGTTTGAAAAGAGCATAGAATGGGAATTGGAAAACCTGGGTATAATCTTGTGTATGCCGTGTGCCTCCTATGTGATCTTAACCAATCACTTGACCTCTTTGGCTCTCAAATTAGAGAAGGAAGAGATGAGCACTCATGACAGAACCTTAGGAACACATAGGGGGTGTAATCTGGATAATAACAAGATTGAGAAGGTGGGGTCTGATATTTACAAGGGTGCTAGAGAGAACAATGTCATGAAAAATAAGTTAGGAAAGAATACTCAGGAGGAGAGTTTGTTGAACAGTATTAAAATGCTGTGGAATGATTTTTTTTAAAAAAAGGTGAGAATTTAAAAAAAAAGCCCCATCAGATTTAGCAATTAAGGACCTTGATGAAAAGTTTCAGTAAGGTGGTTAAAACAAAAGCAATATTGAAAAGTGCTGATAAATAAATGAATGGGAAGTGAGAAGAAATAAATATAGATGGCTTTTAGTAGAAATATGCCAAGACCTCTTTCTTCCCTGATACTTAAGGGGATCAAAGATAAGGGGCATTCAGTAATGTAGAGGGTGATAGCATCTGAAAAGAATCTGTTATTAGGTGATAATGGAAGGGGTTTGAGAAGTATTCTAATTTGAAGGGTAGTTTGGTAAGAAAAAAATACTATTTGTGTCTAAAACTAAGTGCCAGCTTGAGTTATAAAAAAGAAAAACACATATTTCCTGGTGAATTATGTGGGTGCTCTCTGATACTATTCTTTTACATAGTCCTAGAAATCCTAACCATAACATTAAGATGAGAAAAAAAATAAAAGAAAAAAAAACATTGGAAAGAAAGATACAAAATTAAGGCGATTTGTAAGTACAGTTTCTTTAAAAAACAAAGAAAAAACAGTAAATGAAGTAATCAATACAATTAATAGTTTTAATAAAATATCAGGATATAAAATATGTTCATAAAACCAACAGTATTTCTGTATAATACTAACAAAAAGCTCAAAGAAATAATAAAGATATTTATTTCAAAATGTGAAAAAATACATAAACTATCTGATAATTAGCCTACCAACCCCACATAGAACTTCTTTAAATATAATATAAAACACTTTTTAACCAAATAAAAGGAGATTTTTAATAAAAGAGAGATGCCAATTATTTATGACTAGATCAGGCCAGTACAATAAAAATTATTATGCAATCTATATTAATGTATATAATCAGTGATATACTTAGTCAAATCACTAAGTTTTCTTTAATAGAACTAAATAAAATAAAAACTGCTAAATTATTAATTTTTAAAAATTTATTTCAGTAGGTTTTCTATGTTTCTTTAAGTACATCATCATATCATCTGCAAAAAGCAATAATATTGTTTCTGCTTTTTTCCTTAATAACTTTAGCAAAATTAAAGGGTTGTAAAATAAATCCGCATAAATTATTAGTACACCTCTGTTTCAAAAAAAATCCAGAACAAATAGCTAGAAAGATAAATTTCATCTAAATTAATTATAGAAGATATAAAATAATTGCAAGCATATCTATTATCTCTAATTATAAAGCTCTTTTCTCAGAAATACAGACCTAAATAATTGGAGAAACATTAATTACTTATGGGTAGGTTAAGCCAATGAATAAAAATGAGAATATTATATAAATTAACTATCAAAATAAGATTTTATTGAGTTAGAAATAATAATAGCAAAATTCATATAGAGGAACAAAAAGTCTATAATCTCATAAGTAATAATGAAAAAACAAATGAGAAAGAAAAAGTCTATCAGTATCTGGTCTGAAACTTTGAATGCCAAACAGCTTTTATATTTGATCCTGGAAGTGATAGGGAGTCACTGGAGTTTATTGAATTAAGGTAGAAGGTGGTTATGAAGAGGTGGGGGGGTTATGGGGTGCTCTTAGGTGCACAGAGGCACCCCAAGAAGTTTTGGGGAGTTTTGGGGTGCTGGGAAAAAGCCCAGATCGTGGCGCCGAATCTGCCTGAATGAATTCAACCCAGATCTTCCAGCCAGAGAAAAAGTTTGTTAAAGATAAAGTATATAGGCCAGACTCCCAAGGAACCCAAACATCAGTGATCTAAATAGGGACTGGGGCCTATGGAGGACAGGTGAAGCTCCTAAGGACAAGTGGGCATGAGGGCCTCAGCCTCTAGGCTTGAGAATAGCTCAGCATCAGAATGGGGCAAAGGTGAGTCTTAAGTACAGAAAGACTGTAGTTTAGGGTGAAGGGAGGCAGGGCCTAGGGAGATCTGGATGGGAGTGACTAGTAAGCTGGGGTGAAGAGAACTCCTGGGTCCTGGACCTCATGGCACCTAGCTAGGATTAAGGGTGGCCAGAGGAAGGGAGGGGGTTGGTTGGTTCTGTTTGGAAAGTAATAAACAATGAGAATAGATAATGAAGGGAGCTGAAAGGGGGAAGTTTGCTTTCAAATGGAGATAAAGAGAGACAAACAGAAGCCAGGTTCTTTTCAGGGCCAGGAAGGAAAGCGCATTTGAATAAGATTAAAAGGCGAGGCCAAAGCTTTGGAAGGGAGGTAAAGGGAATCTAAAAATCTAAGGGTTTTCAAACTGGATGGTGGGCACATAACCCAGTCATTTCCCAGGGAAGCGTCAGAGATTTGGCCATGTGGGAAAGTCCAGGGTTTTTCCTTTCTGGGGTCCAGATCCCAATCTCATCAGTAACATGAGCAAATCTTCATTTTAGGAAGTTGAATAGAGGATGGATAGACTTAGTCAACCATTTAGTCAAGTATTTAGTAAGCACCTACGAAGTGCTAGGCACTGTGCTAAGTAAGAGGCTTGAGGCAGGGAGACCACTCATAAGGCTACTGTAATAATCCAGATGTGAGGTGGTGAGGGCCGGAACTAAGGTATTGACAGTTTCAGAGGAGAGAAAGGGCACTAGCACCTCCAGAATCAAATAAAAAATCTTTTGTATGACATTCAAAGACTTTCACAACCCGACTTCCTCTTATCTTTCCAATCTTCTAACATTTTATTCTTCTATACATACTCTACAATCTGGTCATTGGCCTCCTGGCTATTCTTAAACAAGAAACTCTATGTCCATACTCAGGGCATTTTCATTGACTATCCCCTATCCCTAGAATACTCTCGCTTTTAATGTCCATCTTCTGGCTTCCCTGGCTTCATTCAAATCCTAGCTAAGATTCCACACTTTAATTTTAAACCACTCCTAGGGACCTCGTGTGCTCAAAGAAAAATAAGTGTGTCCTTGCGTTGGGAGGAATGCTTTGTAGCTACATCTCTTGCTATGCCTTCTTGGAAAATCACATTTTGTAAAAGATAATTGATATAAACTATTGATCGATAATGGGGAACACACTGGTGAGTATTCAGCAATTAGAAATCCCAGTCCCGCAGAGTTATCACCAGAGTCCTATTATAGCTCCTTTAGGGACCCAACCTGCCAGTATAAGTTCACAGTAGAGGAGTAATCCCAGAGAGGATATTATTCTCAGAAACAGATGTCTCATAAGCTGTAATTATTTTCAAAGTATTATATTTGCAAATATGTACCATGAACTATGTGACCAAATGCTTCTCCAAAAATAATTTTCTTGTTGCCTCTCTCTCTCTCTCTCTCTCTCTCTCTCTCATGTGTGTGTGTGTGTGTGTGTGTGTGTGTGTGTGTGTGTGTAGAACTCAGAATTGATAGATTCCTTCCAGAAAACTAACTGAAATTATGCAAGAAAAATTACTCATTCACTTATATCCTTTGACAACTGATCCCACTATTCCAGTAACTTGGTACCTATTCTGTCAATGAAGAAGGGAAAGAACGTGTATCCATTCCAAAATATTCAAAGCAGCATGTATTTTAGAAATAACAACACTACCCCTATAAACATGCTGTTTGTCTTTTAGTTGGGGAAGGACTGAACAAATTTCATAGGTAAGTGCAATAAAATTTCATCATATAATGAAGAATGATAGGTATGGGGAATTCAGAAACCTATTTAAAGTCCTGTGTGAACAGATATAAAACAAAGAAAATACAACTAGGATAATCATATATACAATGATTTCAATAACGAAAATGAAGACAACACTAAAACACAAACAGAAGCCACAACTATTTATATAATATATTTATATAGATAATCATTATGTTTATGGTGATATATGTGTGTTTACATGTGTATTACATGTACACATACACATATGCATGTGTGTCACCTACACAGTATATATATACACCCATATATCAGATAAATAATATTGGAACATACTTTCTCTAGTGGTGGAATACTACAGATTCATAATCAGTCATGTTCTATTAGTAAATACATTGCTCTCCTTTGTTTAACTTTTGTTTGCAAAAAGATATTGGAGGAGGAGATTATAGAAAAGTGATTGTGGTGCAAAAAATAACATTTTTTAAAGAAAAAAGAGCCTGAAGGAAAGAGTTAACTTATCTATAAATTCCTATTTGTTTTTAACCTTCAAGAAATTGAAATGATAATAAGGATAATAAAAAAAGATGTAAGTTTTTTTAAAGAAAATAACTTAAACTATTATAAAACTTTAAAAAACATATACATGTGAGACCTCAGATAGTCATGTAGACCATCTGTGCTGAAAACTACTTCTGATTAAATGTACTGCAAACATTACACTATATTACAAGCTCATCTAAGGAAAAGGAGGCTCCTCAATTGCCATAAAGAATATAATAAAAGCAATAACATCTAATGGGATGCTGGTTGTAGCTTAACATACAGCTCATGAACACCATATTGACTGTCACAGTTACTATTAGTTCCATCTTGAGCAGTGGTCCACCATTTTTATAGCACAAACTAACATTCATTTATTGTCTCTACTTAATTAGTTGCAAGGTCAATTTGTTTCTGAGTACATATGATCTTCTTTCTAAACTCCAGAGGAAACAAAGGAATCTCTACTCCATATTACTTAGTGCAACAATAGCCAGACACCAAATCAAGAGAGCTTTGTATATAAATATATTTATAGACAAATTCACAGAATAATATCAAAAGGGAATTTGGATTGGTGGAGAGGCCTTTCCTTCAAGGACAATATTGTTATTATATATTATACTATGTGTGTGTGTATGTGTATACATATATTACACAACATTAAATTTACTTTATAAGCCTCTCATCATCCTGAAAAAGTAAAATGTGCTACAAACTACTAGATGTTACTGGAGTGTCAAGGATCACAAGTTATGATGTTTGGTAAGGGAATCAGTCCACACCATCATAGAATGGGAGAAGTATTCAGATAGGTCTGAAGAATATTTAGTCGTGGTACATGAGAAGTCATAGGGAAAGGAATAGATTTCTGAGGACTTTGCCTGCTACAGAGAATAACTTCAAATTTCTTTTTTTTTATTGATTTTTTTGATTTATCAACAATCACTTCCATAAGCTTTTGAGTTTTAAATTTTTCTCCCCCTCCCTCTCTACTTCCCTCCCGAAGACAGCACATAATCTAATATAGGCTATACATATACATTCTTATTAAATATATTTTCACATTAGTGATGTTGTAAGTAAGAATTAGAACTAATAGGAGGAACCACCAGAAAGAGGAAACAAAACACAACAGAAGAAAAAAAAATAGCAAATAGTATTCTTCAATCTACATTCAAGCTCCATAGTTCTTTCTTTGGATGTGGATAGCATTTTCCATCATGAGGCTTTTGGAGATGTCTTAGATCCTCACATTGCTGAGAGGGGTTAAGTCTATGGAAGTCAGTCATCACTCAATTTGGCTATTATTGTGTGCCACGTTCTCCTGGTTCTGCTCACTTCACTCAGCATCAAACCATACAAGTCTTTTCAGGTTTATCTGAAGTCTGCCTGTTCATCATTTATTATAGCACAATAGTATTCCATTAAATTCATGTATCACATTCACAATTATAATAACTATCTGTGTCTTTCTCTCCATCCTTTTCCCCCCATTTATGCTTTTCTTTCTCCTTTCTCCTTTTCCCTCCTCACTAATGTTTTGCTTTTGACCACCACCTCCCTCAGTCCCACCTCCCTTCTATTAGCCCCCTCCCTTTTCTTTCCCTTTTTCCCTCCTACTGCATATAGGGCATGTTAGATTTCTATACCTAACTGATTATGTTATTCCCTTCTTAAGTCAAATCTGATGAGTAAGGTTCAAACAATGCTCCTCTCCCTCCCTTCTTTCCCTCTGCTGTAATAGGTTTTTGTGCCTTTTCCTGTATGTAATTTACCCCTGTCTGCCTCTTGCTTTCCTTTTCTCTCAGTACATTTTCTTAGTTAGATCATATTAATTCACTTACTTGAATTCATTTGGCCCACTTGATTAGATTTTTTTCATTATTAAATCAAAGTCAATTTATACCCACCCCCTTTATGTATACCCCTTTAATACGGTGTAATAACAATACAGTTCTCAAGAGTCACAAGTGCTATCTTCCCTTGTAGGGATGTAAAGAGTTTGCCCTTGTTAATAACATGTTGTTTCTTTCTATCCTGTTTACCTTTTTATGTCTCTCTTGAGTCTTGTATTTAAAGATCAAATTTTCTGTTGAGCTCTGGTCTTTTTATCAGGAAGGTATGGAAGTCCCCTATTTCATTGAATATCCATCTCCTCCCCTGAAAAATCATACTCATTTTTGCTGGGAAGTTGATCCTTGGTTGTAATCCAAGCTCCTTTGCCTTATGGAATATCATATTCCATGCCCTATGGTCTTTTAAAATAGAAGCTGCAAGGTCATATGTAATCCTGACTGTGTTTCCATGATATTTAAATTGTTTCTTTCTGGCTACTTGCAGTATTTTCTCTTTGACCTGGTAATTTTGGAATTTGGCTACTTTATTCCTTGGCATTTTCAATTTGGTATCTCTTTCAGGAGGTGATCTGTGGATTCTTCCTTTGGCTATTTTACCCTCTGGTTCTAGTACCTCAGGGCAGTTTTCCTTTATGATTTCCTGAAAGATACTCTTCAGGCTCTTTTCTTCATCATGATTTTCAGGTAGATCAATAATTTTTAAATTGTCTCTCTTGGATCGATTTTCCAGGACAGTTGTTTTACCAATGAGGTATTTTACATTTTCATCTATTTTTTCATTTTTTTTCTGTTTGACTGATTCTTGCTCTCTCATAGTCATTAGCTAACATTTGCTCAATTCTAATTTTTAACAAATTGTTTTCTTCTATTAGATTTTGCACCTCCTTCCCCATTTGGCCAATTGTATTTTTTAGGGGCTTGTTTTCTTCAGTGTACTTTTTTTCCAGTTGGCCACTTGTATTTTTTAAAGACTTGTTTTCTACAGTTAATTTTTGTCCTTCTTTTTCCAAGCTATTGACTCTTTCTTGTATACCTCTCATTTCTTTTCCCATTTTTTCTTCTACCTCTCTCATTTGACTTTTAAAATCCTTCTTGAGCTCTTCTAAGAAGGATTTTTGGGCTTCAGACCAGTTCATATTCCCTTTTGAGATTCCAGATGTGAGTTTGTTGACAATGTTGTCCTCTTCAGAATTTCTGCCTTGATCTTCACTCTTCCTATAATAACAATCTATCGTATGTTTCTTTTTGCTCATGGTGTTTGCTTATTTCCTGGCCTTTAAAGAGATTGGTCTCTCCTTCTGGGGAGCAGAGGACACTGACCTAAGCTTCTTGTGTTGGGAGCCTAGGGCCTGCTCTATGGCTTTGTGTGCTGGGGTGTCCAGTGTTGGTAGTTGGAGTCTGTAGGATTCTGGCAGCTTACCTGGTGTTAGGCTGGAAATAGCAATACTGGAATTCTAGGGGTAGGATTGGGTAGTGTGGCTCTTGGAGATTTCCTGCTCACCCAGGCCTTTCCTTCCTTTTGCTTTCTTCAACTCTCTTCAGATGGATGTTGTAGGGTGTTTATCCACCTGGGACCCCTTGGAGTGCTGCTTCCCTTAGTTTTCCTGAGGCACTGGGAGAGCTGGTTGCTGCAGAATGCCAAGGCACCTCATTTTACGAATTACTTCAGATTTCACAGATCTCTTGTGACTAAGTAATAATGATCTTCAAATAAATTCCACCTGACAGTGACAGGTAGAAAGTAGTGTACTTGTCTATCTCAATATGTGGAACAAAGGAGTTAAGAAGTCAATGAACAAAGCTAATAGCACAAAATTAAAGCAAGCATTCACATATCTAACTCTGAAGCCATTAAAAATGAATATCTGATCCTATGGATTTATGAAAACAGATAAAATTAGACCACCAAGAGTTTGAAGAGACTTTAGAGGTCATCTGATCTGAAACATAAATCTCCTGTGCAATTTTTCCATTTGTTATAATTTGTTTCTTTTCTAATAAGTATAAGGGAAGAAGCATTTTGTAGATGAAAGTTAAAAATCTTGGCAGAATTGCAGTGACAGATAAAAAGATAGTTAGTGAAGCTCAGTTAGAGGTCCAGAGCAACATACTTGGCCACATCTAGGCATTTTCTTAGAGGTTGACCTTTCTAATAGATCCTAAGAACAAAACTAAGTATTCATGGCAATCAGAAGATCTATTACATTTAATAAAATAATAAAAATGCAAGTCTGCTTCCAGGCAGAATCTTAAATAAAATATTTTAGGCAGGTCAGCATCCATCTAGTAGTTGGAAATATATATCCAGAAATCTATTGAGTTAACTTTCCAAAATGATTGAATTGAAGTTTTTATCTACAAATACATTGTTTTGTATCACCACTTGAGTTAGTGCTCTCCAAAAAATTCAAATACACACACACATACATACACATACATGTATGTATGTGTATGTATGTATTTGATAATACATACTGCAAGCATTATATTTTGCTAGTGACTGGGGAGCATACAAGGGTATATATACCTGCCCTCCAAAATTTAGATTGAGTTTTGTCATCATAGATTCAAGTTTTCCTACTCTGCTTATTATTTTTGTTGTCTAGGACATAAATTTTGCTCTCAAAATTCTCATTTCCCTTTAAAGTCACTCAGGAACAGCATGGCATGGTTCCATGCTCAAATTCCACAGGTTCTTCTGCCTCATCAAGTGTTGGATCATTTTCTTTTTTACCTTAATTTATTTTTTCTTCATTTTTTCAGTATTTATCATAGATGCCTGAACTAATCTTCAGGATCTAAAGACCATATTTCCTTCTGTGATTTTTTTTCCTGTTGCTTTATCTGTTTATATTCAAGATCTTTATTTTTTTTTCTACCTGAGGTCTTTGGTACTTTGAGTATTTTTTCTTCCTTCATATTTTCCTTATCACTTACTTCCTAACTCCATCCCCTCTTATTGTGTTTTCCTTGGGGGCTAAATCTCAGAGGGTCTCAGTTCCTCCCACAATGAGTATTTCATGGTTCACTAATCTAGGTCTTTGTCCCAAGTGACTTTTTGGATGGTTGGAATTACACCTAACTAGATGCTGTGCTCTTTCCTTCAAGCTTGGTAGAGTGCTGCACAATCCACTATATGCATGGTATTATGGTCTGGTGACACCCTCTGTTCCTCAGTTTGCTGGCACTATACTGGCACATCAGAACCTGCTTCCCCTGGCACTGACAGAGCCTGCTTTTCATGGCACCACTGCTTCCAGTTTGCAGCCCCTGTCAGGCTTTTGCTTCTGATGAGCTGGAGCTCTGCTGGCTGTTGAGGCCCAAACAAACTTGTATAGCCTCCAACCATGGTCTTTATGGAATTGGATAGAGGGAAGGAGAATAGGGTACTTGTTGTAAGACTGTGTTGTGTCCTTAGTTCTAGCAGTGCACCTTTGATGTCAGCATGGGAGGAGGTTGAGGAGTTCTGAGTAAACTCAGGATCAGTATCAGTTACTAGTTTTGAATTAAAAAAAATCTTCTTTTGTATTCTGGATGTCCTAGACCATGGAAACATTTGAAGTTGCTTTATCTGTCTCATCATTTGTTTTGGAGAGCTTTGAAAGGTTGTGGGGATCAGAGAAAAAATCTAGCCCAATATCTTATTGCTCATGTTATACAGAAGTGGCCACTAGAGTATAATCTAGAATACATAGATATGTATCTTTAAACATCTAGTAACATTTCTGGCATTTGTTATAACTTATATAAGAAATATTTTGGTCACTTACACTCTTCATTGTTTGTTCATGTAACAACACAATTAAGAAGGAAATTAAAAAAAAAAAGAGAGGTTGCCAATATTTGAAGAACTGTCTGCCAACAGAAAGATAGCACATGCTGTTGGATAGTTGGCCTCAAATCCAGGAAATCCTAGGTTCAAGTCCTGTCTATGACACATTCAGTGACCCTAAGCAAGTCTCTGAACCTTTCAGTGTTCTAGGCAATTCTCTAAGCCAGTGATGGACATTTAGTGGTTGATGAACCTCAGTTTGTTTTTTTTTCAGTGATGGTGATTTGAATAAGCAATCTTTTTCTCTTTATTATTTTTAAAAATCAAAATGCAGATATAAAACTGATGAAGAACCAGATTTAAAACTGAGCTCATCTCTTGTTGAGCTAAATATTGCAAATTTTTGTTCAAATAAAAGTTATAACATCAAAATTAAGTTTATATACAATTATTATATTGAGAATTATCTTCCCAGTTGTGACCTTCTTTAAACTGTTATTTATATTCACCAAAATTTGTAAAATAAAGAAATTTCAAATGAATTCTAACAAACAATAATAAGCATATGACATTTTTCCAAATTATGTATTTTTATTCTTACAGAATGCCCCAATAAAATGTTCATCCTTGTTATAACTAGAGTTTTATAATTTTAGATTTAATTTCACAGTTATTGGTTACATAAAAATATTTGAGAGTTTATATGCCAGGATGTACACAGGAACTATGTGGATCAACTAAAAAAACACTCTTTATACAAATAAATACAAATCTAAATAATTGGAGAAATATTCATTGTTAGGCTGAGCCAATATAATACAAATTACAATACTGTCTAAATTAATTTCCTTATTCAATTCCAGATCAATCATACTAAAGAATTACAGAACTAGAAATCCATCTGGAACAAAATCCATCTGGAGGAAGAAAATGTCTAGAATCTCAAGGGAAATGATGAAAAAACTGGGAAAGAAGCAAATTAACAAGTTTCAGATTTCAAATTATAGTACAAAACAGTAATCCTCAAAAGAATCAGTTACTAGTTTAAAAATAGAGAAGTTAATCAATGGAATAGATTAACTATCATCATGTAGAATCAAGTGACCACAATAGCTTAGTTTCTAATAAACCCAAAGATCTCTGCCATTGAAGTAAGAATTACTATTCAACAAAAACTGTTATGAAAATGGAAAGGCAATATGGCAGAAACTAGGTACAAACCAACAACTCACAATATATCCCAATATATGCTCCAAACAAGTACAGGGCTTATACATAAAGGGTAATATCATTAACAAATTAAAGAAGCAAGGCAGGGGAAGATTTCATGACCAAATAGAGACAGAAATAAAATTAAAGAAAATTATTACATAACATTTATTTTTTGTATGAACAAAACCAGTGCAGAAAAATTAGAAGTGAAATAGGTAAATAAGAAGGGGTAGCATCATTGTAGCTAGTTTCTCTGACAAAGATCACATTTCATATGTAATAATAAGATCCATTCTTCAACTGATAAATGGTCAAAACATATGAACATGAAATTTTCTGAGGAGAAATCCAAGCTATCAATAGCCATATTGAAGAAAAAATGCTCTGAATCATTAATAATTGTAGAAATGCAAATTAAAACAACTCTGATATTCTACCTCCTACCCATCATATTGGCAAAGTTGACAGGGAAAAAAAAGGAAAATGACAACTTATGGCAAGGCTGTGGTAAAACAGGTGCATTAATGCACTGTTGTTGAGACTGTGAACTGATCTAGGCATTCTGGAAATCAATTTGGTACTATGGTCAAAAAGTAAACTGCAGACCTTTTGATCTGTCAATCCATACCCCAAAAGAATAAAAGAAAAAAATACATTTAAGTATTAAAAAAAACTATGTCTGATTTTTTTTAATAGTAGCAAAGAATTAGAAGCTCATTTATTGCCTAACAAGTAAGAAATGACTGAACAAGTCATGGTATGTGAATGTGATGGAATACTATTTTCATCTAAGAAATAATGAAGGGGACAGTTTCAGAGAAACCTGGGAGAACTTGTGTAATAATGAAGGATGCAAAATCAGGTGAATGATATTATTGTAATACAAGCTACTCTGAAAGACTTAAGGACTATGGTCAGGGCAATGACAACACACTATTCCAGGGACCTGTGAGAAATATGCTGCTTACATCTTAGCAAAAAGGTAATGGATTTTGAAAGAAGATGAAAACTTTAATTTTTTTTGAAACACAGTCATTGTGATATGTACATATAGACATATTTTTCCTTAACTGTGTATGTTTGTAATGGCATTTTCTTTTCTTTTTCTTTCTTTCCCAAGGAAGAGAGGGAGAAGAGGAGAAAGAGAGGTGTTGAAAAACAAATGGAAAACACAGTCTACTTCAACCCTCTCATTTTGTGATTAAGGAAACTATGGGGCCAGAAATATAGAGTGATTTGCTCAACATCAATTTAATTAAGAATTTTAAAACTGTATTGTATGTGTAGGCAGGTACCTTTGCTACATATTCAGATATCTACATGAAGCATATGATCTAATAGAGGGATAAGATATAAACATAGATTTTACAAAAAAACATGCCCATAATCAAAGGCCATTTTCAACAGAAGGTAACAAGAAAGGATATACAATATAGGTCATCTTGAAGAAGTAGGAATTATAGATAGACTTTTGATGATGGATAGGAATTCAATAGGTGAAAGCACAGAAACCATAATATCCAAATCTAGAAAAAAATGTGCAAGGTCATAAGGACAGAAAAAACATAGGTCAAATTCATAGGACAGAAAGTATTGTAGTTTAGTTGAAATATAGATTTCCTAGAGGAGAACAGTATGAAAAAAGGTTAGACAGGTTAAGTGGTGCCAGACTATGAGGGCTTAAATGCCAAGAAAAAGATAACAAGGTATAGGTTCAACAACATTCATATGCGGACTAGGTGAGTTCATTACCCCCTTTCTCTACTTATTGCTGGGTCATTTTCCTTTTTCATTCTCATTTAGGTTTCAAAGGTTATAAAGGGGTATATTCTGAGATTTCTGCATTAGTTAATAGAATTACAATCTCTCTCTCTCTCTCTCTCTCTCTCTCTCTCTCTCTCTCTCTCTCTTCCCCCCATTAACTAAACAGTTAGCTCTGGGTCCCTATTTTGGTTTATTTTGCCATAAGAATTTGTTCTTCTTTTTTCTACACATCAAGCTTTACTATTATATGATCTTCAACTTGCAGTACTAATTATTAATAATGCAACAAATAATGAAACAAAATACACATAACCATTACAACTGATGACTTTTCAATTATGAAATTACAGTCTTATTATTCAGTTATGTTATTCAAGATACTAGTTGTAGCCTTTTCTCAAAAATTCTCTTTACATTTCTTCAGAAGATAAAGGTTAAACCCAATTCTCACCAGGAAAAAATATTCTTATCCCTTTTTCTTTCTTTTTTCTTCAATCATTACATATTATAGTTTTTCCAGAATATTAAACTTTAGTCTTCTCATAGACACCTCAAAGAATTACAGTTAAACTGTCATTCCAAGATTCCATTGGCTTTTAAAGAGATAGTAACAGTATCTATAGTCTCTATGGGAGAGATTCTAGAAGCTTATTTATTCCTTATAAAAGGAATTTGAATTTTATATTGTAGGAAGACACTAAAGATTTTTACGCAGAGGAGAGACAAGACCAGATTTATATGTAGGGAAAATTGGTCTGGTACAAGTATAAAGGATGGATTTCAAATGAGGTGAATAAAAAGCAAAAGAGATTGGTTAAGAATTAATATCAATAGTGTCTAAAGTTAATAATAAATGCTTCTAAACAGGGGGTAATGAAGGAAGTGAACAGAAAAAGATGGACATAAAAAATGTTAAAAAGATAGGACATGGTGTCTAACTGAAAGCTCAGCTTTTTGCTTAGATATTATTATTTAACTTCTTAAGTTTTTCTTCATTTTAGAATTGTATTTATTTCTTTTAATTCCTGTCCTACAATTTATAGACATTAGACATGTCTTAAACATCATCATGAATTCATTAGCATTTAACATACTTCTTACTTATAACAAGAGGCTCAAAGTATTTCGATAGTAATTGTACATAATGATCATTTCTAATATTAATTCTAATATATTTTGAATTAGCTTTTCCCCAAGTACCCAAGACACTTCCTGACATGAAATTACATGCTTAGAAAATGCATCAGGTCATTCAGTTCACAAAGGCACAATTTAGAGCATTGCTAAGGTGATGAGCCATAGATATATAATTAATAGTTTCATAATAAGTACAAAATTTGAGGCTGGGAAATAGTGGACTCAAATACTTAGATGTTTTGCTCTCTCTCTCTCTCTCTCTCTCTCTCTATATGTTTGTATGTATATGTATTTGTATATGTGTGTGTGTGTGTATAAAAAATTTAGAAAATAATATGATCCAAACTTAAACAGTATTTAATTAAAAAATTAAATCTATATATGTAATTGATTTTCTAACATATCATCATGTGAAAAGAGAGTTGCTGTTGTTACAGATCTTATATGGACATATATACGTTGTTTTATATATATATATATATATATATATATATATAAAATCACCATTGCATAGTAACAACAACATTTATATAGTGCTTACTATATACCAGACATTGTGCTAAGTGCTTTATAACTATTACCTTGTTTGATTCTCATAACAGCCCTGAGAAAGAGGTGCTGTTATTATCTCCATTTTACAGATGAGGAAACCAAGGAAAATAGTGATTAAGTGACCTACCTAAGATTATGCAGTAAATGTTTGAGACTGGATTTGAATGCAGATCTTCTTGACAACAGGACCAATGCTCCATCCACTGCACCATTTAGCTGTTTACTGCCTACTGAGTTTTAAAAGTGATCAATGTTAAAATGGTGATTAATAAGTAACTTTCTTTCAAGATTTTAGTAGCTCAAAATGAAAAGTATTGAAATTACAATGCCAGCTATTCCACTCACCTACTCCAACCTTTCCCTTTTGATCTCTTTCTCAGGAGTTATATACTCTTGGTACATAACTATTTCATTAGATTACTTCATGTATCAGATATCTTGTAAGGTCCATAGGTGAAATAATATGACCGAATGGCCTAAGAAACAGGATAGGTTAGCAGAGTTTAATCATTTTGTTGTAGTGCTCAAACATGAAGTTCATATATAAACACTTTCCTCATAACACTGCAGTGATAAAGAAATCAAATATGTTCCATACAACACCAGGCATTTAGCAGGAAATTAACAAATGTTTCTTTAGAATTTCAAAAACAAACAAAACAAAAAAATCAAAACAAAACAAAACAGGAAAAGGACCCACATGTACAAAAATATTTATTGCAGCTTTTTTTGTGGTGGCAAAGAATTGGAAATTGAGGGGATATACATCAATTAGAGAATGGCTAAACAAGTTGTGGTATATGAATGTAATGGAATACTATTGTGCTATAAGAAATGATGAATAAGAAGACTTCAGAAAAACCTGGAAAGACATATATGAACTGATGGAGAGTGAAATGAGCAGAACCAGGAGATCATTGTACATAGTAACAACCACATTGTGCAATGACTGACTTTGATAGGTTTAGCTCTTCTCAGCAATGCAAGGATCTAAAACAACTCCAAAAGACTCACGATGGAAAATGTTATTCACATCTAGAGAAAGAACTTGGGAGTCTAAATGTAGATGGAAGCATACTATTTACTCTCCTTTTCTTTTGTTGTTTTGTTTTGTTCCTTCTTTTCTCATGGTTCCTCTCATTAATTCTAATTCTTCTTTACATCATGACTACTGTGAAAATATGTTTAATATTTTAAGTAGAGCCTATATTAGATTGCTTGCTGTCTTGGGGAACAGGGAAGAGAGGGAGGGGGAGAAAATTTAAAACTCAAAATCTTTTCTTTAATAATTTATTTTTAGTTTTCAACAATCACTTACATGTGCTTTTGAATTTTAAATTTTTCTCCCCTCTCCCAAGATGGTGTGCAATCTGATATAGGCTCTGCATATAAATTCCTATTAAACATATTTTCACATTAGTCATGTTTTAAGGAAAAATTGAAACCAATAGGAGGAACCACAAGAAAAACAAAACAAAACAGAAGGGAAAAAAAGAGCAAATAGTGTGCTTTGACCTGTATTCAAACTCCATAGTTCTTTTTCTGGATGTGAATATCATTTTCCATCATGAGACTTTTGGGGATCCTTGCATTGCTGAGAAGGGCTAAGTCTATCACAGTTAGTCATCACACAGCATGGCTGTTACTGTGTACAACATTCTCCTGGTTTTCTTCATTAAGCATCTAAAACTCTAAATCTTGTGGAAGTGAATTTTGAAAACTAAAAATAAGTAAATTAATTATAAAAAAATTCCAAGAGAAAGACTGAGTGTGACATCTAAGTCTAGCTCTCATACTCTACCTAAAAACAGCAATAAATGTAATAAAAAATTGAAGAAAAAGAAACAAAAGAAAGGAAATATGTGGGTAATCACTAGAGAAAACAACAACAGAAAGCTAAATTGATGGTTTGACATTCCTAGCTTTACCTAACACTGTCTGCTAGGTTACTGCTTTTCTAATGTTATTGGTCCTCTTTGAGAATGAAGGACAAATAAAAATCTGTAAATAGTAGTAGTTGCCCTATTGGGGCCACAACTGGCCAGTTCCAGTTGGGTAAAGCTGCTTCCTTCCTTCCTCCATCCATCCCTCATTCCTTTCTCCCTCCACCCCTCATTCCTTCCTCCCTCCCTCCCTCCTTCCTTCCTTTCTTTGTCTCTCTCCCTACTCTCCCTCTGTCCATGTAGGGAATCATACCCTTACCTGCTGGTGCTCTACCCAAAATAATGTAAATTTTGATCACTGAAATCTTGCAAGTTATCTTGGGGTTTATGGGCTAGATTTCTTTCTTAAGAACCATGCCTTAAACACAAATCATTTTGCCTCTCATTGTTTGGCCAACAATAGGTCCAAGTCCAACCGCAATTTGGTCATTGATTGGGCCTTGATGGTTCAGAGTGAATGTAAATAGCATTTTTTTTTTGTTTTGGCCAGAAACCCTGAGGGTTTTTTCCTCCCAGGTTGATTTTTTTTTTGGCCAGGTAAAAGAGGTCATTCTTAGCCTCATTTCTTACCTAGCCTTAATTACCAAATGCACATTGCCTAACTTAAACTCAGAGCTGGAATGGACCTTGGCTTAAAAAGACCAAGGTCTCTCACTATATCTGGGGGCCATCTTCAGTCATCCTGTTCTATAGTTTGCTACTGGACCCAGATGGCTCTAGAGGAGAAAGCCAGGCTGGTGACTTTGCACAGCCCTCCCTCACTTAAATCAAATTCACTTGAAAGTTGTGGCATTACCTTCCTGATGTCATGGTCCTCTTTGAGAATGAAGAACAAAAAACAAGGGGTAACCCATATGTGGAAGGATAGACATCTATTCTTATCACTATAGCTCCTGAGTCCCCACCAATGTGTTTCTCATCTACACAAAGCAGTCAAAATGAGACTTTAGAGTAACACATCCTCTGAGAGATTTCTCCCCTCTATATCTTAAAATGTATGCATATGGCAATAAACCTATATGGTTCTTCAAATAGCAGTATAATGCTTTCTTCAATCACACTCCAGCAAACATGCTCCTCTTGCCCCATATAACAGTTCTTTACCTCAACTAAGAAGCCAGTATATCAGTTGTCTTCAGCCCCTTTCAGCTTCCATATTCTATCTTCTGTAAGTGGCGTCTCTCATTGCCTCTTGGCTCCATCTTCTAACTTCTCCAGCAGTCAGCTTCTTCAGTCTTCTACTAGTCCTATCTCTTTAACTTCTAATTAATCAAATCAGTATCTCCCTATGAACAATGACTCAGTTCAACTGTGGAAGCATATTAAAAACTTTCCTTTTAGTTCACCTGAAAATGTTGTGATGATATTTATCTTGTGAAAAGGCTTTTTCTTCCTCTCCCATTATCTTGAGAAAGGCATGCAATAGTTAGAAAATGAAAGATCTCTCTTAAGAAAATGATTGAATTGTGGTAGCCAAATTTAAAACAAAAGTACCTCTTATCTGGTTAACAATATTGCTATCCTCCTGAATTGATTGTATTATTGACCCATCTAAAGACAGTTTCCTCTTTCTCTGAAGAAATGTTATTATAAAACTATTCTTCACCATTGAAAAAAGATTGAAATATTGATCACTAAGAGTAGACCTTTAGGATTCTATAAAATACTGCTAAATGAATGAGTGAGAGACATGTCCAAGGGCATGGAGTGAATATGCGAGTTTAGGCTTCCCTTGAACATCTCCTCCCTAGTATCTCTGCCTTTTTTTCCTCTTCTGCTTCTCCCCCTCCTTTCTCCTCTCTTACTCTACTAGGAAATGCTGGGATAATAGTTTTATGTTAAATTAAATAAAACTGTTTTGGGTAGATGTACCCAAAATATAGAGTACAGTATCAATTTTTTTTTAATTCAACACTACCTCATGATCTGAATCCCTCCAAAACCCATGTTTTTGCCATGTATGATCCCAGCAATCCTTATAAAATTATTCTATATTCCCTAAACTGTTACTTAATTTGTACTTTTCTCAAACCTTCAAAACTCTGAAAAAGAAAATCCCTACCTTCAGTAAGGCATATATCAGTTCTTTTGGCAAGGCTCAGACTGACAGCATCTGAAGGGGCCTAAGTTAAAAAAAAGACCCTGAGAGTTGTAACTCTTCCTAACTGAACAAGATTACTATTATTATAGTTATCAGGACTGGAGGGTAAAGTATTCTGATAAGAAAGAAGTTTTAAAAATCTCTCTGGAGAGGGACAAAGGAGAAAGTCAAAGAGATATAGCACAGTAGCAAATAGAGGGCTCTTTACAAACTTTCCAGTCTTGCAACAGCTCAAGTTTTTTACTTTCCCTAATAGTTCAACTGATTAAGAGAATGAAATGATTGAATTTTGTCTTTTTGCAGAAATTGTCAGAAAATAGTGAATGTACTCCGTTCTCTGTTTCTTGGTTTGTTTTGTTGTCCCCCAAATGGTAAGGATAATTACTGAGATTTTCATTGTATTCTAAACATTTTGCATAGTAGATATTTATGTTTTTCAACACTGAACTGATGGATAAAGATTTAAGCATGTTAACTCTATCTTAAGTTTGTGATTATGCTACAGGGCAGGTGTTTTTAACCTGAGATCTATGGTCAATCAAAGGGTCCATGAATAGATTTCAGAGGGGTTGTGAATTTGGGAGGAAATACAATTTATATCTTTATTTTCAATGAATTCTAACTGAAATTTAGCATTTTCTTTCATTATTAATAGTTAACAAAACACAATAATGTTGCCATTTACATTCATTTTTACTTTGAACTAATTGTAGTCAACAAACTCACCAATAGATCACACATGGCTGTACTTCCTGTCCTAAAATTATGTAAAATTTTCAGCATAAAATGGCTTCTTCTGTAATCCCATATATTTGGATTTATTTATTTATGAAAATTATTCTGAGAAAAGATCCATAGCTTCACAGATTGGCAAAGAGGTTACACACACACACGCACACATACAGAGAGAGAGAGACAGAGAAAGACAGAGAAAGACAGAGAGAGATGGAGAGACAGAGAGGGGCTATGACTTCCATAAAGAGTATAAAAGGGGCTAAGTAGATTAATATGAAATGTTTTACTTGATTGTACATGTATATATAATTGCTTACCATCTCAGGGAGAGGAGAGGGGAGGAAGGGAGAGATAGAATTTGGAACTTAAAACTTCAAAAATAAAATTTAAAAGATGTTAAAAACTGTTCTAACATCAAAAGTAAATGTGTGGATGTTTGTGTTTTGTTACCTAAATTCAACTGATTCATTTATCACTCTCCCAGCCTGACAATCAACAGATTGCCTAAGAGTCTGAGGTATTTTATTCATTGTCTGTGATTTTTATTTTTATTTATTTTTACTTTTTTTTTAGCTTTGCAAAAAAAAAAAGCTACATGGAACTGGGACCTTTACCCTAGACTAAAATCCTTATAAGCTAATCTCATAAATTCCAAGCAAAGGGATAACTGTGTACCTTTGGGTTTTCCTCCATCCAATGAAGACTAAGAAAGAGAGGAGTAGAGATTTTCTAAGAAAAGATGATGCATTTTCTTAGCCACCCACAGTGATCTTGGCTGAGTAACATATATAATGAATAATCTCTACTCTCAAGGTACTTAAAAGTCTATCAAGAGATTAAAAAATACTTATAGTATTATTGTATGAAATTTTGCAAAACACTTCATATTTTATGTCATTTGACCCTTCCAACAGCTTATGAGGTAGGTAGTATATTTGCTATGATATCCATTTTAGAGATGAATGTTCTGAGGTTTAGAATGATTAAGTTATTTGTCCAGAGTTGAAAGCTAAGAGTTGAAGAGAGAGAGAATGAGAGAGAGAGAGAGAGAGAGAGAGAGAGAGAGAGAGAGAGAGAGAGGGAGAGAGAGAGAGAGAGAGAGGGAGAGAGAGAGAGAGAGAGAGATGGATGGATGGATGGACAGACCATTTATTAGGTACCTACTATATTCTAGGCACTGTGCTAAGCACTGGGGATATAAATATAAGCAGAAAAAAAAGACAGTCTCCAAGCTCAAGGAATTCATATTCTAATGGGGGAAGAACCTTTTGCTAATTGTTTTACTTATGTCATCTCATTAGGTTCTCACTAAAATCTTGAGAAGTAGACGATATCATTATCTCCATTTTGCATATGAGGAAACTGAGGCTAAGAGAGGTTAAATAACTTTTCCAGGGTAACAGCCATTGAACCTCTTAGTAGGTTTGTACTGGGCTGGTCTGATACCCAAATCCAATACTTAAGGAGGACTCAAGTTAAATTTTGAAAATGACAAAGATCAGGAGAAAAAAGGCAAATAGTGAAAGTTGGCTGAAGCTAGTATCAGAAGTGCCTTGAATTCAAGTGTTGTAGGCACTTGATGAGTCACTGAACAAAAGAGGAGGTTTATTTTGTCCTAAGCCAGCAAGGATATGCAACATGGAAACAGGAGCTCTTAGCTTCTCCGGACTCTCCCCCCTCTCCCATCTCCATTTGGAAGTAGGAGAGGACACACTCTAAGTGTGAGAAGCATGGCTTGGGCATTTTATTAGCCCTAGGCCAGGGAATTGTATCAGAGAAGGTGGGGCTAAGTGCCTGAGAGAAAGCTTCACCAGGGAAGCCTCCAGGAAAATTGGGGCTAAAGGAAATTATGTGGGGGTTGTGTGTGGGGAGAGAAAACTATATCAGGGAGAGGAAAACTGTCAAGAAACTGTTGTCACATCACAGCAAGTGATATGAAATTATGAACATGTGTTATCAGAAAATGTGGTGGTTGTGTAGCAAGAAGAATCTAACAGACTAACAGCAAATGTACTGCATTAGTACCTTTGAGATATGAAAAGAAATAAAGGGCAAACTATGTAGTGTATTGGATGATTTAGTGGACAGATATGAATAATGTATGTTCATTGAGCTAAAATGAATAAAAATCACAGAGGATAAAGAAGTATGAAGGAGAAGTTAATATCATTACTGGTGGAGTGCATCCTCATAGAAAAATGACCTTTGTTGTCACCTGGTCCAACCTTCTCTTTTTATAGATGAGGGAATTAAAATCTAGAAAAGGAAACAGCTTGTCCAAGGCCACTAAGCTACTAAATGGGACAATCAGTGAGATTTCAAACTGAAGTCCCTTGACTCAGAATATAGTTCTTCCTCTATTAAACTATTCTGTGGAAACAACCAGACAAATCATTCATTCACATATACAACAAACATTTATTAATTTTCTACTCTGTTCAAGGCACTGCTCTAGGTGTTGGAGATATGAACAAAAAAATTTAAAGCAGGAAAAAAAATAGGAGACTATATTCTACTCCTACTAAGCACTGGGAGTACTATTTCTGTCATCCTACTCTTGTGACTCTGAAACTACAATGATAATGATGCTATTACCTACATGCAGGGTTTTCATTGCTTGTTGACCAAAGGCCAATTCTAACGATGGTTATGGACTGTTTCTAGGAGATCTTGGTGTATATAAAACAGTAGTAGGACGTAAATTCACATATGTGGTTGTCTGAGTCAAATAGGATTCTGGTCATTATGCCTTGTAAGCAAAAGGCAGAAAAGTGATAGGAAAAAATGTAAATTAAAAAAATTTTAAAGCATTATATATAAAATAATATGAGTTCCTTGAAAGCCAAGAATTGCTCACTTTGTGTGTGTGTATGTGTGTGTGTGTGTGTGTGTGTTCCCAGTGCTTAGCACAATGCTTTTCACATAGTGCTTAATAAGTGCTTTTTCATTAAAAAAGACATCAGCAAAGATGGTGGGAGAAGATGAAGACTTACAGTATAGCTTACTGTTCTCTCTCACAATAAATCCAAGAAGTAAAATGAAATAAATATTAGCAAATATCTGAAGTATTTGATAAAACTCCTAATTATTATGAAATGGAACTTATACTAGGAATTGAAGGATGATTCATTGCTACTTGTATGAACTGGGCTAGCCTTATAAGGATACACAGTTTGATTGACATGGAGATCATGCCTGCCCTACCACATGAATGGGGATAGCTTCCTTAGTTGGCTGGCTGCCTGATGGGGAGACTGAGCCCATCTCTCTCTCTCTTTCCATTACCTTTTCAGTTGCTCTTTTTTCTGCTCTTTTTGTCTGCTGGGCCCAGCCTGGTTCCTCAATGACTTTTGATATAATACACCACCTACTTGTATTAAAACACTAAAAAGTCTAGGAATATTTTTTTTCCCTTAAGATAAGCTAAGTTATTTATTCAAAATAAAATAACAGGCTTTCCTGTTGACTACAGGAGAAAAACCAGGTCACTGGTAAACTATTATCCTTTTAACTTAGTTTTAAAGACCGTGCAGCATGAAAAATAAAGTGAATAAGCATAAGTAAATAAGATAATTACATATTATCATTTTCAGATTATATACATTTAACAAAAATATCAGTCAAGATAAAAAGTTTCATCAACACAACTGAGAGAAATGATTATTAATATCAAATTATTTGGGGAGATCCAGGCTTCTCCCATTTTTCTAAACTCCTGCTTTTAAAAAGTTCAGTCTTTTGAAAGACATTGTTGATAATGAGACTGGACTAACTTTCTCATTCAAGACTTCACCCTGGAAGAGCAGCCATTGTGTTTGGCTCATGCTTGGGTGGAATATAATTTCTTTGAATAGATTGCCTGGGGCTGGGGGTAGTCTGGGTATAGAGACAGTTTTTCTGTCCCAGGATGACATGATGTCACTCTCAGCCTTTCACTGTAATATTCTTTCCATCAATCAGGGCTATATTGACATTGTCCTGGCATAGGGAAGATGCATTTAGGCCCTAATAGTATCACTTGACTCTGGCACACTGGCCAGAGATAGTGAGAGGAGATGCAGGCCTCAGTTAAAACAGACAGCAGATCAGTTTCCAGCATCATTGGAAGCCCAATGGCAAAAGAATAGTGACTGGCATGTGCAGTGGCAGATATCATTCATGAAAGGTGTGATAGAAAAAAAGGCATAGATTGATCATGTTGTGAAAACAAAATACAACAGTTAGTTCAACTACTACACACAGAATGTTAAAAGACTTTGAAGAAGGCCTCTAGTGTATTGAAAAAATATACATATATATGGAGGTTTTATGGGACTAAATAGATAAATATAGCACGGAATCAGAAAATGTGTATGTTTTGCAATTTGATAATAATAATAATAGCTAGTATTTAGATAACATTTTAAAATTTGCAAAACACGTGTCATATTATCTCCTTTGATCCTCACAGAATTCTGTGATGTAGGTTTTAATTTATATCATTAGAGGAAGTGTCTATACTGATTAAATTAAATATGTGCAAATATATGTATAATATAATATATAATTTAATTTATATTTGTAAATATATAACCATAAATAAATATAATAAATAATTAGATAAATTAAATAAAACCTGTGATTTTATTGCATCCAAAGCCAAAACATTCACTAATGTAGTATATCTCTGATTTTACAAGTATAGGACCTGGACCTGTGATCTGGATAATATAGAGCATTTCCCAGTGAAGAAACTCCATTTACTAACACAGGCCAGCACCTTCTATGCAATTTATAGTTTGCTTTTATAGTGGAAGCAGTTACAACAATTTATTTTTCAGAAAACATGGACAGTACTCTTCTTTTTCCTTCAATACTGATCACATGTTTTTACTTTGAAATAAATAATTCTGAGTTAATTAATGTGGAATTATTATGACTTTATTGTATATAGAATCATACTACTTACAGAAGATGATTTAAATGAAGTTATTGGAATATTAAGATCAATGCATAATGATATCACTGGTGTTCCTGCAAACTATGTAGATTATACTCCATCCATACCTACATATCTTCTGTGACCCTTTCCATGTCTTTCCATAAATTTATCACAACAGATATGATGATGATGATGATTATAGTATTTATAAAATTCTTGCTGTGTGCCAGGCACCCTGCTATACAGTTTGCAAATATTATGCTGGATACTTCCTCACATTCTCTTAGCATTGCTTGGTTACTAACAGAGCACAAAGGTTGTTTATACTTTGCTTTCTAATACATAAGTAACCCATTTTTTTGTGTGTGACATGTTTTATATTTCTTCTGAATAAATCCTTGTTTGTAATTGTAATACATCCTAGAACTGCGCATGCTCAAAGAATCTCAGGCTACATAATGTTTTGCAGTCTGCTCAAGCACTAGAGTTGACATAAACCTTGAATAGTATCAACCTTTAAAATAATGCAATTTATTCTTTAAGTCCGAAGACTGAAAAAAGTCAGTTATCTTTTTGTGGTGGGGTGGAGCAAATTTGAGTGTGGGAGGGGGCTGGAATGTATTTGTCTTCCTGAAGATTATAAGAAATTTAACTTTTACCCTGAATTTATAATCTAGGGTTCTTGGGTATGAAGTTAAGAAAGTAAAGTATTGCTAGATGTATAGATGGGAATCCAAGTAGGAACATTTATAATACCTAGATAGTATTATCAGTCATATACAAAAATGTGTCAGGGACACATTCATCAAATATATTATGTGTAATGTATCACCCAAAAGACTAACCCAGTGCTTGCTTACTATAAATTTTATAATAAAACTCAAAGCTCAGCAAGCCTGCAAAGCAGTATGAGAGAAAACAAGGGCTGCAAGCTGAGGCTGAGATAAAAATCTTTTGCTATGCAGCATTATTCACTATCAAATTTCTCTAGGTAGTTTTTCCCAGTTACTGGCAAGTAATTACTCAGCAAGAAATAGAATTATTATTCCAGATATAAATTCTGAATGGGAGTCATCTAATATTGTGTGGTCATTGAGGTCTATATTATGAAATGATATAATACTGGCAATAATAATAACCAGCAATTATTATTTTCCTTAAAATAAAATAGCACTTTTTACAAAAGAGAAAAATTATTGAGCTAGTGGTCAAAAAAAATTTCAGAAAAGAATCCATTAAAGTAAAAGGAGATACAGGAGGATCTCTTGGAAATCTAAACCTATTTCCCTTAGCTACTCCAGTGCTAGTTTGACTTGAAGACAGCCAAAAATAAATTATAGGCTTCCTCTAGCTCTGGGTGCCAATGGTGATTGTCCTGAGATAATCGCCTTATTAAGTTCATCATACATCTTCATTGGCATCCATTTTAGTTTGGTAGAATGCAAGATACTCACTCAATTGCTGAAAAGGTTGTGCTTTTCCCAAAATTTGACTTCATAAAACCCAGGTGTAAGCCTCTTAGTGCTATAAACACAACTTAAGTCTCATTGGTCTTTCCAGTAACAGTAAAAACAGTTGGGACCACTGCCCCCTATTTTATAGGGGTTTATGTTGTTGCTGCAAGGTGAGGGCAGTAGACACCCCATTCACCACTACATTTACATGCCCTGTAAGATTGCTTATTCACCTGGTGAAAAATCCCTTTGAGATAGGTACTTGATAAATGATTACTGAGTATGTTAAAAATAGTTATGATATTTACATTAAAAAATTGTAAGGCAGACCTACTTTCCATTTCCTGGAAGTCTTGATATCATAGAGAGTGAGGCAAGGAATGTTGACTGAAACAATAGATGAAATGACCCATTCCTCTTCCTGTCCCTTTGGGAATCTTAGCAAGTTTGGAGCAACTGATTTCTGACAGTGGTTTGGCACCAGATTTTTGTTCATGAGAACACATCCCAAAACCTAAAAAAAAATTTAAAAGAAATGTATTTGGTAATTTAGCAGAGGAAAGCAAACTAGAAAGGATATGACTCTCTCTCTACATTCTGGAAGGTTTGCATTACATAGGATTTTGACAAGTGTACCCCTACAAGAATAACACATATGCAGTCAAGCAATTTTGCAGAGAGAAAGGTAGATTGAGAGAGAGAGTTGCCCATTGGCACATGATTACAAAGAAATAAGTAAATGAAATTAACTACTTAGCTTTCACTAGGAACCATCCTGATAGCATTTGCAAATCATTTTGTCCCCCCAAAAAAACGACTACAACAACAACAACAGTGTTTTAAACTAACTACTTCAGCTAAGAGGATTTCTTGATATTATCTTCCTTTTTACCTCAGAGACTGGGACAAGTAAAGAAGAGTTTTTATGCATAGATGTTGCAATAGCCTCCTCAGAGGCAGTCCAACCAACCTACTGTCTAGTGACTAAACCTCTTTACTCCTGCTGAAATCAAAACACTGAATTTTGCTATCCCATTGGGAATGGAGACTTTCCACATTCTGGGGTTAGAGTGAGGTTAATAACTCCCTGTCCTGCAGTATTCACTTTATTATCTTTGTGCATTTTATGCAGTTTTGAAACTAGCAGCGATTTCAAAATATGATTCAAAGACATAGGTAAAGTATGGTGTCAAACCCATAATGAATATGAAGGGTGTGTTCTCTGTACAATCTCATTCATGAATGACCCACAGGGGAGAAAGCAAGTTTCTCACTATGCCATACTGTTGTTTGCAGAGAAATAGCTGCCAGATTCAGGTTGTACAATGCACATTTGACAAATTTGGAACCTAGGAGCCATAAATATTAAGGGAAAGGGCATGACTACATATAAACCCTGACAGAGTTAAGGATCCATCAGCATCATCAGGCTATATCACCTAATAGGATATAAATTCTTATATACAAAACTTTACTAGTAGGTTGCCTCGTTTATCATCTTAAATATTATTCTAAGGGGACTCAAAGGAAGTATAAGATTGCTTTCAGTTTTATATCTTAAATAAGATATGAAAAACAACATGACATAGTGGACAGTGACCCAGGATGGTTTCAAGTCTTGCCTTTGACCCAGGTCAAGTAATTTTCAATACCTCAGGCAACTTCATAAACTGAACAACTGCTAATCTGCATTAGTAGAGCAAGGTTTCTCATTTTCCTCAAGAGAACTTCTCCTTATCAACAAATCAAACAAGCACATGTTATTTATATATTCTAAGTTACTAGGACTTCTCTAGAAACACAGAGTACCAACATTCAATTAAATGTAGATAACACTTAGTTTTTTAAGAATCTTCATTTTTTTTTCCTCTAGATAAGAGTTAAATTTGGTCTCTTGGGAAATAAATAAATTAGTCATTCTTCTTTGTCTACGCTTCTGTAATAATAGGAAATAGTCTTTCCAAAAAGCAAAGTATTTGCCAGCTCCTCACAAACACTTTATAGAAACCCCTTTATAAGATTTCTTTATATCACTTAAAACCGGTTCTAGCCAGGTATAGTGGTATACTCCTGTATTACCTGGTGTTAAGGAGTCAGAGACTGGTAGATCTCTTGAGTTTGGGAGTTTTCAATTGTAGTGGGCTAAGCCAATTAGGTGTCTGAACTGTTTATCTATGCAAAAGACTTCAATTGAAAACTTCCAATACATACATACATATATATTCACACATGATACATACACATGGACATATTAACCTATGTGCTATAAATATATACACACGTAAACCATATATACATGTGTATAACTATATTTACATACTTATATATGCATATGTATACATAGATATATGATATATTATATATGGTAAATATATACATATATCTCTCCTAAAACCACTTTGACTTCAATAAAATAGAAGCAGTTTCAAAATTAAGAATTGTGAATCTTTTCAGACTGGAAAAAAATGAACAAAACCAATTTTGAGGTTCCTGTTCTTTTATTGATCGAGGACTTTTGTTTAGACTCCTGGAATCTACTAAATACCAAATCCATGTGCATTCTGATTGTATTTCTTTGTATATGATTCCAAGTTTTAGAAAAATTTTGATTTGTTTGTTGTCATTCTATGGTGTTAAAAACATGTAAAAGAAACAGTCTAAATTTATTTTGTTAGCAGAAAACAAAGGAAACAACTTTGGTGCCAAGATTATTATGTTTTTTTTTTTTGTAATACCTTTCAAATCCCTGACAAAATAAATAAATGAAACTCAGGAAATAGTCCATTAATGCATTAGACTCAGAGCAGTCTTTGATGGATTGAAATAAAGCAAAATAATTTGTGAAGTTAATGCTTGTTATAGTAGATAATAATTGTTTTATTTTCATGACCTTGTTTATTGAGAAAACTTTTAAATACACACAAGTTGAGGAATCTATGGAAATATCTTTAAATGACAATTTGTTTCTGCTTTCTCTGCTTTTTCTGCTTTGTATTATTTTCCCACAACAATCACATAGTACTTCCCAAATATTTTCATCCCCTCAAGAAAAGTATTCAAATTGTCTTAGTGCAGTTTTAATTTATTAAAACTTAAAAGTGTAGTAAAATGTATTGTCATAGAGTCATTGGAATTTTGCTAATGTTACTTCTTTTCAACTTTATTTTTTTATTTATTTTTGCATCTCATTCTCCGTGCTCATTTCTTCTTTGTAAGACTTGGTTCCTTAAAGTTTTACAAATGTGTAGAATAATTTCCCACAATTTCTCTTTTAAAAAAGTTTACCTTTTTCCTTTTAAAATTTATAATGAGGATTCATAGACTCTTCTGCCTCCTATCATCTTCCAACATGGGAATTTACCATCAGACCAAAATGGATAGAAGAGACAGAATTTGTTTAACCATTTGATTCAACATTAGAGTTAATAAAGTTGTAATTTTCCTGAGAAGCAAAATGTTAGATAATTTATCCAGAAGTTACCTATATAGCAGATTATTTAGGAGTACATTGCTAATTATCCTTTCCAAAGTCTACTTATAGTCTATAAACATTAAACTATAGTGACTCAGATTCTATTCCACAGGAAACTCCTTTTCTTAAACCCAGCTTCAACAAATTGATTAGATCATATATCATAGTAAAACTCTCAACAGATTAATTTTCTTAGGGAATGTCTAATGACACTGAGAAGCATGAAGCAATAAGTAAATGGTTATGACTTTCATATGTCACTTTCCCAAACCACTTCCATGTCATGGGGAGTCACTCATGAAAATATCTTGGATAGTCAGTAGGCTTTCAAAAGCACTGATATTCTCTGACTCTAATTGCTGTGGAACCCCATCCACAAAATTATGCTTACTGTTCTGGGAAATAAGGTTGGGAAAAAAAAACTCTGTCTTGGTATTTAGGTAAGTGAGAGCCTCACAGGTAGATGAATTAATAAACAGCCCATCTTATATGAACACTATTGGAATCCAGAGAAAGAACTAATAAATAGATGTATAGAATGCTTTTACATATATACTTATATACATATACATGTATATATACACAGAGTGAGTCACATACATACATATTTATGTCTAATGGTAGTCATCTCTAGGGTGGGGGGAAGGAAGAAAAAAAGAAAGTTACATGATAACTTTATCATATATTTAACAGTAATAGGAAGTTGTATATAATAGATTTGCAATTTCATGTGCAATCATCTTTTTAAAAACTCTGTTTTGTTATAGAAATGCTTATTTTATTTCATACATTCAAAATAAAATAAAATAATTTTTAAAAAGAATGTGATAGAGAATACCCCAGATAAAGCATCCATTTTCTCTATCTCCCCATGTGTCTCTTCACCAGTTCCCTCTTCCTCAGTCTCTCCTATTCAATCCATTCCTTGCCTCCAATGGGCTGAACATCTTGGAAGAAAAATAAAGAAAAATTGAAGTCATATTTCTATTGTCTCACCAATTACAGTTGCTGGGAATTACTATTTAGGGAAATCCAGGACTACATCCATTCCAACACATCTTAAATCTATACAGAAATTTTAGATATTTAAAATTTAAAAATAAAACCTATGGGCAGAAAAAAAACACAATGTTTATGCACAAAAGATCATTCACTTAATTTACCTATCCTATTCACTTTTACTTTAAATTCAATTGTAATGAGCTCAGTTATTCCATTTCCCAGCTTACAGTGGATTAGACAAGTAATACTAAGTGAAAGCTAGGTGGTACAGGGACAGTAAAATGTGACAGCTGACTGTGGCAATAAAGGAGGAAAATGAAAATCTGTAAAACATCATAAACAGGAACTCAAAGAGCAAAGAAGTAAAGGACCACTTAGTGCAAGAAAACCTACACATACTTCAATAGTCTCCTAGAAGCCATAATTCTATTACTTGACATTATAGTCATTGATCCTCATAATGTCAACCTTGAGGGATAATCAAAAGGTTAATTTATGTCTAATGCGTTGTTTAAGATGGTAAGGATAAGTGTTATGCATTTAAAAAAAATCTTGACCAAAATGCTTTAAAGAGGAGAGACATGTTGTGGCCTAAATATTTAAAGTTCAATTACCTAGGAAAATTTCTTGTGAGAGTTTACAAGATGTAATCTGTTACATTTCCTATTGGTCATTGAACCATAAAAAATATGAAATAATATAGACAATAAGTATGAATTCTATTTTTCTCTTTCTCTTTTTCCCATCAATCCTCCAAAGGAGTGGGTGAAGTAACTGCAAAAAAACAAAGATGAATAGAAAAAATGCTATGTTTTTGTCATTTAATTAAATAGAAAAAATCAGTAAAATTATGCTTCCTGAGATTTTGAAAATAACTGAACTTCATAGAACTGTCATGCCCATTTATGTATTAATGCAATGGGATTAAAGGTGGGGGCAATAAACAGAAGTCACTCCTTGTACTAATGGAACGTAAACTGTACAAAATGTTCATTTTCCTATTTGCAATCAACTGTTCTACTCAACTTTGGTTACCTTGACTACTATATACTCTGCCTATTTGATTCCAAGAATCTTGATTTTCTAGATACTCTGATTCATCTTGATAATCCCTTTCTACTGTTAATTTCATATTGATTCCTCAATTCACCACAGCTCCTGGTAATGAGTTTCAGACAACATTGCTCTTTCTATGGGGCTTTTAGGGTCACATAGTGAGAGCTTGTGGGCGTGAAATGTAGAAATTGGTTTAAGAGTGTAGAAAATTTTCATGGGTCCTCATGCATGCTCATTCTAGTAATCCATAGTTTTCCCTGTTCAGATCCTTATAATATTAGTTGTTGAAAACCTTGATCATGATTTCTTCTATGACTGTTAGCCACAGCAGGATTGGAGGTATACACTAGCATCTTTATTCACTTTCTAGTGCAGTGAACAATAGAATACCAGGTGGATTGAAAAAAAAAAAGTCCTGGGTGATCACCTGAAGAATTTTTCATATTCCCACGTCCCTCTTCCTGAAGGCTCATATTCACATGATAATAATCCCATCAGTGATGAATTACTCATTAATGGAATAGTTCAGTTCCTCCTACAAAAGGTAAATAATTCTGGCAAAAGATACTTTGCTGTTGCTATTGTTACATGAATTCCATTATCTTAGGATATGGTAGGACAGTTTCTAGATTCTAATATCTTAGTCTTAGTATTTTTATCATTTCATTTATTCAAAAAACATCCACTAAATAACTGATATGTACAAAGTACTGTGTTAGGCATTGGGGACACAAAGATAAAAATGAAAGCTCCCTGTCCTCAGAAAGTTTATCCATGGGGAGAATTCAAGAGTACACAAATAACAATGAGTATATATGTATGTGTGTGTATGTATGTGTGTGTGGGGAAAGCTGGGGTGTAGTGGACAAACAACAACAATGTGCTATATATTCAAGCCAAATAAATTCCTACATTGACCATGTCCCAAAATGTGCTTCTTTTTCTGTATATTAATTTCATAACCTTTCTTTTAGGAGATGAGTTGAACTCATCATTGAGCCTCTGGAATAATGGGTGATCATTGCATTTAACTCCTTTAAAATTATTTATTTATGAAATGCTGTTATATACCTACTGATTCCTTTTCTGCGCCCTACAAATATTCCTATATTTAACCAGTCTTTTAAACAATCTTCTTTTAACCCTACCCTCTCAAGCCATCACCCAATATGTTTCTTCACTTTTATAGCCTGACTCATAGAAAAAGCTCTCCATCCTTATTGTCCTCTTACATCTTACATTGTCCACTTACATCTTAGTTTCTTGAAATCTGAATTCCAATCCTACCACTAGACTGCAATTGCTGTTTCCACTAAGGCAGAATAGGCTAGAGTGCTTGAAGTCTAGAAAATTTAGGTTCAAATCCCACTTGTGACATTTATTTACTATATGATCCAAAGCAAACCACTTATTCTCTGTGAGCTTCATAACTCCTGATGTTTTATTTACTAAAATTAAAGATAGATTGGGATCTGCAATGGCAGTCAGCTTGTACTTTTTCATACAATAAATAAATCATAGATCTTTCATATATATGTTATATTATAAAGCTATACACATATATATAGCTTTATAATTCAGTAAGCTATGAATTATTATAAAAAGCCAAGCTTGTAAGTCAGACCATGTCATGCCCTCCCCCCTCCGCAGTAAACTCCAGTGGCATCATGTAACTTCCAGAATCAACTGTTGGTGGTGGTGGTGGTAGTTCCAGAGTTATCAAAGTCCATTGACAAGACAAATGTTAAGATGACTGGTGATGGCCTGAAATGCAGTGGATGATCTTGGTGTCTTCAATGTCTGACCAAGTTTCAAGACCTCCACAATACCTGCCTCAGCCACCTTCATGGTCATTGGAACTGATTATTCTCATCTACCCATTTTGCCAGCAGAAGTCTTCACATGCTTGGGGTTCATATCCTCCTAAATCACTGATGGGGTTGAGGCATATTAGTTTCCCTTGACCTGGTTTAGCCCATCTGCTTTTACTGGGGTGTGACAATTGTGCATGTTACAGCTTTTTGCAGGCACAAGTGAGAGTTGGGTGAAGGTAGATGCCAAAAGTGAATGAGTAGCCCTGAAAAGGGCTTGGCAAACCCTCACACCAGAGGTGCTAGTCCTCCCTGAACACCCTATTCACTCCCAGGATCAAACACAAAATCATTCAAAGCCCTTCATGTGTAATTCTTTCCCACCTTTCCAGTCATCTTATATCTTACATCCTCCATAACACCATGTACTTGATCCAGTGACACTGCCTCTTTACTTTTCATAGAACAAGACAATCCATATCTTGGCCAAGAGCATTTTCTCTGGCTGACCCCAATACCTATAATTCTGATGTATTCCTTCTTGAATATTCCCTATTTATCCTGTGTATAGCTTATTTGTACATTCCTTTTTGCACATTGTCTCCCCCATTAGATAGTGAGTTCCTCAAGGTCATGGATTGTCTTTTGCCTTTTTTTGTAAACTTAGGGCTTACTTAGCATACTGCCTAGCACATAGTAGCCATAGGTACTTAATAATTGACTGGCTGACTTATAAGCTTCAACTCTCTGGAACAGAATAAGTTATTCTGTAAGAATAAACTTTGTAGATAATTGAAAGCATACTATATTATAGACACAAACATTTCAGAGATAATTTTCATTAATTTATTATTTTTCTAACTGAAGTATTATTCTACTTGGAGAGATAATGTCCAAATTGATATAGTCCCCTCATATCCTCAGATATCACTATAAGATGAAATGTTTTGGAGTAACATTTATAGGAATCTTGAACAAGGAAAATGTCACAATATGATAAAACATACATCTCAGGGTTAACACTTTATTTAATAGAACAATAATCAAACACTATTTTAGGAATTCCTTTGGAAAATAATTATCCTGTGACTACTCAATATCTTTTCAGTCACTTCCATCAAGTCCTCTCCCCACATCTGGCCACAGGTGACCAATCTGAAGTGATCAGAGACCTTCTCCTTCTGATCAATACCCTAATGCTCAATCAGGAAATGGAGAAAGAGAGCATTCCTCTTAGGTGAGTCATTACTCTGATTGTTTCAGATGAGTCTGTCAAGAGTCCCTTACCCTTCTCCTGGTTTGATTTCTGTCCTAAATACTTCTTGTAAGGAGTTCTTCTTGGGCTAATTAGAGAGAAGGGAGGAAAAAAACTATTTAAATATGGATAGTTAAAGAAAGACTGACAAGTATTTCTCTTTCAGATTAGGGTAAAGGCTTCAACCTAAGATAATTTTAAAATGCTTTCTTATAATTTCTAAAAGGAGAAGTGAAGGGCTTTGTCTGTGTCCACAATTTTGAATGTCTTTTATTAAAATCTTTCCAAAACATTACTTTGCTTTCTGCATAAAGAGAGTTTACTGAATAATAATAGTTAACATTTTTTTTTCTAGGACTCTATATCATCTCATTTGGTCTTCATAACAACCTTCAACATTGTCAGTTTAGAGATGAGGAAACTAAGTGCCAGAAAAGTAAAGTAACCCACCCAGGATCACATAGTTATAAGCATTTGAGGTAAAATAGGAACTCAAGATTTTATTTAAACCAGATCCAATCCTGCATTCACTAAGCTATACTCCCTTTTCTCTTGATGACTTGTAGCTAGAGGATCTGGACTCCAATTCTACCTGTCTGTTTGGTATAATGGAATGATCACTAGTTCTAAAGTCAGAGAACCTAGATTCAAATACCTTTTTGATCCCCACTATGTGATCTTGGGTCTCAGATTCCTCATCTGTGAAATGAAGGGATTGAATTTGATGACCTCTGAAGTCCTTGTAGCTCAAAATCTATTATGCTATAATTATCTTGCTTTGTTTTTGCTGTGAATGGTATTAGAGTTTTTCTTCAGTTTAGCTTTTACCATTCAAGGCTAGTGACAGCTAGTGACATCTTTCATTTGTTATCTGACCTCTGTCAGCTAGTGACAAATCCAGCCTCAGAAACATACAAATATGACCCTGGGAAAGTTACTGAACCCTGTTTGCCTCACTTTCTTCATCTGTAAAGTGAGCTGGAGAAGGAAATGGATAACCACTCCAGCTTCTCTTCCAAGAAAACCCCAAAAGCAGTGATGAAGAGTAAGACACAACTGAAAATAACTAAAAACGAACATCAAAAAGTTTAATACTTGCAGTTTCAAGGCACAGGGTGATGCTGCTTAACAAGTTGAATGAGCCTTAACTCAAACAATATCTCTTTCTCAAAAAAAAAAAAAAAGGATTTAGAAAATGTAAATATCTATATCTGTATCAAGGAGTAGGAAAATGTAATAATTTACTACCTCTTCAACTGAACAAAACAAAGGGACATAAATTCCATATTTGCCACTGAAATGAAATAAATATTTTAAGTTCTTTTCTTTTCTAAGCAAATATGGTCCAGGTATACATTATTTAACACAATCAGTGGATATAGTAAATCACAGAGTAAAATGAACATTCATTTTTCATGGATTTTCATTAAAAATAATCAGAGATATGCTCAGGGTGAAAAAAAACAAATCTCAATGCAATAAAATGACATATGTCAGCGTAATTTGTAGTCTGTAAAGGTATACATTACAATATTTTAATAATAGTATTAAATTAACAGTATTAAATTTGTATTTATTAATATTAAATATTCACCAATAATACTAAATGCTAATAATATTGAATATTAAATTTAATATTGATAATAATTACATTACAATTTTTTCTTGTATATAGGTTTTAATTTTTTAAAATATATTTCTCTAAATTCATATCAATTCATATAATAGAACAATGACTGAGCTTCAACATCTTTTTTTTTCCTTCTCTGGTGTAGTTTTTTAAATTTAATTTTTAAAAATTAATGAATTTATTTTTATTTTCCAACATTCGCTTCCACAAGATTTTGAGTTCCAAATTTTCTCCCCTTCTTGCCCCTCCCCCACCCAAAGACAGCATGCATTCTGAATACCCTTTCCGCTAACCTGCCCTCCTTTCTATCACCCCCTCCCTTTCTCTTATCCCCTTCCCCTTCTATTTTCCTGTAGGGTAGGATAGATTTCTATAACCCATTGCCTGTATATTTTATTTCCAAGTGGCACGTAAAAACAATTTTTAGCATTTGTTTTTAAAACTTTGAATTCCAAATTCTCTCCCTTCCCCCTGCCCCACCCACCCTCATTGAGAAGGCGAGCAACTCTATATAGGTTATACATGTGCAGTCATGCAAAACACTTCCATAATTGTCATGTTGTGAAAAACTACCTATATTTCCATCCATCCTATCCTACCCCCCATTTATTCTATTATCTCCTTTGACCCTGTCCCTCCTTAAAAGTGTTTGCTTCTGGTTGCCCCTTCCCCCAATGTTCCCTCTCTTCTATCATCCCTGCCTCTCTTATCCCTTTCCTCCCTATTTTCCTGAAGGGTAAGATAGATTTCCATACCCAATTGAGTACGTATGTTATTCCCTCCTTGAGCCAAATCCAATGAGAGTAATATTCACTCATTCCTTCTCACCTTCCCCCACTTCCCCTCCACTGTCAAAAGTTTTTTCTTGTCTGTTTTATGTGAGATAACTTACCACATTCTACCTATCCCTTTCTCCTACTCACAGTATAATCTCCTCTCACCTTTTAATTTTATTTTTTTAAAAATCACCCCTACATCTTCAACTCACCCTGTGCCATCTATCTATCTATCTACCTATCTATCTATCTATATTTTTTCCCTCCAATTACTCCAATACTGAGAATGGTCTCATGAGTTACAAATGTCATCTTTCCATGTAGGAATGTAAAGAGTTCAACTTTAATAAGTCCCTTATGATTTCTCTTTCCTGTTTACCTTTTCGTGCTTCTCTTGAGTCTTGTATTTCAAAGTCAAATTTTCTAATCAGCTCTGGTCTTTTCATCAACAATTCTTGAAAGTCCTCTATTTCACTGAATGTCCATTTTTTTTCCCCTATGAAGGATTATACTCGGTTTTGCTGGGTAGGTGATTCTTGGTTGTAATCTTAGTTCCTTTGACCTCTGGGAACATCATATTCCAAGCCCTCTAGTCCTTTAATGTAGAAGCTGCTAAATCTTGTGTAATCCTGATTGTGTTTCCATAATACTTGAATTGTTTCTTTCTGGCTGCTTGCAATATTTTCTCCTTTACCTGGAAAGTCTGGAATTTGACTATAATATTCCCTAGGAGTTTTCCTTTGGGGATCTCTTTTAGGAGGTGATCACTGGATTCTTTCCATTTCTATTTTGCCTTCTGGTTCTAGAGTATCAGGGCAGTTTTCCTTGATAATTCCTTGAAAGATGATGTCTAAGCTATGTTTTTTTAATCATGGCTTTCAGGAACTCCAATAATTTTTAAATTATCTCTTCTGGATCTGTTTGCCAAGTTAGTTGTTTTTCCAGTGAGATATTTCACATTGTTTTCTATTTTTTCATTCTTTTGGTTTTGTTTTATTATTTCTTGATTTCTCATAAAGTCTTTAGCTTCCATTTGCTCCATTCTAATTTTTAAGGAATTATTTTTTTTCAGTGAGCTTTGGATTCTTTTTCCATTTGGCCAATTCTGCTTTTTAAGGCATTCTCCTCATTGGTTTTTTGGACCTCTTTTGCCATTTGGGTTAGTCTATTTTTTAAGGTTTTATTTTCTTCAGTATTTTTGGGGTCTCCTTTAGCAAGCTGTTGACTTGCTTTTCATGATTTTCTTGCAGCACTCTCATTTCTCTTCCCAGTTTTCCTCTACTTCTCTTCCTTGCTTTTCAAAATCCTTTTTGAGCTCTTCCATGGCCTGAGACTGATTCATATTTTTCTAGGAGGCTTTGGATATAGAAGTTTTGCCTTGGTTTTCTTCTTCTGGTTGTATGTTTTGATCTTTTTTGTCACCAAAGTAAGATTCTATGGTCTCAGTTTGTTTTTTTGAACTGTTTGCTCATGTTCCCAGCCAATCACTTAACCTTTTAACTCTTTCTTAACTTCCAATGGGGAGGATGTACTGTTCCAAGCTTCAAGGGTTTTGTGCAGCTGTTTTCAGAGATACTTCTAGGAACCTCCAAATTTTCAGTTCTTCCACAGTGGTATAATCAAAGATGAGGTGTCTACTCCTTTACTATGAGTGACCACAAGCACTTTTTTCTGCATTGGAAATCTGAGGAGGATTCTCTCCCCACTGCTGCCACAAGCTCCATCATGCCAATGCTCTTCCTTGCCCCAGGACCACCACCCAGGACTGTGACCCAGATCCAAGCACAGGCAAAGCAAGAGAATCCTGCCTCAGCACCAGCAAAGAGATCCCTGCAATTCCACTCTTCTCATCCTGAGCTTCAACATCTTTAGCCTATGAAGAACATATCTATCTATCTATCTATCTATCTATCTATCTATCTATCTATCTATCTATCTAT